>NC_137458.1:160620869-161215922 GCF_964235325.1 Thermobia domestica
CTGGAATGTCTGTGAATGGAATGGCACGAATTCCAGTTTCTTCTGCCATTTGTTGGAGGAAGAGGCGGGTTGAGCGAGATGTGTGACTTGACACCTTGTCTTGATGCACTCATACACGATTATTGTCCCTCCCGTAGAGGTGGGGAATGTCATGGCGATAAACGGGTGTCAGAACGTTAGCCTGATATTTCCAATTCACCTTCGTATTTTTGGCTATACGATGTATGGTCAGCTTGCCCTGATACGAGTATCCAGCATCATGAAGCCTGTACCAAAACTTTCCTTGCATTCAGTGAACTATCTTTAAAAATCCCTTGCGCCTGTCGATCGATAAAAAATTGCACGTGGCTTGTGACAGTCATCCAGATGAACATATACTTCGTCCAGTGTTACAGCAAACTTCCGTTTTTCACCTGCCAGGCACCGTTTTTACAGCTTTTGACAATTGGTGTGACTGTGTTTTGGCAAGAGCTTATAAACACGCACCTTCCGTCGCTTTACCAACCTCAAATAGCTGTGAATGGTGGTGTGCACTGTCTTCAGTGATGTCTGTAGCGGGTTTGCGATACTCCTCTGTGTGAGTGGCTACTTCCTGGTGACCAGAGCCTCGACTTCGCGAATTTTAGCTCGTGTGCGGCTACTGGCAGGCCTGGGGTTGGCCTGTTTCTGCCACACAGAAATCATCCCACGCTCGAATTATCTTCCCCTTTCAACGCCTGTAATATGCCATTTTTGAACACAGTGAACCCACGCTCCTTGCACAGTTTGATAATGACACTACAACTGTAGTTCACGTCGGAAAGGGCAGTTATGTAGCCTTTCCAATAAGCACTTATTTTTGGCTGCGTTTGTCCCGATATGAATTTACCACACCTGTCACACTGAGTCAATGGTCCAAGGTACCCACACTACTGGCAGCTTCCTTCTCGTCTCGCTCGATGGTGCTTCACAATGTGTGTAATTTCGTCACCATAGATCGGAAACAATCTCTGTATTTGTTCTTTATACTAGAAGTTGTTCTAAATATTATTCCCAACGAAGCAATGTATCTACGAATAGAGCTTGTAATTTAATATGTTCAGAAAATTGTGCAAATACAAATACTTTCGAATATTACGGTTACCATAAACGAAACTACTAAAGCATAAACGAGTAATAAAGTTGGTTCAGTGGACCTTAGAAGTCAATGTTCTTGAAGTTCGCTGAATTCAGTGATTTGTCAGGTATTACCTTTGTTAGACCACTAGAAGACACTGTCAAAATACTGTGTTATTCGTGTGGTACAGGTGTTTTAAATGTGAAGGAAATTGAAGTACAAATTCATTTTTACTTTTTTTATTTTTAGATTTATTTTTCGATATAGTTTCTATGCAGTGACTATGAAATTGGGAAATATTTCATTGAAAGAAGATTTATTTTTAAACATCAGTATTCTCTTTACAATACATTGTGATTGTATTATTATTATTATTATTATTATTATTATTATTATTATTATTATTATTATTATTATTATTATTATTATTATTATTATTATTATTATTAAGAACAACAACAACGTTGTAAACCTTGTGCTGCTGCAGTTTCGAATGACACTAGGTTTTAACTTAAGGAACATACTGTGTAACTTATTACCAAATAATAATAATAATAATAATAATAATAATAATAATAATAGAAAATTATAATTTCATAAAACCAAAGTTCAAGTCTGTCATGATAGGAAACCGCAAAGAATCTTATACCGAAACGGTATTTCAAGTTAACAATCAGCTTTGTGTATTCTGAAATCATTATTACAGTGAAGATACTAATGAAGTTCGAACGCCTCTATAAATTCCTACAGGTTAATAAACTGAACTTAAAATTTAAAGTTCAGTCAAAATTCGTATAAGAGACATTCCAGATTAGGAGATCAGAGATGAACTATTATAAGCAGTTCTTTTTATGCAACACGAAGAAACTTAGTTTAACGAAAACATTTCTGCTACAGTTTCTCTTCGAACGTAGAATATTATTTTCCATATATTCTTTACCATAATAATAATAATAATAATAATAATAATAATAATAATAATAATAATAATAATAATAATAATAATAATAATAATAATAATTATTATTATTATTATTATTATTATTATTATTATTATTATTATTATTATTATTATTATTATTATTATTATTATTATTATTATTATTATTTTATAATGAGTTAGGGTCAATGAATATACTTATATTGGAAGTCAGTACATACAAGTACGTTTTGTCAGGTGTGAACGAGCAGAATCTCGAAAATAGATGTTTTAATTTGCATCTCAGTCTTCCTCTTGTGTGTTTGACCTAAAACTTTTCTCTGTTCGGTGCTTTATTTACAATTATTTTCTGACATGAGATTAATTACACAGATTAAAAGTAACGTGTAGTATAGTACATTTGGATGCATAGCATTCATTTGGAAAATTGTTATATATAGTACAAATTGAACTTCTTGGATTGGATCATCTTGAATGACTAGTGAATTGCCTCGAGATTTTCTTGACCAGGCAGCATGGTTTTCTTTAATCATGGTGGTGCTTAGGTGTTTACTTCTGTAGTCCCAGAACGATCCTTTCCCACATCACATCCCCTGACCTGAGATGATATGTCTCAAATAGCGTCATGCTAAAATCGTAGAGCCAGATTAGGATCCAAGTTGAAATTAAATAAACTTAAATTTAATATCTATGTGCAGCCAATACTTCTCATTTTCTGCAGTTTATGATTGATGAGTACCGATGCGATATGAAACTGTACTCGTAATGTTTTAAAAAGGAACCTCTCTGGGTGCTATAAGACGCAAAATACTTAGAGTATTTGTGGTAGTCATAAGAAGTATACATATATATAATTTTGATTCGATGTTAATGATGAATATGCTGGCCGAAAATATTAATATAGTTTCAAGTTTTAATTTTAATGTTTGACTACGCATTTTGATGGAATCAAATTATTAAGATATGTTAACGATATCTAGCGATGGGTAGAAGTTTCAGTCACAGGATGTCTACAAATTTTGAGAATTCAGATTTCTTGATTTTTCTTGACGATTTTACAAATTTTCTTCGCCAAGTACTACAGTTTTTTTTTTTAATTCCTACCAATGGCCGGTTAAGATTAAAGCTAAAGGTATTTTACACGTTTGTCGTAGCAACTTGTAATTAATAAAGACTGTACATCTAATTTACCTAATCGTACCATCTGAGTGTTACCTCTTAGAATACACTTTAACTTTCAACCTGGATGGGGTATGGCTTTATTTATTGTTGTATCATAATTAACACTTTCTCTGTGAATACACTACTGCTAAATAATAGAGATTACAATGATGTATGACGTTCTAATAAGTACAAATACTCACTACTATGACAAAAGAGTGCTTTTTAAGCAATGAAAAATACACATTACTAAACAAAAATATAAGCAGTAACAAATACTATTGAACAGAAGATCTGTGTTAAACTAAGCACACTTACGTACGCATTTTCGTTTTTAGATTTGTAATTTCTGTGACCAAAGAATCAACTTCTTCATATGTTTGCTGCATAAGTCTCTTCTTTTTCATCTCCAATAAACTTAATTCTTGTGCAGCCTTTTTCTCACTGTTAGCCACTTCCTTCTCTTTGCTCTTTTTACCCTTTGTAGCTTCGTGTCTTCTAAATGACTTTTTTTTATTATTATTATTATTTATTTATTTCTATTTTTAAACCGTAAAAACCATTGCTTTAGTTATCTCAACATTCCTGCAGCTGTAACTGCTCCGTACATTGCTCGTTGAGCAACAAGTGGCTCTTCTATCAAGTTTTCTACCCAACACTGTTCATTAACTGAGAAGCCTCTTTCCACAGCAGCGTTGCCACGAAACAAAGTCAGAAGTTGATGAAAGAACTTAGCTAACGAAACACTATTTACACTTATGTCACGTTTTCTTTAGCTTTGATCTTACATTTTAAAGAGAAGTAAATTCTAGTAAATACTTTGTGCTCATACATTTAATCTCGTGTCCGATGTGTTCGCCGAGAAATCAGAATGAGTTTTACCTCCGTTGGTATTAGGAAAAATATATATATATTAAAAAGAAAAAAAGTAGATTTTGTTGTCAGCGTTAGTTATTTATTTTATTAAAAAATCAAACCGCGACCGAGTTGTGTAATAAAATAAATTAAACACGAATTTCATCACGTGAAGGGTTTTTCGCTTGACTTCATCAAAGTTAGCGATTAACTGTACAGCTTTTCTTTTTCCTTATCTGAATGAAGTGAAAATCATAGGAATTAAGATGTATTTTTAAAACAAATACTTATATACGGAATAGTTTAGGAGGAATTTACTATGTTTTGGGAGATGATAGTATTGGTAATTCTGTATAAAAAAAAATAAATAAATAAACATGGGCTACTGAAGTCTGGTTCATTTCCATGTAAGAATGTTCTCTAATATCACTATGTGATTCACCAGTTTTGCACGTATATCCACTTCCTGCGGAATCCCATTTCTTCGAACTTCATTAATAAATTCAGAGAGTCAGGTCTGGTGGCCTTGATGGCATAGGAATAAAGTCTTATCACAGCCGATCCACCGATTAAGAATGATGCGATTAAGATATTGGATTGATCATCTAGTAGAATGAAGCAATGCTTTATCATGATGCAGTTATACATGACACTGTATTTCCCGGGGGTACATAAGCTGTTCGAGTAAGTCATATTGCGAGAAATGTTGGTATGTTGCCTGTCTTCCCAGTTGACAAGTGATCATCAAACATACCGTACCACAAGTTCGTTGAAAGCAGTATTTGAAACCCACTTTCGAAGATTTCATTTGTCGTCCCATGAATCCAGTAATGGGAATTTAGTTCATTGTCAGTGCTGTTGACGAGTAAATGTACCTTCATCTGTGAATATTACGAATAGCAGCACTTCCTTGTTCAGGTTCTCCTAGTAATAGAAATATAATCGTTTTTTACTGGTCCCTGGCTGAAGGTGTGCTACGTATGAGATCGAATGGTTTCAACTGAGAGTAACGAAGGTGACCATTGGCAACTTCACAAGGCCAGACCTTGGTAGTTTGGGAATCGGATTCATATACTTTTGTGTCTTTCTTTTTTTCTTAGAATCACCATTACCTTATTGAAGATTCCTCGTGAACACCTATATGTGGCTGGTAGTTTAATAATAATAATAGATAAAAAAAAAAACAATACAATACAGAACTCTACGTTCTAATTTGCATGTACAAAAATACACTTTTAGTAGTTATGTCATGATTATTGTATAACAAATACAATTATAACATAATTAATAGTACATTTTTGTTTATATTACACCTAATATTTGGAGAAACTCTCTTCCAAAATATGCCTTATTTTTTCTTGCATTATTGGAAAACGAATGAGGTAAATAAAAATTATGCCTGTGTATTCAATTATGTTTAAAATGTTCCGTTGATTCCATTCACATATTAAACTGTTGAAAACCTTTATTAATATTCCTAAAATAGCAAAATGTTTCCATACTACAGCAGAACTTATTAACAACATTTACATAAAATCATTTAGGTTGCGGTAAATAAAAATATTTTTGTTTAATGACATTCATATTTACAAAAATTAGAAGACGAGGTTACCAAGGATTTTCTACTTTCATTTTCTCTGACTTTTCCAGGTTTTCAGCTCAATGGAGCACATTTTCCAAATTGAATTTCTTGAGTTTCTAGTGTATATTTTAACAAAAGAAACACTGACCAAAGCTTAAAACACACTTTATTTTAAATTATAATTTGTAACGGTTTCGGATATCTAACATATCCTTCTTCAGACATTATCGACAATAAAACCATGGATAGTCTTACTATTGTATATTTTAACTTCTAAGATTAGGAAATCTTTGTTAGCCAAAAGTTGTATTTAAAAAAATAAATAAAAAAGAACACAGAAAGGCCCACTACAATATCCACCTTCTGCCTTTCTGTGTATTTTTTTATTTATTCTTTATATAAGAAAAAAAAATTGAATACGATGTATTTTGATGACAATAATCAGAACCTAGCATACAACATATGCAACAAACGAACAGTTGTGACATAATTTCATTTTGTTACAGAAGAGATTTTCTCAAGGTGGCAATTTCCACGTGGATAGCTTCTGTTTCCAGATCAGCTTCTTTTGATAACTTTGATTTCTTCCTTTCTAGTATAGTAATTTGATCAGCGATGCGTTTACGCTTACTCTTCATATCACTTTCATGAAGAATGAACAGATTGCAGAATTTTTCAACTCATTTCCACCGCACAAAGTGCCCCAGAACATTTTACAGAATCATATACTAATCTTAATGTCACTATTGAATCTTCACAAAGGTTTTCTGCCATCATGTTCTTATTAACAGAAAAACACTTTCAATACTCCCATTTGCGTGAGAAAGAATAAGCAAAATTTTCATTACATTCCACAGTTCTTCGAACTCATCATTATTTCGGAGTAAATTATGATAGAAAGTGTCCAGTCAATTTGTTTCAGGGTTGAAACTGTCAAAACGTATCCTTTCATTCATTCTGTAATAAAGAACACATTTTACTGTATTAATATTTTGCTTCTGGAGTTCGTTGTGGAATGTAATTTTTCTCATTACGACTTTCACACAAATTCCCATTTCCACAATTCTCTCTTGGAATGAGAGAAGAAAGACTGCGTACAACCTGTATTTCATTAGGTATTTTTAAGGATATTCCCGCACTTTGATACCAAAAATTTTTTACGATTCAGCGGGAATTCAAGCTTTAGTCTTTCATTAGCTTTGCTATGATTTAAAAACTTCTTTGCTGGAAATCCTATGTCAACTCTAGAACAAGAATAAAGTTTATTTTCATCAGATACTTGTACTTGTATCAGTTTCAAGGTAGTGTCCGCTTGTATCAAGGCTTCACTTTCAATAAATCTTATCACGAGGCGAAGAATCAAATGTTCACATTCTGTAGACAAAAAGGGTGTTAATGGTTTAGACAATTGAAATTTAACCAAAAAAAGGTTCGACATAAAACACCAATAGGCACCAAAAAAAACCAATCTAGGCAGGGTTAGCAAATCAATTGCTTTCTGAACAATTCCATGTTCCAAATACTTTAGAAGAAACTTTTTAAATTGTTTCAAAATCTTCTTGATATGTGGTAGTAAGTCAGTAGCGCAGTGAGTAACTTGGGCATTCTCCACCTAGCACCACCTTCAGAATTTATTGATGAATTTGTTAATGCCTGTGCACGATATGAAATTGCCAGGCGTAAAGTTTGTACAAGTTTGTCAAAACTTTATTAATATTCCAGCCAGCAGCATCATGTCCAATTTGAAGTGATCCATGAGCGATGTATAAACTGCAAGAACTCAAGTTGAAGAGTTTGGTACCATCTTTCTTCATCTTGTGCAATTTCGGCAAACAAATTACGATGAAATTTCCAGTTGAGACTGGGTCCATCGATAGAAATTAGATTATTCTGGGTAATGATAAGCCATTAAGAGCTGCTTTGAATTTGCTAAGAAGGTCTTCCGCAGTAGAATCGCCAAGAAACACAGAATTCAAATACCTAATTGATATTTGGTTAATTGTGTTATTCCAAAAGCGAATAAGGACATAAATTTGTTGTTGTTGAGTTACGTTATTTAGAGATTCATCAAAGGAAACAACTATATTTGGAAGTTCTTAAGAACTTCAAATAACTGGGACTTAAATTATGGCGCCAGACCATGCACAGGAACATAGGATGACTTTGTTCTCCCCATTGAAAACTTCTGAAATATTTCACTACTAGGAAACATATGCTGAAATACCACATCTAAATTAGTGTGTGTGTTAAATTAAAAATGTCCCATAACCATCTCCATTGCTCATATGATTTCAGCGCTTGTTACCTCCATTTTGATAACATAGTCATACGTGCTGCTTGATTTTGATACTCCTCACACTCCATGTAAAATTTTCTTTCTCTCATTATCACTGGATTCACTTACACTGGCAAGGGAGGAAAATTTTAGCATTCTACGAACTGGATATAACTGTTTCGTTGCTCTTGTTATCTGTCATCTTTCTATGTTTAACACTTTTCGAATGACTTATCACGGCTTTTTGACCCATGTTATTTAGTCCAAATGTCTTCTGGTACAAAACACAACGCGCTTTATATGAATTATTAGAGACTACTTTCAACCACTTACTCCATTCACGATACAGTGGGGAATCCACCCACTCAATATTGAAAACAGTTTTCTTCGAGATTTTCAAAGTTTAATCTAAAACTTCAATTAAATAATATCAAAAGTCAAATCAAATATTAATACAATAAAGCCAATCAACCAAATAAACTATAAATGTGGTAAAAAGAGAAAGACATTAAAAGAAAAAGTAAATTAATAAAATAACCTCTAATAACGTTTACAGCTCATAGTCCGTTTGCAATACAAGCTCATTGCATTTGCTATTACGGGTCATTTTCGCATGCGCTTAAACGAACACGTATTTTGAAAGGGAAATGTGTAAATCATACTGACAACTGGCGTATGAACAGTTCTTAAGACTAGTTATTCCAGTTCCCAGGTGAAAATGACCTTTAATAGACCGTACTGTTCATTCCCCAGACTTAAATATCACGTGCACATTTCCCCTCTCAAAAAACAGTTTCGTTTAAACGCATAACGGGGCATTGCATTTTCTTAATATGACCCGTAATAGGAAATGCAATAAGCTGGTTTCGCAAAAGGACTACTTATATCAAAACATAGATATTCATGAGTTGGGTACTTTTCAGTAGCTTGCTAAAAGCCTGATTTCATGTTCGTCGTAATTGGTTCTAAAATTGAACTATATTTTTTTCTTTTTTCTTTTCTTTTTTTTTCTTAATGCTAACACAAAAGTTCTAAAATTTAAGCCAACAAACATCAAACATGAAATCTGAGAGAAAAAAGTTTCAACTTCTTTGATATAAGCTGTATTATCTACCCAGTCTCTCCCCTCCCAAGTAACTAGAGATTGAAAGTACTCACAGGATAGGAGGTTAGTATTAATATTGCGACTAAGTTCACAAAAAGTAAGGTTGGTACAACCAAGTTCAGTTAGTCTCCTTAAGTTCTTCGAGTCTTTCATGTTAGGGAGTTTAGTCGTAAAAGAAAAGTAAATTCACAACGCTTTACATGGTCAAAAATAGAGAAGTAAAAGTAATAATTATATTGATTTTTTGGACTATTAACAACTAATTTCCGTGATTCTTCCCTGTTTTCCTTGACCGAAATTAAATTCCCTGACTTTTCCAGAGTTTCCATGTACCTGGTAATTCTGTAAAGAGCAAGAATTCTGTAAAGAGCAAAATGCCTTTCTGTAGCATTTTGTAGATATCTGCTTTACTGTAAAGTTCAACTAGGGTATATTAAGAACTATGTGATATTTATGTACAAATTACGACCGTTGTGTGCTGTTTGTGAAATATACTAGTTTAAAAATTGCCTTGAAAGTTACTAGTTTCTGTTTTATAGGCAAATGATATTCATTTTTGCTATCGATGATAATCGGTGCTAGAGCTAAACTCGGTAAGCATAGTGCTGTAGAAAACCTTGCAAACAACAATTGTTAAATGTGGTATTTATTTTTAAATAGTATTTTTCTTAAAGTACGAAAGAGAAAGCATTTGAAATGGGCATACAAGAAAACGTTTAAGAACGTAATTTTTGTTATTGGGGCAATATTTTTGTAATTGATTTACAACGTATGCTGCTGAAGTGGCAAGAAAAGATATTCTTGATAGTTAAAAGAAGTCTGACTTAGAAAGAAGCAATTCAATTTCATAACCTTTCCAAATCCAATACGCTTGTATTTTAACATTGTAAAATGTAATTTTATCATTGTAAAACACATTTTAAAAATTGACCTACATACTGATATCTTGTATGTAAATAGTTTTTGTATTTCTATATATTAAGAATTCCCTTGCTTTCACTATTAATGTGTATTTTCTTTTCTTTAGATAGGCGATGTTTCAGGGAAAATAAAATGTGATACTGTTACATATGCTCAAGAGCTGCATTTATATGCATATAATTAAATGGTCTGTTTAATAATAATAGTTATGCAGGCTGTTGTTTGTTTTTTATTGTCTATTACAATAGAGTAAATTGAAATAAAATCTAATTATTCCTTATTTCAGATATATTTTTGGTTTTAATTTGTAGTGTGAACTTCAGTGCAAGATATCCAGATATTAATGCGGTCTGTGGTCGATATAAGCGTACGATCATGCAACTGTCTTAAAGCGTTGTGCAAAGTAGAATTTTTATGTGATGGGACTACAAGAACAAAGTTTTAAGATTTTTTTTTTTTTTTTTTCATTCAGCTCGTAGCAACGTTGAAGTCTTGAAGCCTGTAATTTAACTTAAATCTAAAGAAAGAGAAAACGGCAATATTTTATTGTAATAGTGTGTTGACACAACCTCTGCATTTTAATAATTATCGAGGCATTTCTCTTCTGCCAACATCCTCTAACAGCCTTTCAAACATTCTATTAGCAAGAGTGGCCCCATACGCAGATGAAATTATTGGAGATTATCAGTGTGGATTTAGACGAAATCGATCAACTAATCGACAAAATATTTACTATTCGTCAAATATTCGAAAAGAAGTGGGAATACAATACCGCGGTATATCAACTATTTATTGATTTTAGAAAGGTTAACTACTCGGTTAGGAGAGAAACATTGTACACAATTCTTACATAATTTGGAATACCGAAAAAGCTAATTAAATTAATTAAGGTATGTTTAAATGAATCCCAAAATAAAGTCCGCGTAGGAAAATTTTTGTCCATGAGCTTTCACGTCGAGAATGGCCTGAAACAAGGAGATGCGTTGTCGCCATTGTTATTCAACTTTGTCTGGAATACGCTATAAAGAAAATCAAAGATAGCAACCAGGGCCTAGAGTTGAACGGTACTTACCAGGTTATGGCGTACGCTGATGATGTAGATTTAATAGGGGATGATAGAAGAACAATAGAAAGAAATGCAGAGGTCTTATTAAACGCTTGCAGGGACATGAGTTTAGAAATGAATGCAGAGAAAACTAAATACATGGAAGTGCGTCGGGTCCGTAATACGGCAAATTATGGATGCGTTAAAATATTAAATAATACTTTTGATAAAGTGGATACTTTCGAATATCTAGGGTCAATGTTAACAGACAAAAAATCATATTCACGAAGAAATTAAATGTCGACTAAAAGCAGGGAATTCGTGTTATTCAGTTTAAAATCTCTTGTCGTCGCGAATTCTGTCGAGGAATTTGAAGCTTAAAATATACAAAACAATAATCATGCCTGATGTTCTGTATGGTTGCGAAACATGGTCATTTACTCTGAGGGAAGAACATAGACTGAAAGTATTTGAGAACAAGATCCTGAGACGAATATTCGGACCCAAGAGAAACGGGAATGGGGAATGGCGGAAACTTCATAACGAGGAACTACATAATTTATATGGTTTACCCAACATTGTTAGAGTCGTCAAGTCTAGAAGGCTTAGGTGGGCAGGTCATGTAGCTAGGATGGAAGAAAGTAGAAACGCCGTCAAAGTCTTGACTAGGAGACCAATCGGAAAACGACCAATAGGAAGACCTAGGCGCAGATGGGAGGACAATATTAAGATGGATCTCGTAGAGATTGGAATACAAAGTGGAAACTGGATGCAGTTAGCTAAGGATAGAAATCAGTGGAGAGCTTTTGTGAACGCGGCATTGAACCTCCTCGTTCCATAGGCCATAGAGTGAGTTAGTGTGTTGATACAGTAATTTAATAAATTTTAAACCAACAGAAATATTGTAAGTTAAAAAAAAAAGTCAGATATAAGATGGTAAGTGAACATCAAGAATCGGAAGCATTGCGAAGCTTCAAAGTTCGGAACATGTTCTTTTATAGTAAATAAGAAGCCTGTTGAGTAGAATGTATCTTTGTTTAGAGTCAAAAGGTCAGTGTGCGTCAGAAGACTGCAGATCTCCTTTCCTCTCATAGGAACAAAGCTTAAAGCTGCTACTACCTCCGATATTGATTTTATAAGGACTAAGTGGTTCCTTAGAAGATCAATCTACAGTAGTAGTAGGTAAGAGTTGTTAGCGTCCAAAATGTTACACACATCGAAGCTGCATCGAATAATTTATCACTTAATGGTGAAAATTCATATTTACTGATTAAACTGTAATGCTGACTTAGTTTTGTATCTCCTTATAGTTCCCGAGTAGAATAGTCTTCATTATTGTAATTTAAACACCCTTAAGTATGATTATAATTATCGATAACTATCCGTCATAAATGTTGTTAATGAGTGGAGTTGCAGTTACCTATGAATAGTCCTCTGGATACCACTGTTAGTTCTACAGTATAACGTATGAGAGGAAAATTGTACAGTCCGAAAGCGTCCAGTGGGTGCTCCACATGTGTTGTAGATCATGGCGGTTACCTGGTTGGAAGCTGCGACATGCACGAGGCAATCAATGAGCTGGTATGCTAGTTGAATGAAAGTGTACAAGAAATGCTGGAAATGAAGAGAGTGGTAAAGAGTAACAAGTAAATTTGTAACACGACATCCAGATTACGTGGAATGTAAAATTGTGAAATGCTTCGTGACTGGATTTAAACGACGCAATGTTTATCACATTTTGAAGAAGATAGACAATCTTTTCGTTAACACAAAAGCTCGGGTCAAGAAGAAAGTCCACACTTAAGCAGGTTGAACGAGAGAAGGAAAGCAAAACATGCAGCTGTTGAACGTGTAGCTAAATCCTGTCGGTAAGTTGGGTAGGAAATTTCACTGTGATCATAAAACAATTACAAAGTAATTTTAAAAGATAGGGGAATGGGTACCATATGAAAGAGCCGCTATATCAAACCAAAAGTTACTGAGGCCCAAAGTAAAGACCTGTTAAACGACTTTGTGTGAAACATGTTCTACGCACAAAATGATTTCATGTGAATCATGGATAACAAGCCCTATTTCATCTTCTATGGGAATGAGTGGCAAGAACGTCATTACTACAGCCATCCTTCAGGCAGCACTATTATCCCGTGAAGTATATTGAACATACCAAATTCTCACAGAAAGTTGTGGCTGGGTTGCAATTAGTGAACATGAAATTTCGAATTTAATCTTTTTCGAGTGAAGTTTAGGGATTACAGTGGACAGATATTTAAACATTTGTTTGCCTGAAGTTGCAATCTTTATCGCTGACAAAATCACTATGACAGCCGTCATTTTGTAGCCTGACCTTACTGCTGCACACTATGCCAAAGCATACCTCGCTGAAATGATATGATTGGGGATATCGCTTCGTCTCGTGCGTCAAAAAATAAGAAAATCCACGTAATGTACCACGATTTCAGCCAATAGAAGATTTGTGGGTTATTTTGTAGAGGAAAATCTATTAGGTATGGCCAAAAATTTTCGGATCCGGATATCCCGGACCCAATGAGATCCGAATCCGGATCTTGCCGGATCTGGACCTAGATCCGGATCTCGGATCTGGATCCGAAATTCGAATCTCAGATCTTGATTCGTATCCAAACCTACATCTGAAGTTGTGATGATAAAATTGAATATCTAAAATTCGTCAAAACTTTTTTTTTGGATTCACTAATATAGTAGGTTGCATTGCTTTTAAATGTTTCCATAACACGTTTGTGCTACCTTTGTTCTTTATTTATTTTAACCTTGCAATATTTACATGTTGCACTTTCTGTCGAAGTCTCTTTAGTAAAATGTTTCCAAGTTTGACTTCTTCCCATTCCAGAGTACAGTGAACTGTCTGAAAACTGATGTAAATGGTACAAATTCTTCTGTTTAGCTCCTCTTCAAAACACCAATGAAGCTTCACATTGAAAATATTTGTTTTATTCTTAGAAAATAAACTTTACTATTTTCTCATATACATATGAAAAATCTTTTAGATAAGGCCCTTCTAATCGCAGGAATACTAGATAAAACAAACTCTTTATTAATTTTAGTTTCTGACTCACTAGAGTCCAGCAAATGTAATAATGAATATCTTTCACTTCGAAGGCACAACAAAAAATACAGACTGGTTGGCGTGGAACAACAGTAGATTTTTTAAACATGCACACGAGAATTTCAATAGAGCGATATGGTTGTGTAGTGTTATTAGTATTAATAAAAGTGTTCGTTGTATGACTTTATTACCTAACTTATGGCTTGCCGTCTAAGGTCGGGAGTTTGTTGAAAGAGTAAATATAAAACAGATTTCTGTTATTTTTTCTTCACCCTCCAGGTTTCTTTAATCATACATTGCAGGACGTAACCAAAACATATTCATGCATCGTATCATTGAAGCGTTTTGTGTTTTGTATATTAAAGTGTTCAAAAATATTTAACATATTCGCATTTGTTCAGTTCTCGGTGGGAACATACATAAGACAATTGAAAGCTAAAACAATATGAAAATAGTATTTAAAAGTCAGGAAATTGATATTAAAACTTTAGCTATCTGTTGGGACTGTAAGGCTGTAGTCAAATTAACCCATACGCTTCATAAATATATATTATGTCGTTATTGTTTATTTACTATAAGCTACCAGATACATCATGGAAGGCCACTTTACACTGTAGTAATCAACAGATGAAAACAACATTGGAAAAGGAATGGAAGGAAGGTCTCCAGAGCCTTAGATCAAGGTACTAACCTGGCATTTGCCCAGTATAACAACCCTGGAAAAATCTTCAGTCAGGATGGCTGGTCTCCGAATTTGAACCCGGTATTACCCAATTGCGAAGCAAGAATCCTAACAACTAGCCTAAGCTCGCTCCGTATTATTATTATTTAGCTAATAATTAACGTAATGTTCTAAAATTAATGCAAATTAAACCCTACTTTCTTTATTGCTGATGTTATAGTTAATAACCCTACATGAGACATCAGTCCCCCATTAAATGGGTCTTGCTCAAGAATACTAGAACTGGAATTCAGGAAGCGGGGGTGAAGACATTAATGAGGATGAGGAAACTATGTACGATGCAAAAACTGAGTAATTATAACTTCATTACAGATATATTCACTTACATACGCCAATTAATATTCCTCTGATACAGGGCACTCTTACTTTCTATAGTGGCAGGAAAAAGGCCCACTTTTGTAAACGAACACACTAAGCACGTGTGTATAGGCGCAATGTCCGTGCAAAGAAACATAGGTAAAACTAGAAAAACAAATAGGGAAAACTAGGGAGAAAGGATAAAACGCCCTTCAACTTTTTTTTTAAAAAAAAAAAAAAAGCTAAAGATACTAAACTTAAAGCTACGAAAGACGTGAGGCGAATTTTATTGAAAAGATTGTCTTTCCTTAGTGATTAGTTGTGCGAACTATGAACATGAATTAAAAAGAAAACAAGTAGTTAGCTCTGAGTTTCGCAAACCAGTTGAAAAGAAAATATTGGATAAAATTTAATAATAAAGAAGGCATTTATGATAAAACAAACTAAACTTTTGACACGACAGTCCTTTGGTTCCTACCAGCGGGCTTACGTTTAAAGTGGGGATGTGCAGTCAACGCATCGACACCCGAAGTCCCTAATGCCGGCTTTCTAGACTGGAGTCTGCTACCTCTTACTTAAGATAACTCCAAAATTGTCCTCACGATGCTGGGTCAACATCGAAATTGTTGAGTGCCTCTCCGGAAATTGAACCCATGACCACGGGCACCGAAGGCACGCGCTAACCACTGTTTTTTATATATATATAAAAAGGTAACACCTTTTTATCAGATTATTTAACCTGCTGAACGCTTTGCACGGATTACACTGTAACCATTACGACACCACATAGACATAGAAGTAAACGAGGACAGTTAAAAACACCTATGCCCGAAGCGGGATTTGAATCCTAGACATTCACAGCAAACGATCCACAGCCTAATACCGCAACCACTCGACTATGACTGTCAGGTTTACTCTGCTAAGCCGTAGCACATTTAAGGTAACTGATTATTTTAAAATTTTGCTCCGAAATACTGACAATCTAAGTCTTATGTATGAAATATTTCCTGCGATAAAACCATATACTCTCCGTCTTCTATAAACGAAAAGCTATAGTTACCCACATTATCTAGTACAGAAATAAGTTCTGATTCTCTAATAGCTGTTGATGGTGATAGTCAAGGTTCACCAAAGAATGATCCCCAAACCCAAACTGAGATATTGATGTCACTGGAATGCCTGAAAAGTCATTGTGGGTAAGTGAATTGCCTACTTGTCAGGATGAAGGGCCATGGTGATGTGAAATGCGGGGCTGTCAGAGGTACTACTTATAATAATTGGATTTATAATATTCTATGTTGCCGTAAACCCTCTTCAAGAAGATAACTGTTAATCTTAGCTTTGAAAATGTTACATAAGGAGTTTTATTGCTATCACTAGGTTGCATTAGGTATTATCAAATTTATTTTAACGCTTAACTTTCACATTTCTCCTGATTTAGGAATATTTAAATCGCGATTATCCCCTTAAGGTCAATTAGTGATATTTTAAATCAGTTCGAACCAACTTTATATATGGTTAGTCTTGTTATATGGAAATAATTGAGACCAGAAGCAGTCTACAGGCTAAGTTCAAAAGAATCTTGGCCAATCTCCTGATAAACCACGTCTTTCAGCAAGGTGAATTGTGGCAATCCGACACCCACATGAGGAAATCTTCCGGTTCAATGTGAAAGCTTCCATAAGAACCAGCACTCTAATCAGTGGAATGTGCCTTGCTAATTTTTCCCCAATGTGAAAGTACCTAACTTTATTGTTAAAAATGAAAAGGCCTTTGTTTCAAACAAGTCGCCATTACAGTTTTCGTATTTGAACACAACACTCATGAAAAACCATGTTAAAGCCAGAGATGTGCGTCTACGCGTAAAAAACGATAGTTTACGTTTACGTGTCAACTATGCGTAGACAATGTAAACAACGTAGACTATGTAGAATATGTCAACAACACGTAATTTTATATGGCATCGTGGAGAATAAAGGAACTTTATTTTGTCGTTTCCTTGCGAAATTGCGTACAAAATAAAATGCCTAGTCCAGCGAATAGTAACTTTTGAATATTTAGTTTCGTCTTGACGAAGGAAAATGAAAAATATTATGTATTTTGTAAAATATGCAAGAAAAAATTGGCAAATACAGCAGATTCAAGACTGAAAGCCCACAGGTGAGAATTAGTTTTGTAAATTTCATTATAAACGCAGTGCTCGAAGTGGAAAATCTAAGGAAGTGGTATGTGCAGAGCAGAGTATGAGATAATTCCCTCTACTTTTTGTACGTTAGTCGTTTCCCTAATCTTTCCCTGCACCGAAGCAAAACAACTGAATGAGGAAATATGAACAAACGAGCAACGAAATTCTTCCTTACATTTGATAGTGGTTGTCTACATAGTCTACACGGGAAAAGGTATAATGTAGATTACGTATAGATTACAGTAGACAATCGCGTAGACGTAAAATTATAGTTTACGGCACATCACTGGTTAAAGCGCGACTTGACTTGACTTAACGTCCCGTTCAGCAGCGAGGCTATATGAGACGTGGACCTACTGATTAACGTGGTATCCGAACCACATGAACTACTCCCGGGAATTGAACCCGGGTCTCCCACGGCAAAGGCGCGTACGCTAACCGCTTAAGCACGGATGAGCTCCCCTAAAAAAGAGTATTTATCTTTTTTAAGTTTCTCGTGTTCCCCAAAGTACATGCGAAATTAGTACAAGTGCCTTGCGCTCGCATTACAACGGTTACGATCTTGGTACTAGCACATGTTTCGGTTTCCAGATCTCAAACATTTATCTTTCAGTCTGATTCTATGTATGAATCCGAAATTTCAAATCTAGATACGGCATAAGGGGCACCAAAATTCATAGTTTATTCTCGGTGCTCATATTGTGATTTACTAAATAATTATTAAATTTATTAATTGTAAGGTATACATCTGATATTTTGAGCAAACTGAGCAAGAGAGGCTGATACGTAAAAACTAGCCAATACTTGTCTTAACTGTTTATGTTTTCTTAACTGTCAATGAAATAGATATCTTGAAGAATTTTAAATATTTGAGTTTTGTATTCCGGTTTCAAATATATATATGTGTGTGTATTTCATCTCGGTCCTGCAACCGGGAGGACGTAGATTCGACATTCGAACTCTCATCCGGATATTTTTTTTTTTTTTTTAAGTAAGGCAAGCATTTGATCTTTCGACTAAAATGAAGGAGACAAATAGACTTGTCAATATTCGTCTTAATTTTCTGTTTTCTTCGTCACTGTCAGGACTTCATGAAATTACTTTCGGCGAATTTTAGATATTCAAGTTTATCACAATTTGGGTGGGATGTGGGCAGGGATGTAGCCAAGGGGGGCTCATCGGGGCCAGGCCCCCTCAAATGGTTTCCTGCCCCCCCCCCCCAAATGACCAGTTTTTAAAACATCATAGTAAAATTATCTCGCTTCATTCATTTAAAAGTAACAAAGTTTATTGACAATTAATAATTTATGGTGAAATAGTATGGAGAAATATTGTTTTTCCATACCGATCGAAAAATAGTATAGTATCTCTTCCTTATACCGATCGAAAAATAGGATTCTTTTTTGTGACAGCAGATTACACAATTTACTGCGATTTATATTTGACAGTTTGAAGACAAACGTTTTAACAAGGTACTACAAATACAGCCATAAAACAAAGGTACTAAACTGATTTGTAAGTACAGTTTATTTTTATATGCTTTAACAAGTGTTTTAAAAGACATAGAGGATGGAAAATTTGGTGAGAAACAATGCTTTTATTGAATTTGGATTTCATTCGCTCTCTCTTTTATTTCTACTCAGTGTAATATATTTTTTTTTTTTTTTTTAGTCACGAATAATAAATAAATATTTTTGTCAGGAAACCGTAAAGAAATTTAGTGAAATTTCAAAGAAAATCAATCTTGTGTAGATAGGTTGTGTATACAAGGTCTTAAATTTAAATATAAAGGTAACCAAGAAAAGTTTTGTTGCTTTTTCACCCACCACCTTCAAACATCGATATGTCACCTAACCTGGAAGATTAAAAATAGTCCCCATCAGCATCGACGACCTTCTGAAAACGTTCTGGAAGGCCATGGAATCCATCACGGTAGAACTTGATGGGTCGTGAAACGAAGAAAGTATCAGGTGCATTTTGGACTTTTACTAGGGATTTGAACTGGCGTCCTCTAAGGTGATTGTCCAAAGAATGGAACAGGTGATAATCGGACGGTGCAATACCCGGGGAATATAGTGGTTGCAATATTGTTTCCCATCCAAGGCGAAAAATGGTGTCCTGAGTCATCCTAGCCACGTGGGACTTAGCGTTGTCCCGTAAACGAGGACACATTTGCAATTCAGAAGTGATGGCTCCAGAGTTTTGAGTTTTTTCTTGAGCACAGCTCAACTGCTGACACTACACAGTTGCATTGATACTCTGACCAGCTGGTAGCAGTTCCCGATGCACGATGCACCAAACACACAGAAGGACCTTCTTCTGGTACAGTGCTGGTTTCGGCTGTTTTGAAATCGGTTCATGGGATGCTAACCAATGATGACGGCGCCGTGGAGCTTCGTATAGGACACACTTTTTTTTTTTATCACATGCCAACGCCCTGTCCAGAAATGGCTCCGAAACAGTAAATAAACACAGGCGACTGCCGCGTTGCCTTCTGGCCCGGAGTCAAAATATGAGAGACCCATCGACCCAACTTGTAGTGCTTCACAAGTTGATGGATGTGCTGCCGAATGGTTTCTCCACACACTGACTTGTAGTCCCAGTTCCTCTTTGTACATGTTTTGGTCTTTTGGCACGTGGTGTTTTCGGGTGTTTCGTCATCGTCCTTAAACTTGTTAAACCATCGCTGCAATGTCTGCGTCGTCACGACACCCTCACCAAAGGCCTGGCATATCTTCTGTCCCGCCACAGCGGCGTTTGACCTCCATTTGAACTCGTTCAGCATACATGCTCTTATGACGCTCTGTGGATGTCCCATGTTCCCTCTGTCTTTACGCAAGTTCACGGTGTGTCTGAATTGCCACAACCAGGTAGTATGTTGGATATACCCACACCAACAACTGACGTTCGCCTTATCTCCACTCGCATTCAACTCACGGTGTGAGGTCCAATTGCACACAGATCTACACGAAAAGGGACAGAACTTTCTTGGTTACCTTTATAGTTATGCACAAAAGTATAGCGTTTGGTCCCGGGCAGTAGTTCTTGATTAAGCATTATAAAAACTATCTTGAATATAATTTATGGATAATAATAATAATAATAATAATAGGCCTAATAATAATAATAATAATAATAATAATAAGAAGAAGAAGAAGAAGAAGAAGCTAAAATAGTGTTTTTAGTTTTCCAGAAGGAAACCAAAATTTTCCTTTCTTTCAGGCCTCAAAAACACATTTTTTTTGGCTTTGTACATTGTAGCTGCCCCCCCCCTCAAAAACGACGGCCCCCCCTACACAAACCTGCTGGCTACACCCCTGGATGTGGGTTTGGATAAGAATCAAGATCTGAAATCCGGATTTCGGATCCAGATCCGAATTTCGAACCCAGATCCAAGATTAGAATTTCGGATCCAGATCCGAGATCCGGACCCAGATTCGAGATCCAGATCCGAGATCCAGACCCGGCCATCCCTAAAATCTATAGTAATAATTACCAAAAGCTACAAAACACTTGGTTTCTAAAACCAAAAAGGAGATCCATCACATGGCACTTACGGCATGTGTTACACTTATGTATAATGTCCTGCCACATACCAAATAGGAAGGGTGTCAATTCCTTTTTACATTATTATAGACGTGCCAATTTCAGTTGTCAATAAAGATTTTGTTTCATCCTGGAATATTGTAATGCTAATTCATTTTTCTATTTATGCATTTCCTCCCCCTCCCACATTATGAGCATTCCTCTGTCAGTCTTGGGAAGTAACGTAACGCAAGTAACGCGTTACTTGTAACGCGTTACTTTTTAAGTAAAGTTTCCTAGTAACGCGTTACATTTTTTCCAACGTAACTGTAACGATAACGCGTTACAAGTTCTTAAGAAACGTACCTAGTTTGCGTTACTTTCTTCCAGTGCTTAAATTCCTGATGAAAAAGTACCGGGGCCCTTCCTGGCTACCAAATATATATATATATATATATATATATATATATATATATATATATATATATATATATATATATATATATATATGGGGGGGGGGTGTTTAGTCAAATCTTGTAACTTAGATTCCAGGCACTTCCATACTGGGAAAAATTGTGCAAATACAAATCAAACAAATGTCATGACAACATAGTATTTTCACATAATTTTTATGTGAATAATAATATCAAAATAGCTGAACTTACCTCTTATAAGACAATGGATGCAGTTAAGTCACAGTAGTTTCCATAAAGCTTCCTTCGATTTGTCTTCCTCTGCCTTCTGTCTTTTCTTGCAACTTGAAAGGGCGGTGTTTCTTCCTTGGGATATCCAGCGCTTAACGTACGGGAGGGGATCCCAGTATGACAATGGCGGACCATTAATATTTATTGTCATTAAAGATGGCACACTTCTAACCGATAGCGCGTTTCTAATTGGCGTGACAACATTATTCATTACACTGAAACCCCGCTCACACTCAGCATTGCTGACTGGTATCGTTTGCACACACTGCATTAGTACCTTCATTCCCCCCAAGACTTGCCTGCCTCCACTATCCTTAAAGTCACGATAAGCTTGAATAGTTTCTCGAAAACATAAAGAAAACAATTCGCACAATTCTTTCAAGTCTTGTTCTCCATAATCGACATTAATATTTTCCGGCCAGTACTCAGGGTAAATAATTTTCATCATTTCGGAATACACAGTGTCCTTCTCAGTCAAGCACCTTCTGTTCAAGTTTGTAATTACACTCTCATAGAACTGCCCTTTGTTAATTTCCGAAGCGTTGTTTTTACTGCCACTCATTTTCAAGGGAACTCCTTTAAAATGTTTCTCTTTTATGGCTCTCTGTACTTCTCTCCAGTATATGCCTCCTCTCTCTTTGTGGGCCTTAAACACCTCGATTGTTCTGTATATGAGTTTGTTTGCCTTCGGTAGGGCTATAGTCTTTTCTTGCAAGGACTTTGAAAGGCTAGAAAGCTCACACAAGACATCCATCATTATTCCCAAACTTGTGATGAAGTGACTTTCTTCCAGCTTATTTGCTAGCCCTTGAAACGTTGATTTCTCTCTCCGATCGCGATTTTCATCTTTAGCAGCATTAACAAAGAAATTATACAATGACGAATAGCCTTTCCACACGGACTCCACAGCTCGAAAACTTGATGCCACCCAGCGAATTGACAAAATTTTCCCCACTTTCGTTAGGTTGCTACATAATTGTTGAGCGCATTTATTTAACTCGTGCTGATTTTTTGGAGACATACTGAAAGTTGAATATATTTTATCAAGAAACGCTACAAAATGGTTTGTTGCTGTAACGTCATTCAATGCGTCGTGAACTGCAAGCTCAAGCCGATGATTTACGCAATGCCATGTTACAATTCGAGGGAAGTCTTGTTTCATCAATGTTGCCAAACCTGCTCGTTTCCCTAGCATTACTGAAGCTCCATCCGTACACAAGCCAATCAAGATATCCTGGAGCAATTCTTTACTCAACCCTTGCTTCTCAAGGCATTCCATGAACGAGTTCTTAATATCAATCGCTTTGGTCCTTTCTAAAGGAATCAAATCGAAGAATATTGTTGTGACAGCTCCATCATTTATTGCACCTTTCAAATACACTATAAGCACAGTTTGATTAGCTACTGTGGTACTTTCGTCTAGAAGAATGGAAATTTTGGTTCTACGATCAATAATGCTATTTACAATTTTGTGTCTCATTTCTTTCGCGATATGATGTACTATTTCCGTACAACTGACATTACTCTGCAAAGTGCTCCCAATATCTAAACCGTTAAGCATTTGTAGATCGATCAATTTCGGATGATCTAAAAAAGCACGATTGTGTTTTGCAATGTGATAAGCAGTGCGAAACACGCGACATGTGACTTCCTGTGCGGCTGTATTCTTCTTCTCCATACCTTTCCGCAGTGGATCATCACTTCTACTTTTAAGAATTTCTTCCGCTTTTGTGTGTGCTTTTGAATCTCTATGCTCATAAATTTTCTTTCTGAGCTGCTTTTGTTGATCAGCTTTACAACGTTCCCCTTTAATACGAATCAAGGCTTTTGCCCACTCTGGTGCAATATGAATACCCTGCTCAGAAAAACACACGCCTAGAGTCTGTACTTCCTTACACGTCAAGCATCCTAATGCCCCACTGTTATAAAATAACCAAGAGTATTTACCTTTAAATTGTAGCCATTGCTCATGTGTCCAACAAGCCGGTATGCCCTCCATTTTGTTTGATTCGTTATCTTCGTGTTCACTACAACTTTTTTGAACCTCCCCAACATTCTTAGAAATATTTTCGGAAGCTTCAGAATTATTTTCACACACTACATGAACACTGTCACTACACTTTCGTTTCGCATCACTCGCATCCGTGTTGTCCGAATTATTCTTACGTTTAAAAAATGTTCCAATGTATTTTTCCATTGTTGATGCGAGTAATTACATGTATATAAAAGAAACACTTGTCTTATACACAACAATGCGAGTACGAAGTCAACGAAACCTTTTTCACTTTGTTATTAAAATTAACTAGTTAAACTGTACTGTTGATCAGCTTCACGTCAGCACATGCGTCTTATGCCTATATTACCGAAATGTTACTTAACCAAATAACTACGGTAACGAAACCAAAATATCGCGAACAAACGCACAACTATCGCACCGGACTAACTACCGTCGTCTTATCCTGCACTAAAGAGCGCAACTAACCAACTTTTCGGGTTGAAAAAGAAAAGTTTCTAAATAAAGTTGTCAAATTATGGACATAGAACTCTGCATCCGTCAAAGACTAGCAGCCGCTTCTTTGTTACTTGAGAAAAGGACTTTATTTCGGGACAGAACGAATTTTCACTTTAATATTTTTATTGGTTTCTATTTTTGCGGTTACGAACTCATGGAAACTTGGTGGCAATAGAGACAGGAAGTGCTGCATGGCCAATGATCCCTCCTTCTCCACGGAAATGACCTGCCATCAAACCCGATATTGAAAATAAATGTAAGGGATCTCGGACCTTTCTTTTCGGTTTTTGTAAGGGACAATCTTCTCTCAATGGAGCCTGCATTTGGCATCTATCAAGAAGGAGGTTTGTTATGAGGTTTTCATTTTCTACTTCTCTGTTTAGCTTTCTTTCTTGGACCTCTTGTTTATAAAAATTAAGTAGCCTCACATGGTTCAACCTTTCCATCCGACAGGCTTTGATGTTAGTTTATAGAAATTTTTGCCAAAGCTGCCGTCACTTGTACACACACTACCATGCGAGAGGGGAAAAAAAGGTTACCACATAGCCCTCGGAAGATGTAAAATTGTAAATTGTCGGAGTGACCCCGCCTTCTCACTCTCCCTTTTCAGTGTGTCCCAAAAGAAAAGAAAAAGAAAGAAAGGCATACATAAATTGACATAACCAAAAGAAACAAAAAGCTTCCTTGTATTCTGACTTCGCGAAAACAACACCAGTGAAGCCAGAAAGGAGGTTCTTGAAAAAAGAAAAGAAGAAGAAGAATTAGCAAGCATTTGGCAAACCCTACGAATTACTTTATTGCCATAGAAAGTATAGACCAGCGTTTCCCAACCTTTTTCAACTTGCGGCACACTATGGATGTAACTTGAATTCTCGCGGCACACTCATATATATTATTAATAAATATAAAATACCGTGGTATTTTTTTCTGTGATTACTGATCTTCTCACAGAGAAGAAAGCTCGATTACTGGTTTTCCCCCGTGGTAAATCATTATGCTTATTTTTCATTCTAATTCAAAAATAGAAAACAATTGCAATGAAATATTGGACTCAGGTTTTTGAAACTAAGCTTTCTTTTTCGAAAACTGTATCCAACCTTTCACTAAGAAGAAAGATCACTAAATAATAAACGCACAAACAACAAATCTCTTTTAGTTTAAAAAAAATAAATGTAGGTAATTTGTATGCATGTTTGCTTTGTCGAAAGGATTGAATGATATTTTAAAATTTCAATTTACGAAATGGTCTGCAACAATCAAGAAGCAATAATAGTCATAACAATGATAACAAATACTTTTTTCAACATTAAAAATGTACAGAAAAGTAACATGGTATGAAACTCAAAATTGTTGATTTATAGTACAGGTTCATAGTAATGTGAAATTCAAATATACATTTTTCCTATGTCTTGCAATTTGATTGCTATAGAATTAATAATTTGTTTCGATTTCCACGCGGCACACCAGCGACCCATTCACGGCACACCGGTTGGGAAACGCTGGTATAGACGGTCAATTTTGAGTTTCCAAGATGAAATTTTCGCTTCTATAGCTTTCAGAAAAAGAGGAAAGATAATGAGTATTCTTATTTTCTTTTTTATTTTTATTTTGTAGTTTGTTTGAAGGCAGCAGAAGAAAGAACTTCTTAGTTTGTCTCTATCCCCCCCAAGAATTTTATAGCTCAGCTATACCCCTGTTGAAAAACAAATAGAAAAAAGGAAACTGCCAGCAGCGTCTGGAGAGAAAAGAAACTTGTTTCTGCTATTTTCTCACTTCCTGGTTGCCTCAATAATGCACTTGAATTTTACATTATGTGAGCCACCGGGCTACCGAAACAGTGAAAAAGGAAAGTTAAAGTACGGATTTTATCAACATTATTTAAGATGCGGAGAAAGTTAAAAAAAAAGCAACGAGAAAAGATCCGGGGCTCAGCCCCGACATCCCAAAAAGAACCGGGGCCGAGCCCCGGTGGGCCCCGGCTGAATTTAACCACTGCTTTCTTCGCGTTACATTTCGGATGAGTAACTACAATATATGTATATATATATATATATATATATATATATATATATATATATATATTTTTTTTTTTTTTTTTTTTGGAAACAAATGTTTCTTTCCTGTAAGTGAATTTCTCAGAATGAAACAATCGAGCATAAACTACGTATGTCAGTGACCGACGGTCACCGACACACAGAGAAACAAATAAGATCATAGTGCCATTTGCTGTTTTTGGAAGATGAGGACAACCTCAGGGAAATCCTGTGTACTGATTGCAAGCACCTGGAAGATTTTGTCGTAGATTTTGAAGCTCCAAATCAATACGTTCAGTGAGTGAACTAGGAGTGCAGTAATACCGGTAGTCTATTTTACTTTGATTGGTCTTGTTTTTATAAAGATAAAGAACGAAGATATTTTACCGTTCGAACATTTGAAAGAATATTTTTTTCTTAAGAGCTGAGGATGATGGTGGACAGAATTTAAAAGTGAAGTGTCTGAAGTGCCCCGGCGGAAAATATTTATCAACAATTAGGGTGCCATACTTAGCAATATACAGTAAGGGGTTAATATGAATAAACTCTGTTCTGATGAGCAGGCCTACTTTATTACTAGAAAATAGTTTGCTTATGGCAGGCACGTAGCCAAGGGGGGGGGGGTCCGGGGGGTCCGGACCCCCCCTTCGAGACCAGAAATGAAAAAAATTAAGGAAGGATAAAACAAAAGGAAATGACGAAAAGAAGGATCAGCGTTAAATATTAAAAAGAAAACTACAGGAAGCTTTTGCTTACTCTTTCTTATGAGGAGATTTGTATTGCTTGCAATATGGTGGCGAGCTAAGCGAGATATTCTGGAAGAGTCAGGGATTTTGAAATTTCAAGAAAAGTTATGGAATTCTCAGAATTTCTGCTACTAGTCAGGGAGATTTCAAGCTTTCGAAAGCATAGTGCCGTTGTGTAACAGCGTGGACATTTTGAATCATAATTTTTCGTCATCGCATCCTTGCAGTATCAAACATGTTATTTCTAGAACAATTTTCTATTGCTCCTTTAACCTGTCATTTGGAACCGACAATAGTTGACGGAATAATAAAAACAAAAATTTATGATGAAAGAAAGTTCTGTTAGCATTTGATTCAACAGAGAAAGGAACGCATATATTATAAAACTAGTTGAATATACACATGCTTCGCACAGGGGCTGTATTTGGAAGTCAACGCCTGTGGGAGTATCAGCATGGTTCACAGCGACGGCGAAAACTATGGATTTCTTACTAATATCGGTCATTTTGGGCTATTTTTTTTTACATGTCTCGGTATCCACCCCCCGCTGACTCCCGGCCCGCATACAACTGTAACTAAATTTGCAAGTCGTCGCTAATGGAAGTGTCACCATTGATTTCAGCGACCGCGAAAACTATGGATTTGACACTAATATCGGTCATTTTGGATTACTTTTATATGTCTTGCTATCTCACCCCCCTCCGATGACCCCCGGCCCGGAGCCGAATAGCGTGAATTTGGAAGTTAATGCGATCCGAGTTTCATCATTGATTTCAGCGACCGCGAAAATATGAATTCGACACTAATAGCTCAAGTGGTAGAGCGTTGGCTTCGCATTCGGGAAGTCGTGGTTTCGAATCCCGCTGCCGACCATCCTGACTGAGGTTTTCCAGGGTTTCCCTCAGTCCTACCAGACAAATGCCGGGATGGAACCTAATAAACATGCCCTGGCCGATACCTTCCCAAATCCTTTCCATTGTTAATGTTGTTGGATATCCAGTGTAAAATGGCCTCTGAACTGTATCTGATGATTGTTAAATAAATAAATACATATTGATCATTTTCTACTACTTTTACATGTCCCGGTAAACGCCCCCTTGAGACCCCCTGTTTCGAAATTAAAGAAAAAAAAACACTTCGTCGTGATCTGGGGCCTGGGCCAAGGTACCCCTGCAGGGGCGTTATTTAGGGGGGGCAGGAGGGAGCAATTCCCCCCAAGAGTTTGAGGAATACATATACTTTAATCGATTGTCTACTAATATACTAGTACAAAACGTGAAAGTCTTATGTCGGTGGGGCTCTTGCCCCCCCTCAAGCGAAGTCTGAAATGACGCCCCTGTACCCCTGACCAAAATTTGGTAACTCTCGGTCCACTCGTCTGGTCCCTAGGCCGCACACAGACAGACAAACACACAAACAAACTTTATTTTATTTATATTAGAAAATAGTTTACAAGACAGTATTGAGTATGTACTTTCATAATAATTGAGGTCATAACGAAAGGAAAATTCTTATATTTGAATAAGAAATTTCTTCATAGTTTGTTATTAAAATACTTGCCAACATATCCTCATTTTATTGTCCTAACAAACCAATATATGTTAATAGTAAAGTAGTTTAGAATGATCGAGCTCCGGGGCCTTCAGAATTTCATGTCACTCCTTCCCCCCTCCCCTTCGTTACGAAATCCTGGCTAAACGAACCAATATATGTTCCAGTAAAATAGTTTAGAATGATCGATCCCCTTTTGTGATGACCACAGTATTTCATGTCACGGACCCCCCCCCCCCTTCACGAAATCCTGGCTACGTGCCTGCTTATGGTATGTAATATTGGAGTTCTTTCAGATCAGTTTGCTTATCCTAGAGTCCCGTTGATTATAGAGTTTGAAAGTAGCTTTAAAAAGCATGTATCGATTTTAGAGTTATTGTCAAGTTTCGATTCACCCCCAGTTCATGTGTTCTCATTTTATTAGTTGTAGTGTAATGTTTCTCTATATTCTATATTTTTAATTTTACATAACAACATTGTTATTATTATATAATTAGTTTAGCAGAATAATGATAAACAACCATTTTTTCTAACGCATAGGGATGAGCACGAGTCAAGCTAAAACTCGACTCGATTCGAATTCCAGTCGAGTTAGAGAAATGGCTCGTTCGTTTTAACTCGTCTTGAAATCATGGTCTGATTACACTGGAAAGCGATAGCCATGAGGAATGTAAGTTAAACAGTAATATGGAATATTTTTATTTGTTGCTTACGAGAGGGGACACTGCTCGTATCTCGTCTCGTCTCGATGGCGAGACCACAAGATATTTTTTATAACTAGCTCAGCTCGGCTCGGCTCAACTGAGAAGATGGTTCGAGCCGGCTCGCTTGGGGGGAACCATCGGCTCGAGCTGGCTTGATAAGGATGAGCCATCTGCTCAGTACGGCTCAACTGAACCGAGGGCTCTAGCCGAGTCGGTTGGGTGAGCTGTTGGCTCGGCTCACTTCTCGGCTCGGGTGAATGAGCTGTGAGCCGAGCTGCTCGAGTGATTGACAATACTAAACCCGGGCAGAGCAGTTTTGAAGATATATGGCCAGTGCCCTATAACTTTTAACAGTGTGTGGCTC
Source organism: Thermobia domestica (assembly GCF_964235325.1). NCBI lineage: Eukaryota > Metazoa > Arthropoda > Insecta > Zygentoma > Lepismatidae > Thermobia > Thermobia domestica. Next base: position 160,650,295 of record NC_137458.1, read on the forward strand.
GAGCCCAAATACTCAACCTAGACCCTCAACCCAAATTCAGAAGCTCATGAACAATGTCCTTGACTCCTAGACTTCACGACTACCGTGGTTGGTAATCAACTAGTTTTTTAGTATTTTTTCTATTCAAATACAAACCGCCTATCTTTCATATTTATATACAGTGTTGTTGTTATTATTATTATTATTATTATTATTATTATTATTATTATTATTATTATTATTATTAATAATAATAATAATAATAATAATAATAATAATAATAATAATAATAATAATAATAATAATAATAATAATAGTAATAATAATAGCGGTAGTAATAGTAGTTCGGAAAATTGAAATAATATTTTTTCACATATTTAAAGTTTCGGACCTAAAAGTAACTCGTTAGTAACGTGTTACTTTTGCAGTAAAGTAAGTTACTTTTTTGGGGTAAGTAACGCGTTACTAACGCGTTACATTTTAAGGAAAAGTAAAGTAACTTGTAACGCGTTACATTTTTACAAGTAACTTACCCAACACTGTCCTGTTACAATTGTGTTCTTGTTCACTAATTACAGGAGCGTCATCTAATAAGCCAACATAAAAACGAACTATTCAATCTTTGTCGTTTAAAAGATTGTTTTAATTTTACGGGCCTTTTGTAAGGTGTGCTTACATGTATTATTCAAGGCTTCAGAGTTCTGAACTCATTGGATTGTAGATATCTAAAAGCATATCCATGATATATTGAAAATTTCTTAATACAGGATGGCGCATAAGTCAATCTAACCAGCTAATGTGAGTGTGACTTTGTGCGTAAACTAACCTACTCGCCATCCTGTTCATTGATGGTAATTCTTATAAGAATAAGCAATACAGATATTTGATATTCATGCACTGAATAGCATTTTAAAGGTACAATACAGATTAATATATAATGTGATTTTTCTTTTTATTTAATATTTACATTTAAAAAATATAATGAACATATGCAAATATTTAATTATATTTTATTTATTTAACTTTGATGGTATATACACTTAGGTGTTTCAGTTATGATAAAAGGCATGATGCTATTACTAGCATATGGTTGTATCATAGGAATTTTTGGATTAGCATGTAAAAGATGGTTGTGTTACGCCTTGACAACAAATCTTTCGTATGCAAATAGCTTAAGTAAATGTAGTTAGCAAGATAGCTCGTAGTCTATGTAGTCTAGAATTCTGTGATAATGTCGTTGAAGTCGCTCAGAAGTTTGAGGTGGCAATGGGCTTGATGAATTTGTAGTTTCACGTGGTGTTTCAGTACTTGTATTTCTTGCACTTGTAGTATGATGATGGTTTTTATCGTGATGATGATGGTCATGATGAGGGTGGTGATGATGGTGATGACGGTTATGTATATCATGAGAATGGTGATGATGGTGGTCATGTATACTGTGAGAACGTGTATGGTTATCAGTTCTGTTAGTGTGGTTTAATGTATGGTTATGTTCATGAGATTCATAACTTCCTGTGTGGATATGATTAGTGTCATGTTCATGGGATTCATGGTCATGAGTGTGATTAGTGTGATGCTCGCTTTCATGGCTCGCGTTTTCATGAGGAGTTTCGAGACTGTGGTCGTGTCTTTCATCAACACCGTGCCTACCGCAAATTTCTTGTGGTTGCGTATGCTCATGAGTATGATTAGTGTGATGCTCGCTTTCATGACTCGTGTGTTCATGAGAAGTTTCAAGACTGTGATCGTGTCTGTTTTCATCAACACCGTGTCTACTGCAATTTTTTTGAGGTGGTTGTGTTTCAGTATTATTTGACACATTACTTCCGCTGTTGTCCTCCACGAAGGTTGTATTGTCATTTGAATTACCTTCAATTTGGTAAATTATGTGGCTGTGAAACAGAACTGTGTTATTTTCGAAATGAAAGTGCGGATAGGGCTTTATAACATAAATTGGAGGCACTTGAGTTGTTTCATTATGAGAAGATGTTTGTGTCCCATTGTTTGCTGGAATTTGAGGTATAGAAGATTGATTGTAATAATTTGTGTTTTCTCCTGCAGTAATAGCAGAGCTTCTGAGTGTACTTCTATTATGTATGTCTGTACTGTTTTCAAGGGTACTAGGAACAGTAGCATTGATATTATTCAAATCATCAGACAATTCAGTGTGATTACTCTGAATGTCGTATTCTGGAATCTGTGTCGGTGTAATCCCTTCTATTTCTACTGGTAAATCGGTGACGTTCTCAGCAGGTGGAGTGGTTGCATTTATTTGATCTGTTGGTTTATTGCCACCCAGCAGTCCAGGTAAGGGATTAATTACTTCTAAGAATTCGGTGATACGATTACGATTATCACTCAGTGACGGCAGTGGTTTAGGGTCTCCGAAAAATCTACTAGTAGGTCTGTTTCCCCCTAATAGTCCTGCAATTGGGTTATTTCCACCGAGCAATCCGCTAATGGGACCACTTCCACCAGTTTGTGTTTCATTAGTGTTCGAGTCGACCGTTTCTGAAACAGTGTCGATTTCTTCTGGCTTAATTGTAGTCTGAATATTTGGTAGAATTTCCGTAGTATTCAGTATTTCTGAAGAGATGGACACTTCACTGGAGTTACTAACCAATGTATGTGTAACATTCGGGGTTTGTGTAGTATTTTCGGCATAATTATGATCAGTTTCATTAAGACCACTTCTTCCTACTACTGGTTCTCCTAAAGTATTGTTTAATCCTAGCTCAGGAGTGCTACCGTCTTCAGCGCTGACTTCGTCCACCATTGTTTCACCTGGCTGCAAGAAACAAAATTACACATATTGAAGTATGTCAAACTTAGGATAATAATAGGAAATGTATCGACTAATGTATACTACATTAAATATTATATACAAGACTATGAATTATGTGTACAATTTTAAAGTTTCATTTCTCCTCATAAAGCAGTTAATATAATTGAAAAAATCTGTTAAACTGTTTGTTACTAAGTTATATTCCGTACATTTATTTATTTATTTCTGGATTTTTGAAGTTCTTAAAAATTAGCTTTTAATTGATTTTGAGTAATAGTTCATTAAAATCCATTTTAATAGTAGATCTAAGAATGTTCTCGATTAATCGGAAATTAGGCCAATTAAATATCCGGACAAGGGATATGAGGTTTATAACAATCAATATTGTCTGTAGTCAAAAACTACTGGACATACTTCAGGTTTTATACAACCACAAGATTGCAGAGGACAGAAAGGTCTAACAACAATAAATAAATAATAAGATAATCCGATAAAACAAGTATTTCCGCAGTTACAAATATAGTTGTAACAGCGGTTCTTAAACTATTCCTTCAGCACAATGGAGAACATTTGAATTACAAGAACACATCGAAATATTTAATATGAAACATTGATGTCAGATATGATTAGTGTATATATATATATATATATATATATATATATATATATATATATATATATATATATATATATATATATATATATATATATATATATATATATAGATAGATAGATAGATAGATAGATAGATAGATGTCGATTGTGAATATGAAATAGTAATAAACCAAAATGAAATTTTTACTTTTATGTACTGCTGTTATCCCCTTTTGGTTTAAGGAGACGGATGTGTAATAAATAAATGTTATAGAAAATTGGAAGAATGAGAGTGTGGGAGTAAACTCGTGGACACTGTTGTCCACCAAATGTTTACATAACATAGGATTGAGCCTATAACTTAGATATGAGAGATCTGTGCACTACTGTTAAGCCACTGTAATAAGTTTTCTATCGAATATCAATTTTGACCCTATGGTTTAAGGAAAAAGTGGCAGGGCCTTGAGATTTGCTAGACAGTGATCCTATGTTCGATTCAAGGAGAGACTAGAGGATATTTAAGAATGATGTATGAAACATTTGGGTTGTTTTAAATCGATTTCCTTGTCAGTCTGTTATCGAATCAGAGAACATATAATACACACGCTATGATTATGTTATTATGTTGTTATATTGTTATATAATACTGTAGTTCTTGAATCAAACGAGAATCTTGTCAACATGTTGCAATATTTGTCTCTTGAAAGGCCATTTCCCATCACAGATTTGGCAATAGATAGTCATACTAAACATCAATTCTGTTGCCACGTAGTATACCAGCTACTTGTTCTTTAAAAAATTACCTTTTCTCCAAAATTTATCAAACATCATTAGTAATATACAGTATAATCTATGATCATATTCATGACTTCTTACTTAAACTTGCTTAGTGTCATTTTCAAGTTCATATGAGCATCAACATTCTGCAGGTGAGCAACTTGATAACAGGAACAAATGTCCTTAAGTGCGCTGTTTCAGATATACAGGCCACTGAAGGTTTTCACAACGGGACAAAAATGACCATAACTCGAGAACGAAATATCGGATTAAGGTTCGATCAAAGGCAATATGCATTATTCGTGCCTGAGATTTCATTATTGCAGGAAAGGATTGCGAGCAGAGACGGCGCAAGGGTAGACTCAAAATAAAAGTAGAGTGCTTCGTACATCTGAAAAAAAAAGCACCGAGAAATCGTTAATTGTAGGAAGTAAAGTTGTTATGGGTACAAGAATGTCCTTTCGTGAATCAAATGAGGGGAAAACATGGGACTACGAAAACATTAATTACGGATTCGAAGGAAACTGGAAAACGTTGATTGGGATGGTGGACATTCACGAATTTGCGTTACAGGCAACTGGCCGAAATGTTTCCTGTGGTGGCCGAAAAGTGACGGAATGTACAATAACTGAAAATAAAATGTCAGACTCTGATCCGATGAAACTATTGTAGTTATCCACGAGACTAAAAGTAAGTTTTCTTATCTCATTTGTAGATGACGATTTGATATCGTCTCGACTTTAATACTATTTTCTCAGGTTTCTTTGTAGTTGTTTGTCGTCTCAACGAGATTAGTGTGTAGTGCATATTACCGCTGTCTCTAAATTTCATTATCAACATGGGAAATTTTTTCTTTCTTTCTTTTTAAAGTTTGAACAGCCTATGTTCAAATAGGAACATGTTGTTGATGCCGTAGATTTTGCAGGCAACGAAAACCCCGATAGTAGTCATTCACTCCAGAAGCACCTTCAGCGTGCCAGCCAGAAGCATCCTGCGCTCTCATATTTGGGCTTTAGAAATGACCCTTATGTTACCGTTCAGCTGAGTGGATCAGGAATAATAGGAACGACTGGTGTAGTGCAATTACTCCATGTATCGTTTGTGTAACACTGTAAGTGCTGTAGCAGTGCAATGGAGTTCGCGGTTGACGAGCTTGCAGGTATAGCGTTTAACTATACAATGGATAATAAAAATGATTATGAAATGGTTAGATTATATCACTAATGATTTCCACAAAGGGGACATCTGAAGCATTCCACGTTTGCGTGTCTGTTCCAGCGTTTGCGGGAAATGGGATATTTAAGATCACAACTTCACAACCAAGGGGAGCGACGAACTACCAGGACTTCCACTTTCGAAGAATTGGTGCGTGATCGTGTGGAGGAAGAGCCTTCGACAAGCACAAGGATTATAGCACATGAAATGGGTGTGGCACACGCTACTGTGTGCAAAGTACTGTATAAACAGCAGTTACATCCCTACCATCCACAAAGAGTACAAAATCTAAATCAAGTTGACTTCGACTCTAGTGTTGTACTTTGTGAATGGCTGGTGCAGCGCTGTGGGAGCGATCGTCAGTTTCATGCCTCTGTTCTGTTCAATGGTGAAATTTTTTTCACTAGTATATTTAATAATCGGAATGGTCGCGTGTAAGGAGATAACGCTCCTTATGCGACGATTGTCAAGAGTTATCAATATACATTTGCAGTAAACATGTGGGCAGACATCATTGGCGATCACTTTAGACCCGTATCAGCTTTCCCACTTACAGGGAAAGTATCCTTTCCCCTTACCTGTATCTGCACTTGTATACATGGTGCTTCTGCAGCATAGGCTTCCAGAATTATTAGCAGATGTCTCTCTTGGTGTTTGTCAGTATATGTGGTTTCAACATAACGGGGTGTCAGCCCATTTCGCTGCTGTTTCTCATGCTATCTTGATCAAATTTTCTCAGATGAGTGGATCGAACAAGGAAATTCTGTTTCCTAGCCAGCTCTTTCACCATTGAGCGTGTGCGACAAAGCTTCCTACGACACTGTTATGCTTATATCGACGAAGGGGAATGTCATTTTGAACATCTACTGTTAAGCTGTAAGTACGTACATTACCTACCATTTCAATGTACTAACTGTTTTACATAGTAGAGTTTGTTTGTCGTCTTTAGCGGGTAGCTACGTTCTATGCTGTTTTCCGAAGGTATTTTTCGCCTTCTTTGTTTACTATTTCCACGGGATTACGTAACTAGCTTCCGCTGTCGACCAGTTCCCTTTTCTTTTTCACGTACGTCTTCCTGCAGGGAATCAGCTTTCCAGATTTTTTTTTTAATTTGCGAGATGCGTGCATATGCGTTCTACATTTGCCTGTTACTGCTCTCGTAAAAATTTATAGCGTGTAATTGTTTTACAGTTATATGTTCGAGTCATAGTTCATAACCAAAGATTGCTTCTTTCGTAATTGTCCACTATCCCTATCAATATTTCCCACGATCACAGTTCCCATCCGGTCCGCAGCTCAAACTATCATAAGCCCATATTTTCTTCTCATTTTGTCCAGATGTTGGGCATCTTTCTACCCGAAATAACTTTATTGCGTGGAATTGACGATTTCTTGTCTCATTTTTTTTTTAGATGTACCGGTACAAAACATCATACTTTTCTTTTGGGTGTACCCTTAGGCCTACACCGCCTCTGCTTCGAATCTTTTCCTACAATGATGAAATCTGAGAAACCAATAACGCATATTATCTTTGACTGGATATTCATCTGACATTTCGTTCTCGAGTCATGCAATTTTTGTCCCGTTGCGACAAAGTTAAGGTGGCCTTTACCTCTGAAACGACACACTTCCGAACACTTGGTTCTATTCTCAAATTACTTCTTTTATCATACTCTACCATCTCTCAGAGTTTGTCCTCAGGTCACGAAAACACCGTCTATATTGGATGTGCTTAGATATGGTATGAATGTATATTCTAACGTAGCTCTGGAACGCTTGGAGTAAATTTCAACAAAATTTGGTAGACATGTAACTTTCAACCTGGAAAAATTACTGTAGGAGTAAGAGACTAAGGGGTGGGGGTTGAAAGAAGTGACATGTAAAAATAATCCAAAATGATCAGTATTACTATGGAATCCATAGTTTTCCGGGTCACTGAAATGAACAGTGTGCTCCTAATGCTGTTCAAGTGAAAGTTCAGCCCCAACGACAAAGGAAGGGGAGAGAGGGGGGTTAAAATTAATATGTCAAAAATGATTGAGATAAGTGTGGAATTCATAGTTTTTGGGACTGGGAAAACGGCTGACCTGTTTGAAATTACTTTTTGGAACGTAGTACCTACCCACTTCAAGCCTTTGAAAAAAATCATATTAACTTGATTAAAGGGGGTAGGATGTTTCAAAATTGATGCCAAAAGTAAAGTATCTTTGTATTTTTATCATTACACTTTTATTGACATACCCTACATAATCTTATCCTAAGGGAAAAGAGAATACAAATATTTCCCATAAACCTAATTTCCCGGTGCGAAGAACAGGCATTTCAGATGTTTTTAAAATAAATCTTCAATTGATTTAGTTTCAAGTTTAGCTCTACTTTCGAGTTTCGGGCCTACTTAAAATTCTAGAAATTGGCCCTAAGCAACTTTCCAGTTTTAATCATCTGTATGTTCTCCGTATTTATTCGGTGTAAGGACCTCAAGCTTGTTCTGTTGGGCTTTGCTTATCAAAAGGTTTCTAAAACTATCCCCAAAATCTGGAATTCACGGTGAGGATGGGGGCGGTTGCTCTCCTGTTCCACTGACACCTCTGTCTAGCGCTGTCATATGGAACTATCCCACGCCATTTCGTATGGTTTTAGTTACATTTGTTTTGGATTCTTGACTGCGAAGTATTACGTTTTGAAATAGAATTAATTTGCTGAGCAAAACTTAACTATATTGAAAATGGATTTGTACCCATTGTGCTCTGAACGCCCCAAATATTACCTTCCTTCAATACATTATTGGCTCAAAAAACAACCAATTACATAGGCTTGCAGAAAATATTCTAAAGTTAACACAACATGAAGTGTGCTTCAAACATTACTTTTCGAAAACGTATTATTTTAAAATAATTTTATTAGCATCAGTGTTCTGAAATAGTAACCAAATTTTGCAACAAAAATCTCACCCGCCTCCACGAAACGCTAGCTTAGCCCCTAAAGGCATAACTACAAAACTTTCAGAACCGATGTCTCGAAACGACTTGCTTTAGGGCTAAAATAACCGCATTCCGCCTTAAAACGTAATGGGGCGTTTACACTTAGTCGATTTAGTCGCACGACTAAATCGACTCGCTGCATTTGCCACTAAATCGAAGCAATTAGGCCGAATCAGATTGATGGATGTGTTCAATTATTTCAACCACAGAAAATAGAACGTCTTTTAATTCAGTTGCCAGCCGATTAGTCGCCTTCGATCAACAAGCGATTAAGTTGAAATCCCGTTTACACGGTCGATTAAGTTGAAAGTGACGTCAATTCAACTGAATCGAACGAAAATCGACTAAGTGTAGACGCCTCTTAACATGACTCCCTTTGCATTTGAAATTTCGAATACTAAGCAAAGATGTTCGCCATGATGCTTGATAGCATCATCTGATGTGTCAGACTACTTCCAAGTTCCATCATTCTCCCTCAACCCGTTCTCAGGACACAAGGATGATGAGGAATTTTGTTTTGCTATGAATATTGATTGATTCTGTGAAATCTCTATAGTAGGTAGATTTTAAAATCTACCTTAAAAGCTTATTATAACCAAGAAAATATTTATGAGAGTCACTGGCAAGAGAGTGTAATAAAAGGGGGTCGTGATATGAAATAAGTTGAGAATTACTAATCTATACTGAAATATTCTGTACCCAACACAGTGTAATCTTAACGAGAATAAAATAAATGAAAAAGATCGGTTGCAAAAGCAAAAGAGTCTTAATAAATAGGTGATTACATGATTTTGAAATATGTTTAAAATCATGTTTTAAATTGTTCAAAATTTTTATATCATGTATTTTTTTCGCGTGTGTTTAAAACATTTTAAACGCCATTTTCATATTTTAAACACATGTTTTGCTTTTTTTTTTTTTTAATGTACTTTTTCCAACCCTGGCTTGCATGAAATGGGACCAACATTTCCCTGACAAGAAAGATATTCTGTAACGAGCCGGGGAACTTGACGAACAGGGAAAAAATCCTCCTTATTCCCTCGTTGATTTGAACCTTGTCTTAAGCTTAGGAAGAGTGCTAGTTCATTTCTTCATTTCACTCAGCCAAAAAGTATGTTATCCTCTTAGTGTATCTCATACAAGTATAGTTTTTATTTATTTATTTTGATTTATTTATTTGTACGCTTAGTTTCGTACACGTAGTTGGATGAAATTAGGCGTAACCAGACTGAGCATTTACCATAATATTACAAATATATATTTTGTGATCCAGAAACTGAATATTAAAAAAAAAAAAGTTTGTAGCAGATACAAATGACATGTTTGTACCAGTGCAATGTCATCATGTGTTGTTTTTGTATTGTAACGTTTGTTACCTGATCCATTCTCATATAAACTATATTTTATGTTAGAAATATGTTATTTTACCTGAGTTGAGTTTTCGTTGAGAAAAGAATCGCATGGCTCATCATTGTAGGTTGAGATTACGCTTGCCATTACATAAGGAGAAAGCAGGATACTAAATGGCATTGATAAGTGATATGTAATGCGGCCTGACCTGAAATTTATTTACATAAAAATTAGTAGAACGTAAGTTGAATATGATAGGTCTATAAAATAAAAACAATAACAATTGCAGAACTTGCGTAGGTACACACTTTGCATTTTTTTTAAAGAAAGTTAATCCTAGCACAACTAAACTTTCAGAAAATGAATTAAAAATTTTGCGTGGTTTCTCACCTTAATATTATCATAAATATACCTCAGGCACTTAGCCAGGATTTCGTGAAGGGGGGGGGAGTGACATGAAATACTGTAATCATCACACCAGGGGCTGATCATTCTAAACTATTTTACTAGAACATATATTGGTTCATTTAGCCAAGATTTTAAGGGGGGGGCGTGATATGAAATTCTGAAGGCTCAGGAGCTTGATCAATGTAAACTACTTTACTATCAACATATATTAGTTTGTTAGGACAATCAAATGAGGATATGTTGGTAAGTATTTTAATAAGAAACTATGAAGAAATCTCGGGTAATAAAAGAATAAAAGAAAAAGTATTGAAAAAGATTTTACAATATTTACTTTCTTTGTTCATTCAAATATAACAATTTTCCTTTCATTATGATCTCAACTATTATGAAAAGTACATATTCACTATTATAAAAAGTACATACTCAATAATGTCTTGTAAAATATTTTACAATGTCTGCGTTCCTTTTTCTGTTGAATCAAATGCTTATAGAACTCCTTTTCCATATAAATTTTTGTTTTTATTATTCCGTCAACTACTGTCGGTTCCAAATGACAGGTTAAAGGAGCAGTAGAAAATTGTTTTTGAAATAACATGTTTGATTCTGCAAGGATGTGATGACGAAAAATTATGATAAAAAATGTCCACGCTGTTACTCAACGGTACTATGCTTTCGGAAGCTTGAAATCTCCCTGACTAGTAGCAGAAATTCTGAGAATTCTGTAACTTTTCTAGAAATTTCAAATTCCCTGACTCTTCCAGGATATGTCGCTCACCTCGCCACCATGTAATGCAAGTAATACAAATCTCCTCATACGAAAGAGTAACCAAAAGCTTCCTGTATTTTTTGTTTTTTATTTTTAACGCTGATCCTTCTTTTTCTCATTCCATTTTGTTTCATCCTTAATTTTTTCATTTCTGGTCTCGAAGGGGGGTTCGGACACCTCTTGGCTACGTGCCTGTATATCTGATCCACTACTTAGAAGCGTTAAGTTGTTATTTCTTTCAATACTCATCGACAGGAGCGGACTGACAAACTTAGGTCCACCCGACTTAGCTACAGTGTTGGCCAACCATCAAAATTTATGGAAGTAGTTTCAGTTGCAGCAAGTAACTGTTCCTCGTAAGTCAGTTAAGAACTATTTTTTGGCTCTGAACATATGGTAATAATCAGGCATTACTGTAGTTCCTTAAACAACTTCCTAATAAATTTAGTACTAACGTTACAAATCGTTTTGTAACCTTGATTATCTGGTTACCTATGCTGACTAGTCTCTCATTTTTTGCAGTTTATTCAGAAAAATTAAAACTTTACTTTCAGTAGATCCACAAGTTTATATTTACTTTTTCTGCACAACACATTTATTTACCATATTTTTATAGCTAAGTTATTCTAAATTACTTAAACAATCCATCATGAAACAATCTACAGATAGATTTGGAAGATTAGAGCATTCACTATCATTATCACGCTCTCTCTTAGCCTCAGATCATAGTGGTGGTATGTTAAATATAAAATAATAATAATAATAATAATAATAATAATAATAATAATAATAATAATAATAATAATAATAATAATAATAATAATAATAATAATGTCTTTGCTGGTAGTTAATAATTCAAATGAAGTGAAATTTGACATCTCATGGTTGTGTCCGGTAATTTTTTAAATAACGGCCTATTGCCTTTGAAGTAGACTCAAATTCTTCAATAATTTTGTCATAATTAAGCAAAATTAAATTATTTTCCATCGTAAAAAAAAAAAAAACCTAAATTCTTTAACAAGTGCTATCAAAGAGAATATCGTAATCGATTCTTAAGAATTTTCATAGGCCTAATAGAGGAAATTCTAACGCAAGATACCAGGCCCGTATTTATATATTGTGTGCCCCTGTGCTCTTTGCCGCCCCTACACAAAATTTGCCGTCCCCCGAAAACGACCAACATTAGTGTTGAATTCATAGTTTTTGGGGGAGATGAATAGTGACAGTTTTAAGACAATTCAACCTCAAGGTCATACTCCACTATCCAGGTAGGGGGCGAGATTTTAAAAGTAATCGAAAATGACAGATATTAGTGTTGAATTCATAGCTTTCAAGGTCGCTGAGTTCAATAGCATGTGTTTTGGAAACGGGGTGGGAGAGGATGACTTTTTAAAAATAATGGGATAAACTAGCTAATTAGTAACTACTGTACATAATTAAAGGCAATGAAACACATTAAAATATTTTGTTGCGCTTGCGCAGGACTATGCGGGTAAATATTACTTTATTGTGAATTCTTATTTTAAAAAATTGTGAATTGCGGTGACTTAGTGGTAGAGCGTTTACCTCTCAGGCATGGGGTCCTTGGTTCGATCCCAGCTCGCTCCAAGTAAGCTTTCTGGTGGACAAACACCGTGTACGTGGTTTTCTCGGGGTTATCCCGTTTCCTCCCACTTTCTTCATTCATCCTCATTATCACAGTCTCCTTTAGCCTCGCCGGCGTAAACGTGGGACGTAAAGCTTAAAGATTTCATTTCATTTCATTTCATTTTTAAAAATCTAAATTTTGCCGCCCCCAAAATTCTACCGCTCTTTGCTGAGCACAGAATAGCACTTACCTAAATACGGGCCTGCAAGATACTTGGCTGCATGAAAGTCAACATATTTGTATGCTGTAGCATGTTGTAAGATTTAAAAAAAAAAAAAAATCATTTCAAAACTAGCGCCATTTCTGATGAGTGGCTAAAATTGGAACTAATAGTTCTAGAGGTAGTTAACTGACCACCTTGTGGTCATTGGAAATTGAACTTTTGTGCCGACGTCTTGTTATAATTGAGACGCCGTTGGTGCAGGGTATAAAACCCACACAAATTATTAATAAAAACTTTTCATTACAATGGAATTTGGGAAAGTGCATTTGAAAATACAAAAAGCGTGGTGAAGATAGCGATTTTAAACGACTACCATTTGAGAACATGTGCTCTCATCGTTGCATTCAATTTCCAATGACCACAAGGTGGTCAGTTAACTACCTCTAGAACTATTAGTTCCAATTTTAGCCACTCATCAGAAATGGCGCTAGTTTTGAAATGATTTTTTTTTTTAAATCTTACAACATGCTACAATGCTAAGTACAACAATGGATAGATTTAAATTTAGATGGAGATATTTAGGCATCTTTTGCACTTTCTTCCAATTTTTCTATCATCTCCCCTAACTTCGCCCTGTTCAACTTTTGTCTGATATCGATATCCTTAAATTTTTAGTAATGATTTCTATTTGCCATATTGTCAGGAAGATTGAAGCTCTTTTTGAATGTCCTCTTTTCACACTTTGGAGTAGTACAGAATATTAATGGCATTAATATCTGTAATCTAGAATATTAATGGCGTCTCCAAATAACACTTACAACATCTTACAACAAACTGATTTCTTGAAATGGGATGGAACGCGCAATATTCTGCTAGAGGATGGAATCCCAAAAAGTGTCCAGATAAGGTAGGCTTATCACGAATGCACGACGTATTAATAAATGAAGTAGGGATGGCCAGATCCGGATATCCGGATCCACTTGGGTCCGGATATCCGGTATCCGGATGTCCGGACACTGGATCCGGATCCGAGATTTCGGATCTTGGATCCGGATCCGAAATGTCGGATCTTGGATCCGGATCCGAAGTGTCGGATCTTGGATCCGGATCCGAAAAAACGGATCTTGGATCCGGATTCGAGAAACCGAATATTGGATCCGGATCCCAAAATCCGGATCCGAAATTTCGGATTCGAAACTCCGTGTCAGAAAATTCGGGTGTTCCGAATCAGCAAAATTTTCGAAATTATTGACAAAGTGACTTTCATTCCTATGCTTAAAATAAGATTTTAAAACACTTTTGGTATCTGATCGTGTGACAGCCTTCCGTTTTCTTCATTCTGTTGATATTTGGTTTTCGTGCCTTAATATGTCACAATTACTCCAAATTTGATTGAGTAAAACTGTCGACTTAGGTGAGAGCAATCTCATTGTCAGATTTGGTTCTAGTGGAAATACTTGACCGAAAAGGTAGTAAATCTTTTTTAAAGCGGTCGTCCTGATTGAAGTTTGTCCTTTGTTTTCTGTAACACTAGTCAAATGCTGGGATGAAACCTTAGTCTCAAGCCCAAGCTTCTTCATTAGACTCAGGCTGCTAACTTTTCTAATTCTTTCCGAGTTATTGTGGTCACTGAATGAGGCCATTTCCTAGTCGTGATGGGCTAGGCCATTGTTAATGGAACAGCCCATAAAATATAGATCAAATCAAATTAAGGAGCAACTTCCTTTTCTTGCTCTTGATGAGCTTTTTTTCTTTCTTTAAAAATACGTTTCTAGTAGAGATGAAGTTCTAAATGGCAATTAATGTATCAAAATCAATGTATTAATGTACTGTATGTGTATACAAAATACCATATGGAGCCTCGAGCAGTAACACGTAGCTTTGTAATTAGCAATCCACTACTATTAACTCTGCATAGGTTGTATAAGAAGCTATATCATTCATGTAAACACATAGGCTGATGCAGGGGGAGGGCGAAAAGTCGTTCACCCCTACCCAGCGCCACCATTATTAGTGTACTTTAGTAGTAATTTGTGGCAATTTCAGATCATCTAAGTAATTTTTCACTGCTAGCATCCCCAACCGCCCCCTAAGAATCCATCCGCCCGCTCCAGGAGTCCGTTCTGGATTCACCCCTGCGCAAACATAATATACAATTCATTCAAGAGTACATTTTGGTAGCTTTTTAAAATTTTTATCTTAAAGGATTGTCATTTCTCGTGGCTACTTATGCAATTTTGTCCACAGGCATACATGCAATTTCCAGTCATTACGCAAATACATTTATATACTTAATAGACCTCGGCTAGTTGGGGGCTTCGCCACTAGACCCCCGTTATTAGGGCCTCGCACCACAAAAGCCTCTAATCTTAATCAATTTAAAAAGAAATGTCTGGGGATTTGCCCTTAGACCCTCTGATATCTCATTTGATCGGCCTATGATCTCGTACCTCGTAAACCTACAACCATACCGAATCTCAGTTCAAATATCAAATTGTATGTAATAACATTCCGGTATCCCGAGACATACCGAATTTCAGTGCGAGTACATGGGGGCTTCCCCCCAGCCCACACATTTGCTCGGTCTACGGCCTCGCACATCATACGCCTGCAAACATAACGAATTTTTAAGGGGCCGCGGTGGCTCAGTGGTAGAGCGTTCACCTCCGGTGTTTGGGGTCCCTTGTTCGATCCCAGCTCGCGCCGTGTGGACTTTGTGGTGGACAAACACCATGTTCGTGGGTTTTCTCGGAGTTTTCCCGTTTCCTCCCACTTTCTTCATTTCATTTATTTTTCATAATCACCGTCTCCTTTAGCCTAACCGGCATAAACGTGGGACGTAAAACTAAAGGATTTCATTTCATAACGAATTTTTGTTCAAATAACAAGTTTCATTTCTCTAACATTCCAGGATTCCGAGATATAAAAGTCTTTTCTCCCCGCCCCTTTTCGTCCCCTCTAAGACATACCGGTACATCAAAAAACGCTTAAGTACATACCTAATTATTTCAAATGTAAAGTCCAAATACCAAATTATATGCTCCTAACCTTCAGAGGTTCCTAGATATCGACACGTTATTATAATAATTACAATCCCCACCTTCTTTTCTTTCCATCTCTTTTCTTTTCCTTTTTACTAAAACGTCAAAAAACACTGAAACACATGTCAAATTATTTTCAATGAGAAATGCAAATACCAAATTTCAAGTCTCTAACCTTAAAGGATATAACATATTAATACAATAATTGTAATCCCCACTTAATTTTCTTCTCGCCCTTTTTCTTCCCTTCCGGGCCACACACACACACACACACACACACACACATATATATATATATATATATATATATATATATATAGATATAGATATAGATATAGATATAGATATAAACGTTATCCTATCTAATAATTAAGATATCTAATTATTTTAAGTGAGAAGTCCAAATACCAAATTCCATGTTTCTAACCCTTTAAGTTTCCGAGATATAGGCATATTATTATACTAATTGCAATAATTGCAATTACCACCCGCTCTTTTACTTTCTATATCTTCCCTGCCTCTTCTAATTTAAATATCAAAAAGCACTTAAACAAGTATCAAATTATTTTCAATGAGAAACCCAAATACCAAATTTGAAGTATCTAACGTCAAGAATCATCAATATTTTCCACCCCATTTCCCCCCCTTCCTCGTCGAATTTCTTAAAGTCCTTCCTTAGTGGTATTCTATGTCACAAAGCCTATAAACTGTCCAAATTTCAAGTTTGTAGCTTAAGCGATTTGGCCTGTACGGTGATCTGTCACTCACTCACTCAGGACTTTGCCCTTTTTATATAGAGAGATTTAAGATTTTATGGGAAAGCCATGGATTTTGTCCTAAGGCCGCCAGTGTCTTAGAAATGTAATAGCTTTGCTATAAACTTTAAGCAATCAACTGACTGATCTGCGTCTGTATGTATTATGTAAAATACCGCTTATGATATTTATTTTGCTCGTAATAAAAAAAAAAAAAAAAAAAATAGAAATGATGACGAAAATTCAAAGACATCCATGATTTTAGCGTAATTCTGCAGGAGTTCAGATCATTGAATTAATCATAAGAGCCGACTGTATAAGATAGACTACATTAAATTCTAATGTGGCACAAAGAAAATATGCAGCATTACTATGCAGTTTTTCAACGTTATAACTCATTCTGAAAATATTATCATAGGTCTCACAAACAATCGAATTTTAATCCTAACTCGATTAATATATAACAAAAGGCAGATCTATACTACTGACTTCAGATGAAAGTGGCATACTTGTAGTACGTTTAAAGATATACTAAAGACTAAATGATGGGGTGTGCTCAACAATGGTCTAACCCCGAAAAATGTGAAAATGAGATTTTGATGTAATCTTTTGTCATTTAAATTGAATTGTCTTCCCACTGAGTTAGATAAAATTCACCTAGTAAATTTTATACATATGGATATTTTAGTTCTGGGTTTCAATCTAAGGCCTAAAATATTCAAAACAGGAGTCCGAATTCTGAACTTCGAAATTTCGGGGGTGGATCCAGGAACCGGATATCCGGATCCAAGATCCGAAATTCCGGATCCGGATCCAAGATCCGAATATCCGGATCCAGATCCAAGATCCGAAATTTCGGATCCGGATCTAGTAACCGGATATCCGGATCCGGATCCAAGATCCGAAATTTCGGATCCGGATCCGATATCCGGATCTTATAGGATCCGGATATCCGAGATCCGGATCCGTCTGGCCATCCCTAAAATGAAGACCAGAATGCTGCTAGTATGAAATCCAAAGACAAGCGTGATGTGTAGCTTATTTTCCTCTCTTATCAAATACCAGACAGTGAAGAATGTGTCCTATATGACGAGTGGAAAAACTCTGGATTTTCCCTTTCACTTGCAAGTTTATATACGCACTCAGAACTATCTTTGTGTCTAAGATATAGAAACTACTTTCATTGTTGAATACCACCACTTTCTATTCACCTTGCTACTGCAGTCTTTCCCAATCAGAGACGTAGCTAGAGATTTCGGCGCCCGGGGCGAAATAGAATTCGGCGCCCCCTACACTCACCTTACCAAGCTTTTCTTTTTCTTTCTTTTTTTCTTTTTTTTAACATATAAGAGAAGCAGATTTTATTGTTACGCTACGCTGATTTTTTTTTTTTTTTTTTTTTTTTTTTTTATCAAGCTATTTGGACACGTATCAAGACATTTGCGGTACAATCAGAAACACAGTTTTTCTGGGACATTTGTGGTACTGTTCAAAACTTTCTCTTAGACAGTGGGACATTACAAGTAGCAGATGGAGAAATTATTCGAATAAATTCATTAATTAGAAACATTTCATATATCAATGAAATAGGATAAAAATAAACACTGGTAATGATCAGTCTTTGAAAAAAGATTAAATTCGTTGGGTTAAGTATTGACCCCTTAAGTCCCTATTCTGCAAGTGCTTCAAGTTCGAAGTTATTCTCCTTCTTTACGTTGAATTTTAATATTTTCGCGCAAACAACAGTTTGCGCGTGTCTCTTCACCTCTCTCAATTTCATATTTTCATTCTGACTGTCGTGATTAATCCCATTGCGTAGAAAAGCGGGACTCATCACTAATCAAACTCATCACCGTCAAAACGCCGAATAAGTATTTCAGACTTTGACCGTTTCTGATTTTGGAAACGCTCCTGTGTACACTATAAGTCATTACTCGGCACCTTGTATATCACCGTCATTAACAAACCATATATAATAATTTTCTTTAAGTAAGAGTAAAAACTTGTTTTAACTCTTATTGTAATGCTTGAGTTGCGAGCGTAACGAGCAAGAAAATTTTTAACAAATGTATTTCTTTGCAAACCGAGATCATTATTGGTTTAATAGGGCGCCAGTACTTCTTAGGGACGCCGCGTCGCTTACTCGTTTCCAACACTTTTCCTTTCTTTTTGATCGTTCGGCGCCCCTCACTGTCAGCGCCCGGGGCCACCGCCTCGCATCCCCCCTCACTTAGCTACAGCTGTTCCCAGTACCAAGGGAAACATTCTTCGCAATGATCAGATGTCAAGAGTAATCGTGTGAAAGTAACACAAGATGGTAGAACAATCTTTAAAAATCGGTTGTATAGTGTTCCCACTCTCGAGGTGTTCAGTTTGGGAAACAATGTTGGTTCTGATTGTACTTCCGGTCTCCAACCTATCGTTAGGGCGACTCAAAAATAATGATTCCTCTTTCCGGGAGCACTTCGGTACGTCAGGAATGCATTGAAGAGTTCAAAAGTACACATTTCTGTATGCTTCCGTAAGTTTGGACTTTACCTTCCTCTATTATAGAATTCATCGCGCTAAGATGAAATTGTCTATTCTATTCTTCCACTTTTTGTGATAGTACGACTTTATTTTAACTTTTCGAATTATTTCTGAGTTGAACCAGACGGGAAAGGTTATTAAGGTCATAGAGAGAAAAGGATGGGCGGATCCAGACTGAATGTTTGGGTGTGGCGGTCGTTCGAAGTCAAATAAAGTCGAGGTAAAAGTGTATTGCATAAAAAAAAGGTAAAACAAATTTAGAAAAGGAGAAGTAGCTCCTCTGTATCATTAACTTAACGTAAAACCAAATAAATAAATGAATAAATAATTAAGGCCTACCTATTTTAGGTTTTATTTTACATTTATAATACAAAGGTGAACATTCTTAGTATAGGTTTTATTATTAAAATAAAAATATCCTATTCTGAGGGGGCGATCGCCCCCTGGATCCGCCCCTGGAGAGAAGTCAATCATAAACGTTGCAGTGGTAGTTACAAATGGAGGATATTTGTAGGAAGAACACCAATATTACACTATTGCAACCTTGTAACACACGTTCAGAAGTGTTAAATTAACCAAAGTGGATGCAGCATTGTGGACGCCTGACGCCGATCGGATAACTCACAATGTGGCAACACGTGCTCATCCGAGCAATCTTATAATGTACTTTTCTCACATACACAAAATGAATCATAGACCGAACCAGAAGTCTCACACTTCAGAGATGAGTGCTCTACCACTGATCCACCGCGGTCTGAATATTTTAAATCAGTGGTTCTGGTTCTCCTTCACGTTCCTCCTCCTTCCTGCTTGTTAGACATGTGTACATTATGTCTGACTCTTTCTGCTATTTCATATGCAGTAACACGGGGTTGTTTTGCACTTCAGGGGTAACTAAGCACAAAATATGAAAAGAGTTGCACAGTCCTTGTCGGTAAAACCATGAACTGTAAAGAGATAGCTTCAACTGTCACCGTAAGATAGAACATCTAATTGTATTCTGACTATAATGTTGGCGGTTAACATCAGTTCTAATTACCCGGAGGGTTTGTTGTAGAGGATGGAAAGCAGGCACTGTAAAGGCCGACAAAATTTTAAAGATATCACCTACAAGAATTTCCGTCAAAGTTAATTAAGTCACTTTCGTAGAATACTACTATATGTATAATGGAACTTTGAAGCCAGGGGTACCAATCTTCCCCCCCAAAAGACTGTGACGCCAATCCATCCACCTAATTAAGAAAGTATCTCCCTTACATTCAATGCCGTAACTTGTGAGGGGGAAACTATTCCTCCCAGGGAAGCTCCCCGCCGTTCTAGGGGCCCCACTTCAAGACAAAAGTTTCTTACTCCATATTCGATATGAACATGAAATTATAAATGAAGCATCAAACAGGTTCACTACATTACATAAACAAACCAGCAGACAAAAGCAAAATAAAACAATAATGAGTCGTAGGCCTACTTCAATAAAAAAAAATGTCTACTATTCGGGCTCCTAGAAATAATATTTATTCGTATGGCTTTGAGATTTGTCAATCTTGTCACCATAGTTAATTTGTCATGTATGGAACGGACCCAGAGGTGTGCGGGAGGGCCCACAGGCTCCGGGAGGCCCACAAAGAATAAGAGAAAGATGGAAAGAAGTGGCCTATTTTCGAATTTTTCGGGAGGGCTCAAAATTTACCCTTGCCCTTTTCTAGAGGGGAAAATATTAATGCCCCCCTCGCCAGAAATAATCTAAGTTACGGCGCTGCTCACATTTAATTTTACACCTTTTCTTATCACAACAAATGAGATCATCGGTAAGAAAAAGAACTCAAGACTCATATTGCAATCACACACTAAATTTAAATGTAGTTTATTTCAACTAAAAATTGATAATTGATCTTTGTACACTTTAGGGGTTTCATTTTGCAAGGCAAAAAATAAAATGTATAATTTTTGCAGAATTTGCTTCTGGCCCGAGTCTCAGTGATGAACACGCATGTCGCTCATGGGAATGGAGAAGAGTTGTGACCCTTCTCCTTATTGTCGCTAACTTACTTGAACTTCTAATTTGATAAGTTAGTCACTAAAGTAAAATGAATGAATTTCGAAATTTATTTTCTGTTATCTGTATATTTAGCTATTGGTTAATTAATTTCGGACTTCCGAAGAGGAACATCACAAGAATTTAATGACCGTGTCTATAGCGACAACTCCCAGTCACGACCCCTCTTCAATTTGGTTAGTAATAGGAAAGGAAAAGTGAGAAAGAAGAAGGTAGAAGGAAAGAAGGAAAAGGAGAAGAGGAAAAGAAGAAAGGAAGAAGGAATTAGAGAGGAAGAACTACTGGATAATGACGGGAATATGGTAAAGAAACTTGAATAGTTATTGAAAAGGTGATTCATATCCAAATGTTATTACTTGAGAATCAAATCTGAAGTGACCCCGAAGAGACACATGTTCCCTCGTACTTCCCTGACCTGGATCCAGGCAACTACACAAGTGGGACTTGCCCTGACCCAGCCCAGGTGATGAGAAGTTTTAATTTAATAGTTTGTCTGTTATTTCCAAACGTTGAATAACTTTTATCCAGTATCTGAATCTCCATAGTGGAGATCGAACACACACATGAATTACCCAAGAAAAAAATCAAAGCGATGTACATATTTTCCATAAATAGAAGTTTTAGGGATTCCTGAAAAGACTGTCGTTATGAAAGCTTACCCTGTTGTATTGGCTTTCCTCCCAGAGCCGATTTAGAATAATTTAGGGCTAGTTATCTTTCATGACTTCAGTCATGCACCAATACATATAATATACCATTACACACATATTGTAAATACTATCGTAGTAAATCAATATTAAATGTTACCACTTAAAACTAAATTTGTAATTTATTCACGCACACACATACATACAGGACAATGTATTGATACAGGCGAAGCAGTTTAAAAGAAACCATCATTTAACTACAGTTGGTGAACATTTATTACATCTATTGAGAAATTAAACACAAAATGTTAAGAACATGTAAATAAGTATACATATAAATGTATCATTCCACATACACGTCGGACTACATCAATATAAATATACATATATATTTGATATTAACAGACAGATGGAAAAAAGAAAAAAATAATTTAAATTTTGATAAAATGGAATGTACATTTTAAGAAAATCTAGTTACCTTTTATAATATTTCATATGAAAGGAAAAAAAAAAACTTAAAATGATAGTTAGAAATTGAGTCTCTATCTCACTCCCGTGAAGTTAGCGACCAAAAGTTTTTTAAAAATCGATATATTTTTAGAGTCCTGAGTAGCACTCAAAGAGTTCTAGAGTTCCTGCTAGGTTAGACCAATAGTCCTAGTTAAATAAAGATTTTATAGCGATTTTAAAGTTTCGGTGCTAACTTTACGCAAAACCAAAAATCTTAAAATGTATATATATATTTAGAGTTCTGAGTAGCACTCGAAGAGTTCTAAAGTTCCTCATGAAAATTCAGAAGAGTTCTCGCAAAATAAGGGAGTAAACGGGAAATAAATGTTTCATCATAATCTACTGACCACACAGGCAATCGGTGCAAATCATTAATAAATATATAACACGTGCCTAATAAAAATCAACCAATGTTACACAAAACATTATAGAAATCGACAAGTGCTACTCAAAACTCTGATCGGATCTCTATTTCATTACGAAATAAGAGAGTTCTATCACCTTGTTCACAGTTGGTCCGCAAATAATCCATAAAGTTTTGATTTAAAAATGAAATGAAATCTTTAGGTTTTGCGTCCCACGGTTATGCCGGTTAAGCTAAAGGAGACGGTGATGATGAAAGATGAGTGAAATGGTGGAATGAAGAAAGTGGGAGGAAACGGGAGAACCCCGAGAAAACCCACGAGCACGGTGTTATTTTTTATTTAAGTTGCTATAAATAAATATTTAACCCTTCTACGAACAGAACTTGAAAGAACTTGACGGGTATTATTAAGAATTCTCATCAAAACACTATTAACACTCTCATCAGAACTCTATTATTCTACGAACCCAACCTTTTAGAACTTGACGAGTGCTGCTCAGAACTGTCATCAGAACTCTATTTCATTGCAAAATAAAAGAGTTCTATCAGCTGCTTCACAGTCGGTTCGCGATTTGCCCATAAATTGTTCATTTAAATTGTTACAAATAAAGATTTAACCATTATAAATTGTTAACTTAAATTGTTATAAATAAAGATTTAAACATTCTACGAACAGACTTTTATAGAACTTGACGAGTGGTACTCAGCACTCTCGTCAGAACTGTATTTCATTACGAAATAAAATAGTTTTATCACCTTGTTTACTGTTGGTTCGCAGATGGTCCATAAATTGTTATTTTAAATTGTTATAAATAAAGATTTAACCATTATACGAACAGAACTATTTAGAACTTGACTAGTGCTACTCAGAACTCTCATCAGAACTCCATTTCATTGCGAAATGAAAGACTTCGATTACCTTGTTCACAGTCGGTTCGCGAGTGGCACATAAATCGTTAATTTAAATTGTTATAAATAAGCTTTAAAAACTCTACGAACAGAACTTTATAGTCCTTGACGAATACTTTTAGAACTGTTTTATTTGGCAATGAAATAGAGTTCTGATGAGACTTGTAAGTAGCACTCGTCATGTTCTATATAGTTCTGTTCGTAGAATAGTTAAATATTTATTTATAACAATTTAAATTAACAATTTATTGACCATTTGCAATCCGCCTGTTAATAAGGTGAAAGAACTCTTTTATTTTGCAATGAAATAGACTTCTGATGAGAGTTCTGACTAGCACTCGTCAAGTTCTATAAAGTTCTGTTCGTAGAATGGTGAAATCTTTATTTATAGCAATTTAAATTAACAATTTGTGGGTCAATAGCGAACCGACTGTGAAAAAGGTGATAGAACTCTTTTATATTTCGGTATCAAATAGAGTTCTTATGAGAGTTCTGAGTAGCACTTCTCAAGTTCTGTAAAGTTCTGTTCGCAGAATGGTTAAATCCTTATTTATAATAATTTAAATTAATAATTTATGGACCATTTGCGATCCGACTGTGAACAAGGTGATAGAATTGTTTTATTTCACAACAAAATGGAGTTCTGCTGAGAGTTCTGAGTAGCGCTCGTCAGGTTATATAAAGTTATGTTCGTAGAATGGTTAAATCTTTATTTATAACAATTGAAGTTAACAATTTATGGCCCTCTCGGGAACCGACTGTGAACAAGGTGATAGAACTCTTTTATTTCGCAATGAAATACAGTTTTGATGAGAGTTCGAATTAACACTCGTCAAGTTCTTTAATGTTCTGTTCGTAGAATGACCTATTTTTTTTATTTATAACAATTTAAATCAACAATTTATGGGCCGCTCGCAAGCCGACTGTGAAAAAGGCGATAGAACTCTTTTATTTCGTAATGAAATAGAGTTTTGATCAGAATTCTTAAGAATACTCTTCAAGTTCTTTCAAGTTCTGTTCGTAGAATGGTTAAATATTTATTTATAACAATTTTAGTCAATAATTTATGGGCTATTCGCGAACCGTCTGAGAACAAGGTGATAGAACTCTTTCATTTCGTAATGAAATAGAGTTCTGATGAGAGTTTTGAGTAGCACTTGTCGATTTCTATAATGTTTTGTGTAACATTGGTTGATTTTTATTAGACACGTGTTATGTATTTGTTAATGATTTGCACCGATTTCATGTGTGGTCAGTAGATTATGATGAAACATTTATTTTCCGTTAGAACTCTTCTGAATTTTCATGAGGAACTTTAGAACTCTTTGAGTGCTACTCAGAACTCTAAAAATATATCGATTTTTTAAAAACTTTTGGTCGCTAACTTCACGGGGGTCTGTATCTCATAAAAAAAATTTGAAAGGAAGAGTAATTCAACGAGTCCTTTCTCGTACTTTCCGACGATCCGTTATGCGAGTAGTTCTTAGCCTGACATAAGATGGCGTTGGTATTATGAAAACAAACTTTGCACTACGCTTTGTGCTCTGTTATCGGTTAACTATAAGTAGTATACTATGTAATGATGGTACGGAATTACTATGAATTGGCTTTGCTGACCAAAAGAGATGAATAATTACACAACAATACACTGTCCGTAAATAAATAAATCATACTTTCACTCACACATTACTCCTACTCAGGAACGTAGCTAAGGGGGGGCACGTGGGGCACCGGTGTGGCGCGCACGAAATACCGGGGTCCCAATTTTTACCCCCTCATAAATCATAGTTGTAAAATGTCAAAACACACTGTGTTAAAACAGCAGATGGCTTTTTCAAACGAAGGCTTTTGAGGTACAAGTTTTGTAGTCATACATGGTTGCCAGTGCACGGACTGCAGAGAGGAGTTTCTCCAACGATAGAATATTTCTGTACCCCCAATAAAATAAGGAAAAGGCACGGAGCAATAAAACTACCACATGTCTTGACCACAAATTTAGGAGAGGAAAAATTGGCACGCGACACATTGAGTGACAGGTAATAAACCAACCGCTCAATGCGGAGAATCGGTCTCTTGAAAATTCTTCTATATTAATCAATACATTTTACTTTTTGTAAAATATTAATGCTTTCACAAGATAAATAAAACTGTCACTGTTCATTGGATCAGTCATAAACATATATATATATACAGTGGCGGATCCAGGATATAATCAAGGGAGGGGCTAAACTATAGTTTGCACTTTTATCCAGTGTAAAGCAGGATTGAAGCCCATTTTATCCAGTGTACACTTGAGCGTCCACTATATATTTTAAATCAATTGATCAGTGTTGACAAATTATGTTCCAGACTGCAAATATTATCTTTGTATATATTTAAATTAAGTTACTTGAAATGAAATTTATTAGTTTAATTAGGAATGTCATTTATTTATTTATGCCCCCTAAGTCTGAGGTGTATAATGAAATACTAATGGAAAACGTTCATTAGTAGATAACATTACTCCAGAATATGTTTCAATTAAATTCAATTTCTTTAGTCATTACGCAACACCAAGGTTATGAAGAACGGAACGTGGGCCTTGAACAGCCACCGGCGGGTGTACAGACAATCATATAAGATCAACTTTCTCAGAATAAGTATTTTCCACCACACTGTCTCACTTTCCAGAGAGTTGGATTAGAGGATCACGCAACTGTCCTGACATGACCAACTCAAATAGTTTAAATTAAAAATATATCGAGTACTTAAGTCTTCCAAACATAAATAAATGAATAACCTACCCATTCTTTCTCAGTTTTATAAGTTTCTGTGCAAGGGGCATATATATCTGATATCTCGCTTATTGTTTAAGAACAGCGAGACAAAACTTTTTCCTATATAAACTTTCTTTTTGTCATTATCTTTTCAATGATATATCAAATTACATACTTTATCATGTAAGATTTTCGGATAGTCACAGCAATAGGTTACACGGTGACACAAGCAGAGCATTCCATGAAAATATTGTTTTCAAAAAGATTGGAGACATCATCAAAAGGTTCTGTTGTTTTTCCTGCTCGCAATAATTTTTTCTTGAAAATGGTGTGTCCTGGAACAGAGTTGTAGAAATATGTGGTGATGCAGCTCCAGCGATGTTAGCTTCGCAGTCTGGATTTATAAAGCTGGCAAAGAACAAAAATTCTACAGTTATGGGTTTGCACTACTTAATTCACACACAAGCCTTAGTAAAAAAAAAAAAAAAAAAAAAAAAAAAAAAAAAAAAAAAAAAATCAGAAAACCTGAAGCAGGCATTATCACTGGCTATTAAAGTTGTTAATTTTGTCAAGTCAAGTGCTCTGAATGCTCGCCTTTTTGAGATTTTGTGCTGTATCCATATTGAAGTTCGTTGATTAAGGAGTTAAATACCACTTTTCATATCCCTCATATGTCTCAAATTTTCCGGTATTTCGAGATAGGGCCATCTTATTATAACAGTTGCAAACCAATCCCCTTTTTTCTCCCACCTTTCTCTTCCCCTTCTAAGGAAATCCAGAAAATGCAGAAACAATTGTTTAACTATTTTAAATGAAAAGTCTAAATAAAATAAATTATGTCTAAGCTTTAGGAATTTCGAGATATGGCTATCTTATTTTAACAATTGCAGCATCCACCAATTTTCTTACCGCCTTTTTTACTTTCTGCTTTTCTCTTTCCTTCTAAGGGAAATATCTAAAAACGCTGAAACACATCTTTAATAACTTTAAATGAAAAGTCTAAATACCAAATTTCATGTCTCTAACCTTAAAGGATTTTGAGATATTTTCATTTTGTTATAACAATTGTAACCACATTCCTTCCCCTTCTTCCATTCTAGGGAAAATATCAAAAACCGACGAAACACGTGTATAATTATTTTAAACGGCAAGTCTATATACCAAATTTTATGTCTCTCTCTGCCGTCAGAGATTCGGAGATATGGAAATGTTAGTATAATTATTGCCAGCACCCTTTCCTTCCTTCCATATCGATTTTCTAAAAATCTCTCCTTAATGGTATCCCACATTACAAATCCGATGCACTGTAAAAATTTAAAGTTTCCAGGTTAAGAAATTTGACCTTTGAGTTGTTCAGTCATGTAGGCCTTACTGTGTCCAGTGGTGGGTCGATGTGTCCGAGGTTCGATCTCAGCTCTTGGCAAGTGAGTTTAGTGACTGACAAGTTGTGTGCGCGAGTTTTCTCGGTATTCTGTTACCTTCGGCTTTCTTTATTCAATCATTATCATCAATAGAGCCCGGATTTCGATACATAAACAAACCCCAAAATATTCATGCAAACATGCACGAAAAATACAGTATAAAAATATGCACTAAAATATGCATTTAAAAATTTAACATATGCACTGAAATATACACTAAGAAAATAAAATATCAGATTCTTACAAAAATATCTTATCTTAACGATCTCTGTTGCAATGAACTATCTTCCTTAAGTTGTTTTTTTTTTTCTGTCAACTCTGTGTTTATCAGTAAGAAACGTTTTGTAGATCGAAAAGTTTCTTTCTACATCAGCAGAAGTCACTCGTACATGTGAAATACATGAAATTCTTCCTGTGTTACATTCTCTTCCCATTCCATGTTTTCACCATTAAGTACATTTGTAATGGCAAAGATTGTTTTGTACCCGGATTTTTTTTTGCAAAGTTTATCTGACGCTATTTTGGCAAGACCATGAATTGTTTCACTGGACAAAGTCTGCGATAATTCGCCCAACAAGGAGAGTGAATGCTGCAAAGCCTTCTTACAGGATTCCAACTGTCTGACAACTTCAGGTATTGCCGAGAAGTGGTTATGTATGTACTTAATTTTCTTCTCAATGCCACTTGTAGAGAAACATTTTTGAGATACATAAATAGCGGCTGCATCATCGGGACTTAGTGAGTCTACGGCTGTCTTCATTGATTTTTAAGATATCTGTATAATACTGCACAGCTTGGAGCCACGAGCTCTTCACTGGATGAGAAGGTACTGGAACATTTGTCGCAACTTCGCGAAAAATACGTAAGCGCGATGGAGCTTTCACAATAATTTATTTACATTTAATACTAGCGCGTCTACTGCTAGATATTAGCATTTGGTTGTTTCAGTTACGCAACACTTTCTGCTATTATTCTGTACAACATTTTGTTCTACACTGCGTTTACAAACGGAGTCAGTTCACTTTAAATCAGTGATGTGCCGTAAACTATAATTTTACGTCTACGCGATTGTCTACTGTAATATATACGTAATCTACATTACACCTTTTCCCGTGTAGACTATGTAGACAATCATTATCAAATGTAAGGAACAATTTCGTTGCTCGTTTGTTCATATTTCCTCATTCAGTTGTTTCGCTTCGGTGCAGCGAGCATTTTTGCCGATCCCAAAAGTTTTAGCATTCTTGCCAATTTGATGTCGAGAGCAGAACCCAAACAACCCCTGCGGGGCTTCTAACCCGTTCCTACTACTACAACTACTACTACATTAGCTGTGGATCTATATAGTACAAGGGCAACGTACTACTACTACATTTGCTGTGGGTCTATATAGTACAAGGGCAAACTAATTTTAATGAAAGAAGTTTAATGAAAATTTTAAAAAAATTATCGTTAAATCACTTTTTGAATATTATTTTTGATCTTATTTGTTGCGCTAGCCCATTCGGCTATCAGAGCCGACACCATTTACCGTTTACTTTGTGCTATATGTAGATCATGTCTTGTGATGTCGTATCTGTATCGACCAATCAGATCAGAGGATATCTGAAACGTTTGGGATCCGCAAATATGCGTGCAGCGAAAGATTAGGGAAACGAGTAACATATAAAAAGTAGAGGGAATTATCTAATCTGTATGTTTACTCTGCTCTGCACATACCACTTCCTTAGATTTTCCACTTCGAGCACTGCTTTTCTAATGAAATTTACAAAACAAATTCTCACCTGTGAGCTTTCAGTCTTGAATATGCTGTATTTGCCAATTTTTTCTTGCATATTTTACAAAATGCATAATATTTTTCATTTTCCTTCATCAAGACGCAACTAAGTATTCGAAAGTTACTATTCGCTGGTCTAGGCATTTTATTTTGTACGCAATTTCGCAAGGTAACGACAAAATAAAGCTCCTTTATTGTCCACGATGCCATATTAAGTTACGTGTTGTTGACATATTTTACATAGTCTACGTTGTTTACATTGTCTACGCATAGTTGACACGTAAACGTAAACTATCGTTTTTTACGCGTAGACGCACATCTCTGCTTTAAATATAGCCTACTTTCATGTGATATACTCTCAAATATGCTAGTAAGCAGCAATAAAATTCAGGAATATGCAGTATCCTGCAAAGTTTACAAAGATGTATACACATTGAAATTCACTCAAAATATGCACTTACATGCACCATTACATGCATCTCAAACGAATTCTTGCAAGTCCGTCGGAAGGAAGAAAACATTTTCCATACGTTCTTGCATGTCACTATAAACATGCATTTCGCATATAAATCCGGGCTGTAATCATCAACGTCTTCCTTAACCTCAGTGCATAATCATGGGACGCTAAACTACTACTACTACTACTACTACTACTACTACTACTACTACTAATAATAATAATAATAATAATAATAATAATAATAATAATAATAATAATAATAATAAGGATCACATTATAGTTTTATAACCAACATTGCACACCTGATTCATGACAATAAATTTACTCTTCTAGTCAACTCTAGGACTTGGTACCGTACTTCAATTAAATTTATGCATGTATCATTAAATTTTAAAATAGTTTTGAGTGTACCGTTTGTTCCGCTAGTCCGTGGAATATTTAATAACAATATTTAAATACTGATTCTCACATAGGGTACTTTATTATTATTATTATTATTATTATTATTATTATTATTATTATTATTATTATTATTATTATTATTATTATTATTATTTGCTTTTTTACTACCTACATGAATTACTTTTCTCTGTCTATCTATACTAATACAATAAAATATCGTTTATGTGTGTCTGTTTGTCTCTCATCGGCTCTCCGCAGAGAAAGACGTGACCTAGAGCTATCAAATTTGGTAGGTTACTAGATCTAATTCTATATGAAGCACTTTCTTCTTTATTTCGCCACTGAAGACATTATAGAGGACTCGAAATTTATGCATAAAGTGAGATTAATAATTCCCGGGAAGCCGGATATTAGTGTCTAATTCATAGTTTTCGGTGTCACTTAGACGAATAATAACACTCCCGAAGCCGTTCAAGTTATATTCTCTACCCATTATCATCGAGGGGGACGAAGAGAAAAACAGTACATCCAAAATCACCGATATTAGTATAGAATTTGCAAGCTGATTGGTGTCAGTCATGATGACATTGAAGCCCAAGTTTAGGCAGAAAGGGGCATGTCAGTTGACCCGGGAATAGACAGGTACAACCAGGCGCGGACCAAGGCAAAATTTTCACCCGGGCAAAGTGACTTTCTGTCACTTTCTCCAAGTTCTAACATATATTTTACATTTTATTCGAGTGATTTTAATATTTTAAACCCATTGTTCAAAGAGAAAAATTAATATTCAAATACATGACATATGTAGATATATTTAGTACTTAAAAATGAATATGGTATCAGATATATTGTGTTTATATTATTATTATTATTATTATTATTATTATTATTATTATTATTATTATTATTATTATTATTATTATTATTATTATTATTTATGTATCGATATCTAACAACAAAAACAATATCGAACACCATTTATTGAATACTACTAATGCTGACATGATTAGTGCTATATAATCAACTAGCAGCGTTCACCCCGCTTCGCTGCGGTCACCCCGGAACGCAATAAACTTTGTTACTTAGATAATTTTTACTTTTTCGCTTTCAAGTGATATGATAAAAACCATAGAAGATTGCAGTAAATGTTAACATTATATCGCCTGTCATTTATGTTAACCCGCCCCGCTTCGCTGCGGTCACCCCCGAACGCAATAAACTTTGTTACTTAGATAATTTTTACTTTTTCGCTTTCAAGTGATATGATAAAAACCATTATAACGCCTGTCATGTATGTTAACCCGCCGAGTGACACGGTCATGCGGGTTGCATATAAATACGTTTATTTTTATACCTATGATGAACTAACAAAGGATTTGTACGTAATGGACACCTGAATGGTCAATTATCTCAAGACACTGGTAATTGAAAATTAAAGTGATATGATAAAAACCATCTAGGGTCCAAATCCTAATAACCCCCCAAAAATAAAAGAAATTGGTTCAGCCGTATTAGCGTGATGAGCGGACAAAGGATTTGTACGTTCTCTTTTATATATATAGATTGTTTTGTTATCAATAACATCAGTAGTAGTATTCAATACCACCCACTACCATAAATCCCACTATGTAACAATCTATTCTAATAACGTGAAATACCAATAAAGACACTTCACATATGTTGAATGTCTTTTACGCACAGCAATATAAACCACCCTTTTTAAGTAGGTCCTACTAGCTGAAGTCCATAGCATTCACAAAACATATCTCATGAATTTGTACAAAAGCTGAACACTCTTACAAGACTAAAGCTTAATAACAGGTTTTATTAAGTATTAGAAATCCTCTGACTTTGATAAGTAAGTAGATCATATCAATGTCAATTTATGGAACTTTATGAGAAAGAGCGTCCATGTCTTTTTCTTCCATAAAAACAGTACCTTAAAATCTTGAATAATTTACTCAAATTAGTTTCCTAATTTTGCAACATTTAGCCTCAGGCGTGATAATTAATAGTGTAACAAAATTTAGAAACTCAATAAAAAGTTAAACTTTACTATTACTGAAAATTAACAACATATTAAACAACTTTAAATATATTTCTTTTCAGCACTCACAAGAATTAAAATATAATTTTCCAAGTCTTTTTTGTCTGCAAAATACCTAACAATGACATCTGTGTCAATGTCTTGAAGAATGTCGAACTCAATCGGCATCATGGCGATCCCCACGAGGCGCTCCTGGCACATGGTAGATCTCAAATAATTTTTAATTAATTTTAATTTTGAGAATCTCCTTTCGCCTGAAGCCACGCTGACAAGAAGAGGGGGCGGCCCCCCAAACCCCCCTGGATACGGGCCTGCTGGTTACTCGTTAAGTATTTTAATACTTCAAAGCAAGGCTGACATTTTCTTTGTAACTTTGGGAGGGTGGGGGCATTAAGATGTGTTTGGTTGCAAATAAGGGTCTAAGAAGGCATATATAAGGATTTTAAGACAAATTAAATTCAAATTATGCAAAATATTGTATATTCATAAAAAATATAACAATAAAAAATATTCAAAAAATACATGGGGGGCCACATAAGCATTGGAAGGCCTGGGCCCCCACGTTCTCCAGGATCGGCGACCTTGCTTCAAGTTTTTTTTTTCCACCTGGTAGTAGGAGGAGTAAAACCAATAGTTCCTGTTGAAGTTGGAAACCCTCAATATCACAATGCTCTAGGTCAGCGTTTCCCAACCGGTGTGCCGCGGCACACTGGTGTGCCGCGAATGGGCCGCTGGTGTGCCGCGAGGAAATCGAAACAAAATTATTAATTCTATAGCAACCAAATTGCAAGACATAGGGAAAAAATATATATTTTTGTATTTCACATTACTATGAATTTCTACCATGGAAAAAAACTACTGTAATTGTAATATATTATTCTACATCTATTACTGTGTAGCAGACAGTATTTCGGCTCGTACACATTTCCACTATTAGCTGTTATATTACGTTAACCCGAGTCATACGAACACCGAGAAATGGAAGCACTTGTACGGTACGCGTCAAGTGAACGTTCGAGCACTCATTCGCACGTGAATGACAGAACAACACTTTGTTCAACAGCTGTGTTTTGACTTCCACGCATCGCAAGCTGTGTGATTGCAATAATATGCACCGGTTTAGGTTAAAACAGCAAAGTTAAAAGTACAAGACATTTGTTTGTTCGCTCGTTATTTAGTGATCTTCGTTCTTAGTGAAAGGTTGGATACAGTTTTCGAAAAAGAAAGTGTATTTTTAAAAATCTGAGTCCTTTATTTCATTGCAATTGTTTTCTATTTTAAAATTAGAATAAAAAATAAGCATAATGAATTAGCATGGGGGAAAACCAGTGATCGAGCTTTCATCTCTGTGAGAAGGAGATCAGTAATCACAGAAAAAAAATACAACGGTATTTTATATTTGCAAATAATAATAATAATAATAATAATAATAATAATAATAATAATAATAATAATAATAATAATAATATCTATGAGTGTGCCGCGAGAATTCAGGTTACACCCGTAGTGTGCCGCAAGTTGAAAAAGGTTGGGAAACGCTGCTCTAGGTCAGCAAATTTCTTCATCAGGGTATCCTAGTCTACCTTTTTGATCCTGTATAAAAACCCAAATAGGTCATGTTGTTGGGTCGAAATGAATGATTTTGCAAGAACTGTGCATAGCGATACAATAACATTTCCTAGACACTACTTTCAACAAAGGTCGACAGTTAGGTGCGGCGGCATCGTATCTAAGGAAACAAAAATAAGTGGTGCCTGTTAACCCTCCAGTACCACTTTAAATGAGTAGCACATATAAACTCCAATAACATTCATTGCCTGGGAAAAGTTTACAAAGAAAATGGGCCGCTATAAACAATATTAAATCCCCCTCCACTCTCTCTTGTACTCCCATGCGCAAAAAAAATTGCGCGTATACTGTAACTCAAGATTTTTCGCATTTATTCCATTTTCCTTACGTTTATGGGTAAAATTCAGTTATTAGTATGTGGAGATAATAGAAAGCAATCCATCTAAGGAGATATTTCCAAAAAATATAATAAAATAATAAAAATATAAGCAAAAAACAAAATTATGCTCGGTTTTGTGTATACTGGCAACGATGATTTCTAGGGATTTTTTCAGTAGCAGATCACAATTGCGGAGGGAATTCAGTAGGGGAATCGAGGAGTTGGATCAAGGAACTCGATAGCGGACTATAATGTTGCATTTATTGGTTAAAACCTAGTGTGTAGATTGCCTGCCAAATATAAATTAGCTTCTGTAACTAAGATGTCGTACGAAAATATAGAATTAAACAGAAAAACTCTTATGTTAAGGTTCGAAGCGATACGCGCCATGGTTATGAAGATTATTTCTTTAAAAAAAAAGAGCCAATACAACGTAACCTCCGTGGTTAGGTGGATAGAGTGGCGGAGTCGTAGTTATTTTATTATTTTGACACCACATCGAATCCCATCCCATCCTTTTTTTTTTTTTTTTTTTTTTTTTACAAAACATTATAGGAAGTGTATAATTTTGATGTTAATAAGAACCGAAACAATATAATAAGGAAATAATTTATTGGTAGTATCCTTGAATCGACGTATTTATTCAGTATTAGAATACGTGTACTATTGGAAGCAGTTATTGTTTTCAGTTTATAGTCTTGTATGTTACTTCCCGTTCTTGAACAGCAGACAACTCACTTCGGGTTTGTGTGTCAGGAAGAACATACGCGACCTTGAAAATCTGTGCAGTCTTACCCCTTGTTACATCGACCTGATGTTAAATGATCGTTTATGTGTGTGTGTGTGTGTGCTTGTTTTTTCCTTTTTAGAGTATTGACTTTCTCTCTTTTTTTTTCATATCCACAAGTGCAAGAATGCTTTCGTTGAACGTAACTAAATTATACAAATCTATGTATACGGAACACGAATATTTCCAAATATAGAATGAATATGAACGATAATCATACCATATTTCTACATTATATAGTAGCGTGAAAAACTGATATTAAAATGATATAACAAACAGGCATAAGCTTTTTTTCTAGCATGGCAACACATTAAACGTAACTCATTAAATTTTGGGAATTACAAATTATCACCTTACGTTGTATTCCTATTCTTTTTCACGTTCAAGCGACCAAAGAAGAAATTGTAGTAATAGTGATAAAAATCGAATTCGAGATTTCAATGAATTCAAGTTTCACGCCCCCACATATCGAAAAAGTGATTTTGATGTCTGTCCATCTGTTCGTTTGTTGGTTCGTCACGCTTTTACATGCATTCAAATAGAGGCCATACTGTTCATACTGTAAGTCTAGACATGAAGTTTTTATAACACTTTATCGTTTCGAATTCTATATTCTTCGACACCTAAAAATAAGGGTAGTTTCCTGAAGGATGAAAATTTAAAATAATTAAATTGTTTCAAAAATAGCTGTAAAGATTTTGCTTTTTTTTTTTTTACAAATACTTTGAATCATTTCTCTGAAAAAAATACGTAACATGTAATTTACTGTATGGGATGCGTTTCTTCGAGCAATTTTCTCAATCACATTTCATAAATAATTGTATCATTAATAACCTAACAATATGACACCTCGTTCGTCCTGTAAACATTCAGAAGAGATAGTTTACTCTTCTCCAACGATTTTCCCATTAACGCCTGACGCAATTTTGTTCATATTTCATAAATGAATGTCACATAAATAACCTAACGATATGGTATAATTCCATTATCCTAAAAAGCTAGAAGTGGTATATTACTTTTCGGTGCAATTTTTACTCTACGATTTTGTCGAGAATGACTCTGGCAATTTTTTTTCGTATTTCATAAATAGCCTAACTCGTTTGTCCTGAAAAGATACACAAGGGATATTTTATTCTTGGAGATGACTTTTTTGACGATTTCTCAGAAAGTACTCAGACGCTTTTGCTCATAGTTCACATACAATTATTTCTTTAATAATTCTAATATATGGCATAAGTTATTTCTAACAGAAATATGACCAATGGGTACTTTCCTTTTGGACATAAGTTGCTTCGAACAAAGTTTTCCAAAAACACATTATTTTATTCGCATTCCCCAAATAAATGTTTCAGTAATAGCTGCAGCCTAACACGAGTCAGTTTAAGAAATTCGAGCGAGAAAATTGAGTGCGTTTCATCCGTACCCATTCTTAAATATATTTTTAAATGTTACACCTAATCACAATTTTCCTAACAAAATCGAAACTTCTATTTAAATGTGCCTTGTTGTTGCCAAATGGTTCAAGTCCATTGGTTCTGAATTTGATTCCCGGTGAGAGCTAGTGTATTTTTATCCAACGTTAAGGTATAGGTAATAAGTAGGTGCAAAGAGAAAAGTGTTGAAACAAGCCTAACCAACCTAAAAAATAATACAAAGAAACAATACAATATTACGAAATTATAGAAGAAACGTTGTTGATATTAGATATTTGCGTGTGAGATTGTCCAACCGATGACTGTCAACTCCAAAGGTAAGAAAGTGAAACATCCAATACCAGGTTAATCAGTGGTCTCTAGGTAAAGCTATCCTACTAGGAAGTGATTGAGATACCAAAAAATGTTGTAATCGCTGGGAGACATGTTAGGAGAATACATTGGGTGAGAGACTAATTCATGAATAGTCTGCACCTTCGTTGGTGTATTGAAGTGCGTAGGTGGTGTGTGTTTAGCACATCGGGTTCCTTTGTTGTTAGTCCCAGCTTTCTAGACCGGATGCAGTTATTCCCGGTAGAAAATACAAATATATATATATATATATATATATATATATATATATATATATATATATATATATATATATATATATATATATATATATATATATATATACATTTCTATTACTATTAAAGTAAATAATTACACTCATTCCCTCAATGTGATACTTGTTTGTTTAATTGTATACAGAGAGCTGATCCGTGGAAGAATCGTTCATAATAATAAATAAAATAAACTCGACAAATATTCTTATAAATAATAGGTAAAAGTTTGCGTCACACTGTTCATTTTGCTGGGCACGCCAGTGTGCTACGTTATCCGGTTGTGGCACACTGGAATATAGGGTATGGCTTTCTAATTTTTCCCAACTATTTTAACAGCTTCAATTGAAATGAATTTATAAGAATAAGAGAGTGAATTTAGTCTTCTTACCCTTCGATTTAGAAATAAGGTCCGCTAGAATTGTATGTATAAAAAATAATAATACTCAGAATTTTATAGAGTAGTTTGTTTTATTCGAAATGACATACTTCCTGCAACTGTTTGGGTTGGAATTATTTGAAATCAAATCTTTACGTTTTACGACCCACTGTTATACCGGCTAGGCTAAAGGACACGGTGATGATGAGAAATGAATGCAATGGTGGAATGAAAAAGTGGGAGAAAACGGGAGAACCCCGAGAAAACCCATGCACATGGTGTTTCTCCACCACAAAATTCACTTGGTGCGAGCTGGGGTCGAACCAAGGATCCCATGCACCAAAGCTGAACGCTTTATCACTGAGCCACCGCGGCCCCTCTGAAATTATTAATAGGAGAGAGTGACTACTTTTATAAAAACTTGATATCGAACACATTTGTTTAAAAATACCAGCTTTTTG
The DNA here is from genome assembly GCF_964235325.1 of Thermobia domestica. Classification (NCBI taxonomy): domain Eukaryota; kingdom Metazoa; phylum Arthropoda; class Insecta; order Zygentoma; family Lepismatidae; genus Thermobia; species Thermobia domestica. Next base: position 160,688,242 of record NC_137458.1, read on the forward strand.
TGAAATATTGCTTAATATTCAGGAAAACCTAAGTCAATAATAAAATAATAATAATAATAATAATAATAATAATAATAATAATAATAATAATAATAATAATAATAATAATAATAATAATTATTATTATTATTATTATTATTATTATTATTATTATTATTATCTTAAATTAAAAACTCTCTGAACCTAGTGCATTGGCACAATTCCACGAATTAAAAAGAATGTGTTTACTTATCATATAAGTGTAGAAGGACTTAATCCCTGTTGCTTTCAATATAAAAAGAAAGTGTCCAACTGTCAAATGATATGCTACATAAAATGCTCTATGCAACATAATGTAGTATAGAGTCATCATTCCAGGTTGTCTAAAGAACACTTTCGTTTTAGCAAGAAAGGAAGAAAATAGGAAATACTGAGTTTTAACCTAGTAGAAAGTTTGCAGATTTAAGGGAAAATGCACAGAGTTGTTGGATATAAAATGTAGTTCGGATTAATGGAGTAAGACACCGTAAATATTTTATTGTTTGAAATATACTGGGAGTGACCAAGCTATTACATATGGAAATATCGAAAGAGATACGTTAATGGTGTTATTTGCAAACTTTTTTAGAAATGAAAAAAAATAAGGAAATCTCTAAAACTCTGATATCACAGATCCAAATTGACTGACTGTTAAGTAAAACTGCTAAATCTGAGTAAAGAAAAAACAAAAAAAAAAAAAAAGTATTAATGACCTGTGTTAGTTTCAGACATATCATTCTCATATCAAAACTACGATAGAAGTAAATTTTGAATAAAGGTGAATTCACAGTTCTGGAATACCAACAAATGATTTTGCTAGATGTAACTTTTCAGAAAACTTTTTTATAAGGCTTTAGATTTATTATTTTTTTTGTTTGTTTATTAGCTTCCCCATGCCGTAAACGTCGCCAACTCCTAGTGGCTCACTTGCCGGTAAATGGCGATCGTCGATATAGCGACGCGTCGAAGGATTGCCGCTAGCGTGCCACTAGTGGCAGGGATTCATCGAGTCGAAGCAGATATCTAGAATCGGGGGTATTGAAGTTACCACAACGTAAGAACGAGGACTTCATTTTGGTCCGCGCTCGTTTGATTTGTCACGGAGAATCGTAAAGGGACCAACATGAACTATCGCCAGTCATGTGCATGCGGTTATTATTATATATTATTTTTCCCTGACGAATTGTTATTATAAGGACAATATTTGAGCTCCGGGGGTCAAGAGTAACTCCTGCCTTTACATCATGAAGTGAAAAATCTTGAGGTGGGTGCGTATAATTGTATGAATTTAGTTGGCAACTGTCGCCGATCACTAGCAAGTGAATATGAAAGAACTATGAAAAAAGTAAATAGACGCTTGCCATTTTGTTATTAAATTACATGACGAGTGCATTTGATTTGATTCCGAACAGTTATCTTCAAATATACACGGTTAAAGAAACACTCTGATTAGAAATATTAAAAAGACTTCAACGATTTATCACTCTACAAGCTGTGTCTTCATAATCGCCTCCGTGACGAATTCGGAAGAACACGCAATTAGTAACCATAAGGTTGATGGTTCACGCCCAGCTCAGGGTACTTTCGTTTTATTTTTTAAAAAATGTTTTTAGACTCATCTTGATGCAAAGAAATTACGCATATAGGCGATTTAACGTATTTTAGGGGAATAATTTTGTGGTTCGTTGGCGTTCCGTCGCTTCTCTGCCGGTGGTGGTATAATTTTCAAAACGGAAGTGGGACCAATTTTTGGCTGCGGGACCGCCAATTTTTGGGGACATGTCACTAGTTGCCTATCGGTGGTCCACCGACGCTTATGGCATGGGATTGTCCCCTCACGAGTGAGGCAGATTGTAATCGACCAAGAGTGTTTTGGAAAAATGGGAAACATCTTCCGACTTCGAATTCTGAATAATCCGTTTAGGATCAAGTCGAATCAAGGCTGCGCCACGGGAAGGTAGAACAAGTGAGGCAATCGTTCCAAGCACTACGCTCGACAGCTTCCGTCTCATTCACGACTTAGACTCTTCAGGAAAAGTAACAGGTTTATTACTTGTAATTTATTCTTTGAGTCAAAGTATTTTGCAATAAACCATCGTTTTTTAAGATATTTTTACGATTGTATACTATTAATTTCGAAAATTGTACTCATAATATAATTTCCCATCATGGATTTGAAAAAATCAAAGTTGGAACAAAGAAAGATCTCCGATCCACATGTCTCTTCATGTTTGATATGGAAGTCTCATCTTCATTATTGACCCTTAATTTATTTTAGTCCTAGGCAACGCGAATCGATTGTATGGCTCTAAGTGAAAACATTCATTTATAATAGATGGTTAAGTAATCAGGAAATTCCTGCTGTTATTTCACGAAACACAACAGATCTTGAGGGAAAAAAAAACAATTTTGCTTACCAGGGGGAGGGAGTAAATCATCTGCTTACGTTTGCTTAACTAGGAAGAAGGCAAGGGCGCCGATCCTGGGGGGCCGGGCCCGCTCAAAGCTCATGTAGGCCTCCTTTGTATTTATGAATATACAATATTTGGCATTATTTGAGTGTAATTTGTCTTAAAATCTTCATATATATATCTCTTCTGCATTTGAATCCCCCCCCCCCCCAATTTACAGAGAAATTGGCGTCCTTGGAAGATCTAGTGAAATGAATAAAAATGTGATAACGTAATACTTGAACAACTATATCTAATGGAGGAAAGTAAATTAGTATTCAACACTTCTTTCAGTTTTAAGCATTTCAAAGATTCTCGTAATTTAGTAGCGTCCCGGATTTGCATTTTTGAAGTACGGGAACTTTATCTATACCTTAACGTGGGAATCGGTTTCGGACCATGAACTTAAGAAGCTTTGCCATAAGAGGCACAAGAAGTTTTTCTTTAGATTTCCTTAGGAATATTGCGAATGGTATAACTTTTAAAAATATGTTTAAAAAAGAATACACATCGACATAATAAGATGATAATCTGATACCTAGGAAATATATTGAATTGTTTTTAATTTGTTCTCACGCTTCCAAAACAGTACTTATGTTTTTTTTTTTATTCCAGCCTTTTAATATAAGCATTTCAGACTATTGTCTGTTCTAGGACGATACAATTCTAGTTCATGTATATGCTAGCTTTGGAAATACAGTAGAGTTTCGCTTATCCGACATAAACAGGCAGGCAGAACGCTGGATAATATGGATGTGTTAAGAAAAGACCTATTAAAAGTAAAACTTATGATATAATTTTACATATTACGCATCTAATAATAATGTTTTATAACAAATAACTGCACTGCACTGAATCAGGGACGTATCCAGCGTGAGGGCCTGAGAGATGTCTCTCTCCGAAACTCAAGCACTTTTTAATAAACTTGCCTTTACCCTTTTGAGGTTCTTTTATATCAGTTTACTAGTAGTCAGTGTCCAAACTTTGGGCAATGTGCTGTTGTCTTGTTATAATTCTAAGAACATACCATAATGCCATTATGCCAAGGTGCAGTGGAGTATTTAGGGGGGTGGCTTTCGGGCTTAAGCCCCCCACGAAATCTTACTTAGTATAGTAAAGTAAATGAAATATCTTGCAGAATTTTCACATTTCCAGGCAAAGCCCCCCCCCCCCCGAAAGTTAGCAAAGCACCTCCCGAAACAAAATCGTAAATACGCCACTGACCAGGTGGAATTAAAGAACAGTCTTAAATAGGATTAACATTTCGTTTCCGTTCTTTTTTTAACTATAATATATTAGAACGATACACTCCATGTCTTCTTGCTATTTTTGTTATGTGATATACGTAGCAGACAGTTTTCTTTAGTTACATTTCTCTCGAAAATATGTTTCATTTTGTTTGTGCTATAATGCAGTTTCCAAAATGAACCGGTTTATAAATGAAAAGTACGAAAAAGTTTAAGAGAGGTACAGAACTGTTGCATTATTATTATTATTATTATTATTATTATTATTATTATTATTATTATTATTATTATTATTATTATTATTATTATTATTAATTATTGATATTTAAAAACATTAGAATTACGTGCTTACGAGGATTCGTGTTGGGCCCCCTCCGAATAGAAAACCTGGATACGTGTCTGCACTGAATGATAGACGTATGAGTCAAGGTGTAGACGGGCGCGCTAGGCGATAGACTCCACAGCATGAAAAATAGATTAAGACCACAACTTGGAGATCTTCTTGTCGATTGGTGCTATTTGCAATGATATATCGGATCATATGGTATGTGGAACAAAGGATAGTCGGATAAGCGAGACCATGGTGTATTGGTGTTTCACGCAACTAAACCTGTAAAATGTTTGTATAAACAATTATCTTTCACTCCCTAGCTAAATTTGTGGATATGATCACACACCTTGCCTCATAAAGTATAGTCTTATAAAGAAAAAAATATTTTTTTTTTTTTAGCTAAAACCTAAAGAAAAGCCAACTCCAATTTTTTTTTTTTTTTTTTTTTTTTTTAATAATGGCAAACTAGTCCACTTCATCACGATAAATCACGTTTGGTACTAAGATGTCTTTTTCTGTCCGTATATATCCTTCACACTTCGTTGGAGACAAAATTGTTTTTTCCCCAAGAAAACAGGATGAGAGAAACTATACAACAGCATGAACAGAAAACAATAGCTATTAACAATAGTTTTCTAATCCTGGATAAATACGTCATTACAGCAAAATATCAGTAAGTTGTCCTTATTATATTGCTTCGGTTCTTATTAACATGAAAATTATAATGTTTTGTCAAAAAAAAAAAAAAAAAAAAAAAAAAAAAAAAAAAAATGGGATGGGATGGGATGGGATGGGATTCGATGTGGTGTCAAAATAATAAAATAACTACGATTCCGCCACTCTATCCACCTAACCACGGAGGCTACGTTGTGTTGGCTCTTTTTTTAAAGAAATAATCTTCATAACCATGGTGCGTATCGCTTCGAACCTTAACATAAGAGTTTTTCTGTTTAATTCTATATTTTCGTACGACATCTTAGTTACAGAAGCTAATTTATATTTGGCAGGCAATCTACACACTAGGTTTTAACCAATAAATGCAACATTATAGTCCGCTATCGAGTTCCTTGATCCAACTCCTCGATTCCCCTACTGAATTCCCTCCGCAATTGTGATCTGCTACTGAAAAAATCCCTAGAAATCATCGTTGCCAGTATACACAAAACCGAGCATAATTTTGTTTTTTGCTTATATTTTTATTATTTTATTATATTTTTTGGAAATATCTCCTTAGATGGATTGCTTTCTATTATCTCCACATACTAATAACTGAATTTTACCCATAAACGTAAGGAAAATGGAATAAATGCGAAAAATCTTGAGTTACAGTATACGCGCAATTTTTTTTGCGCATGGGAGTACATACCATTTCTCCATTTGTCGATACAGTCCCCTACTAATATGAAAGTCTCTTCTTCCATGGTGGAATGGAAAAAGATTATCTAATTGACGCTAGTTTACAACAATATAAACAAAAAAAAAAAATCAGTAGAGAACACGTTATAAAATTTGCTTTTTGAGACTCGTTTTGGCACCCCCTGACTGTGGCGCCCCGGGTAGTTGCCCGGGTTGCCTGGCCCTTGGTACGCTCCTGGGTACAACGCCAAGGGAACTACTCTTCCTTATTTATTCACTTAACATATTTCTTTACTTTCAAATCTATCTTTCTATATTGTATAAATAAAAATGAAAATGACAATGTTGTGACTTATTAACTCTTCAACAATAAGACTGATCTCGATCAAATTTTCAACATAAATGAGGTCTGGGATGATTTTCATAATTTTATTTTGATGGTGCAATTTGGGGAGGGGAAAATGTGTAAAAATGAGGGAAAATGAGCGATATTAGTGCCGAATCCATAGTTTTCGGGGTCGGTGAGATCAACAGTGACACTTCGATGCCGTTTCAGTCCCTATTAGTACTTCTAAGAGAAGATGGTACCATATAAAAATAATTGAAAATAACCGATATTAGTGTAATTCATATTTTTTGCGGTCCCTAAGTTGATTGGGGACAGTTTTGACGCTTTTTATGTCCAACATGAAACGCATTCTCCCCGTGCGAAGAACGGATATTTAAGGTAATATGTATGAATTCAATGGCTCATTCACTGAGTCATTCATAAACAAATCTCTCTGTTATTAAACGAACTTTGAAATTATTTATGAATGTTCTTCTTCTAGTTTATATTGTAGATAAGACAGTATTTTTTTTAATGTAACTCCTAAAGCTAAGAACGAGGGGAGAGCTTCAATGATTTTTGCCCTCGACAAATCTCCAAAACTACTCACCGTACAACCTTAAAATCTTTTGTTTTCATCGCACTCTGGGCTGTAGACTATACGGGTATTTTCGAAATGCAACTTCCTATGTAAGGGAGGGAAGATTGTTTTCTTGTCGTTCAGTACAATTTTGAGAGTAGAACTATTACATTTTGAGTAAATATTTTTCTTTCCCTACTGCAGATTTTTTTTTTTTTTTTAATTGTGACTTCCTAAAAAGATGGGAAAAAGAGCTTTCTTTTTTCCGTTCTCCAGATCTTTAACCCTATTAAGTATAAAACCTTGAACAATTTGCTTAAGCATTTTCAATTCACACCAAGTGATTTTGCGAAATTTGAGTTTCAAGGGGAGACTGAGGCCTAAACTTATTGCCTTTCTATTGGTCTTTGAACTTTTTCATAAATATTCTTGATTCACTCAGGCTCTAGATGACACGGGATTTTTGAAATGGTACCACTAAGAAAAACAAATAAGAAAAAAAAAACATGATGTAATTTTTTTTCATTCTGGATTTCCTAAAACATTAGGTGCCTGATCTTGAAAACTTTTCATTTCTACCTTCTGAATTAGACACGGTTTTACGAAATGGGATCCTCGGTCTGAGGAAACGGTCTGTATCTCTTCCTACTCGTTCTCCAGATCTCTGAAATAGGTGTACATAATCATAATTTTGTATAGATATTAGGGTATAAATTTATGGGTAAAACTTTTTTAAAAAATGAATCATGGAAGAAGGTGGAAATGGGGTTAGAGGTTTTCTCGCACTAGAAAGTTGAAATTTTGTGAATATATAATAAACTGTATACTTTAAGACAGAATTTGAAAATGAAATCTTTAAGTTTTACGTCCCACGGTTATGCCGGTTAGGCTAAAGGAGACGGTGATGATGAGAGATGAGTGAAATAGTATAATGAAGAAAGTGGGAGAAAACGGGAGAACCCCGAGAAAACCCACGAGCACGGAAGACATAATTTGAGTAATAACTCCAAGGACACGAGTTAGAATCAAAAGATTTCGCATTATTAGTAATTTGCTAATTTCTTTTGAATGAAATAAAGTGAAACTTTTCAGTTTAACGTCCTACGATTCCTCTCTTTAGGCTAAGGGAGACGACGATTAAGGCAAGTGAATGATGATGGAAGAATTGGTGGAATGAGAATTGAGAGGAAGTGGGAGTATCCTGATAAAAATCACGGACACAATGTTGTCCACCATAAATTTATGTGGCCGGGGATCGAACCAGGGACTCCACATACCAGAGGTAAGCGTATCTATACCATTGAGCCACCATCCTCTCCCTAACTTCTTTTGAAACTAGCTATATTTTGGCATGCAGAATATTAGCATATTGTGCGAGAGATCGACTTGGTCAAGTTTGGGAACTGAGAAAAGACATTTAAAGGTGCTTTACGGAAAATTAATTTCGATGAATGAGATTTAGTAACAATTTCCGTTAACACTGTGAAAATCTTGTGATTTCCGGTGCAAGAAATTGATTCACCTCAGTCTCAACTCTGATAAAAAACATTTAAAAAAATAGCTTTTGGGATTATGCGTATCGCCTAAAAATTTTGCCTAATGATTTACGTAGATTTTGGTGAATCCGCTATTTTTGCTGCTAAAAACGGTCTGATCCAGCCTTAACGTTGCGAAAAGTTATTTAGGAGCTGTCGCGTGAAGTTTTACGTAATTCCAGGGAAATCAAAATTCTATTAAGTAGTGTTTTAAATGAAGAAAATTTGCACATATATCAAATATTTTTTCATAAACCTATTTTTTCCGTGCGAAGAACGGACATTCTCCTAGTAATTTATTAAATTACTTGCTTGATTTGACGAAAGAAGATGTTTACTTTAAGATTAAAATTGAGTAAGACATCATGAAAAAATAAATATTTCCTGTGTTGAGATATGTGCCTGAAATTATATGAACTTGAAAGCATAAGTCACCATTACCATTATTTTTCTGTGACAATGAACTTTCTGCCCTCTTAAGACACAAGGTTATTTACTTTGATTCATGTTGTATGTTATTTGAAGCTTATATCTTGTACTATACTTGATTTTGATTGGAAATGTTGTGTGTTATTTGATAGGAAGTCTGATAACATTTTATATTAAAACAGAGAACTTGTTTTTATGCCAGTTTCAGTACGTCCAGACGTGATTGACATTATAGTTTGTTGTCTTGAAAATAAAGAAAGAAAAGTGCCTTTATTTCTCCGAGACGAACATACTGCTTATTTCACAGATGTTCATACAACAGATGAGTACCTGGTTGATCATTTTTACACTACATAGCATGTGACTTGGTCCCATGAGGATCTTCGGCCTTCTTGTTCCTAATCCGCTAGAACAAGACCTCGTGAGAAACGCAAGTAGACAACGCACTTAGTACTATACATCCTTTGTATCTAACAAGCATAAGCTACGTATATTCCTAAAGTAATATATCTTGTCCACCGCCTCCTATCTCCGATCCGCTCCCACTAGGTGGATCGAGGAGGCAGTGATTTTGATATTACCACTTTACCTTGCGTCTTACGCCGCATGGGACACTTTCTCATTGAGAAACAATGTTTCAAAGAACAAGTGCTTCTTGAAATAAAGCTGACTCATATTGATAAGAGAGGAACTGGAAGAAAAGAAAGGTTGCCTTTCCTACAAGACGCAGCTTGACGAATACGAATCTATAAATACCACATCCACAAAATATCGTGTTCATCTGAAAGAAACCATATTACTCTTTCCCACGGTACCAGATCCATAGCCGGCTACTATTTGAAGTACTGTGGAGAGAGCGTGAGAGAAATATAGGAAAATGGGCCATTAGGCTATTTTAAGTGCGGTGCATACCAATCTACAACTATGTGCGGTCAATATACCATGAAACAATATAAGCATTCGTTCTTAGAATGTTAGGCGAAAACACAAAATAAGCATAACATATGATGAAAATCTATTAAGCAGAAAAGTGGTGAAACGAAGTATTCAGACTCTTATACAGTATTTTACACTACAATAATGATATACAGTACAGTACAATGATAATAGCCACGATCGGAAGAGAAATGATTATGATCGATCATATAATTGAGGAATAATCCTCGAAACAATGTTGTAATTAATCAGAAGAAAATATTCCCCAAAATGAATATATTTTTATTCTTTTCTGAATAGAGAAATAGTGATAAACGTTCACACTTGCAATGGTACCTAAGGCATGCCCAATCGGACAAATTTTACATGTTGACTAAGTTTATCCCTGGAATATTTATAATATTCCTCAAATTCATAATTTGAAATTGAAATGCTAAATCGTATTTCTCTGTGTGTCTTTTTCAAACAGTTCCTCGTCTTCATCCCATACAAAGTTTATATGCATATCTTGCGCCGCATTGATTACCTCATAAAACTCCTGGTCATCCTTGAGAATATTCGACTGTTGCCTTTTATTTCCATTAAGCAATATTGTACTGGAATGTACGATTTTAGTGTATTGCTCTTATGCCAATTTGTTTCATTTTCGTGCATTTGCACATTATATTTCTTATTCTTTTCCTTGCTTTGCTCTGCTCTGAATTTCTGGATTTCCTGTACTCTCCTTCAATAACGTGTATTCTGTCTCTCCTGTTCCTCTGTTGTCGAAGCCTTTTCGGCATATTCTCTTCTTTACCTACACACTCGTTAATAAAGACACTCAAATATACTGTACAAGAACTGAATAATAGAAGTGATGCTGGATTTGGTTCCCAGTCAAGGGCGCCGATCCTGGGAGGGTGGGGGGAACCCAAAGCTCATGTGACCCCTGTATTTTTATGAATATGTATTTTCTCTTATTATATGTATTGTTATATGCACTTTTTTATGAATGGGCCCCCCAAAGTTACAGAGAAATCGGCGCCCTTGTTCCCAGTAGGGCTTGCCTGAGATACAGACTTCAAAAGCAATTTGGATTCCATTTTAAATAGTATGTCGCGTAACGTATAGCCTCTGTGTTGAAAAGAATATTAAGCTCCAATAAATACATCTTTTATTAATTGCATATATTAATTATTTTAGATTTTTATGTAATGATTATTTATGGTGTTTGCTTGCCTCTCTTCCTATCGCTGTTTGAAACTCATTCAAGATGTAGTATTATTTTTCAGCTTCTCAAAATCCCATGGCCAATATAAATTATGAATTTTTCGATTATCACGTCAAATGTAACTGACATTTCATTAGTACTATGTTATCATTTCAATTAACTTTGGAGAACCTTTGATTACTCTTACTTCAATCATACAATTTCTTCCAAGACAGCATTTCCCAAACTATGTTTGACGGCAACCCCTTCGTGAATCCTATATACTTCACGTCTCCCCTCTTTCCTGCCGCTCATTGATCTGACCCTTTTTGCGATTTCAGATACTGCATTGAATTATTGAATCTTCCATAATAATAATAATAATAATAATAATAATAATAATAATAATAATAATAATAATAATAATAATAATAATAATAATAATAATAATAATAATAATAATAATAATAATAATAATAATAATAATAATAATAATAAGAAGAAGAAGAAGAAGAAGAAGAAAATCTATAAATTACATTTATTTCCAGCAAGACTTCTACAAACGCTTCTATGTTACAACATTCGTAATGTTTGTAACCAGGTGAAATGCCTTTAGGCTTAAAAAGACGGTGATGATGAGAATGAATAAAATAATTCAATGAAGAAAGTGGGAGCAAACGGGAGAACTCCGAGAACATCCATTCACATGGTGTTTATTTAACATAAAACTCAATTGATAACAGCTGGGATCGAACCAGACACCCGGTGCAGAAGAGGTGAACGATCTACCGATAATCAACCACGATAGCTTATTTTGTGTTACCTGATTTTAACTTTTCAGCCCCTGGAGTCTGACGCCCGCTGAAATTTTGCGCCACAACCCCTCTAGTTTACATAGTTTTACGCTTCGCCTTTATGGGGTAGTCTCAGTATGGATTTATTTTGTTTTCTTTTATGGTATAAATTTGAAGAATGTTATTTCCTTTTTTACCTTATAGGATGTATAGCCTACCTTATTTTTGTTCTCTTTAATACGCCCCTGCGCCCACCTTAGCATCGCCTTTAGGATTACGTCATGGGGTCACGTGATGTTAGGCCATACTCTACCTTTATGGGGTAGTTCCACTGAGGGGTTTATTTTGTTTTATTTTATGGTATAAATTTGAAGAATGTTATTTCCTTTTTTACCTTATAGGGTGTATATATAGCCTACCTTATTTTTGTTCCCTTTGATACGCCCCTGCGCCCACCTTAGCATCGCCTTTAGGATTACGTCATGGGGTCACGTGATGTTAGGCCATACTCTACATTTATGGGGTAGTTCCACTGAGGGGTTTATTTTGTTTCCTTTTATGGGTATAAAATTTTGGAGATTGTTATCTTTATTTTTTACCTTATAGGTTATATGTATAGTCCGTTTCCTTTGATGCTTATCAATGATTGATTTTGGAGCCTTATTACGTTATATGATTATTTGGTGGTGTACTTAAGATTATTTCCTTAAATTTGATATGTACTTTGTGATCCATTTTGTTCCGCTTTAGGGGTGAACATGGATACTTTACGTGTGTTGATTACTACGTTATAGACATTGCATTCGTCCCGAGTTCGATTATGGTGCTAGTTTCAGGAAACTTTAAGTTTAACGCCCCGCAAAACGATGGTGATGAGAAATGGTAGGATGAAACAGAAGAAAACATGAGCTCACTTGCTTGCGGATTGAAGCAGGGACCTCACACATTAGAGACAATCGCTGAGCCACCGTGCCCCATTCGGTGTAGCAATTTTACGTATGAAAAGAACATGGACATGTTCTGTTACATTAAACATTTCTGCCCGTTGTTACGCATACGAGTTTGTTTGAAATTGCAGAATCTGCTTTTACGAAGAGTATAATGTCAGTTCGTTTATTGAATATCTCTAAGAGGTGTAAAGGAGGAACGATTCCGGACCTCATTAATTTATATCGTTTTTGTTCGCAGATTAAATAAAAATGATGCAAAGTTTAAAAAAAACTGCTTCGTGCATTGGTTTATAATCATATGTTTAGAAGCAAACGTCATCTATATTGTGTTACATGTGCTTACGTATTCGTGGCCAGTATCATTGCCATTATTTTAGTTTGCATATTAAACATATACAGTATTTAACTGTCAATGGTTTACTTTGAAAGGATATATTTATTCTTTGAGAAGGATAAAAAGGATGGGATGATGTGATTTTGGACCTAGTTAGTACCTCTCGTTTCCGTTCGTGGATTAAATAAAAAGATGACTCTTTGCTTAAAACTGATTAGTTAATTGTTCGAGCGATTTTTTAAAAACGCTCAGCGTTTGTTGGTCAGTAAGCGCTTCATTAATGGAAACAGTGTTGCCAGATTTTTCTTTCCTAAACTGCTCCTATTCTTTTCGAAACGGTTCCGCAGAGTGCAAGAATTTTCAAACTAGAAAAATGAAACAAAAATTTTTCGAACTAAAAAATTTCAAAACTAAAAGTTTTTTCGAACTAAAAAAATGAAAAATTTGTGATTTAGGGCTGACTAGATAGCTTGTCTTGAGAGATGAGCTTAAGACTTCATTTCAATGTTCCGTTACGAAATAAATGACTAGCAATGACTAGCCAAACGGTTCATCATCATATATCAAATTTAATCCTGAATACTTCTCCAAGATAATTTAAATTCGAATCAGTAAACCAAATATCGTTAAACTGACTGCACTTTCAACTTTAGCAACAATTCACAATTCTACGATGTAGTCTGTTTAGGTGATCACTTTCAATCTCTATTAAGATTTTCAAAGAGTTTGAGTTTGATAATTGTAGTTCGAAAATATTTTTAATTGGAAACGTGAATTTCAAATTTTGATTTTAAAACTTTCTGAGTTCGAAAATTTTTAGTTTGAACTTTGAGTTTGAATTTTTTGTTCAAAATTTTAGATCGAAAACTTTTAGTTTGAAATTTTGATTTGCAAGTTTTAAGTTTGAAACTTTCTGAGTTCGAAAAAATTTGTTTGAAAATTTGGTTTGAAAAGGTTTTAGTTTTCAAAATCGGTTTGAAATCTTAAGTTCGAAAATTTTAAGTTTAAAAAATTTCGTTCCAGAAAGTTTTCATTTTATTTTTTTGTTTCAAAATTTTTAGTTCGAAATTTTTTTGTTTGAATCTTTTTGTTTCTTTTTTTGGTTCAAAAATATTTTTCATTTTTTTAGTTCGAAAAAATTTTTAGTTTTGAAATTTTTTAGTTCGAAAAATTTTTGTTTCAGTTTTTTTAGTTCGAAGAATTTTTAGTTTGAAAATTCTTGCACTCTGCGGAACCGTTTCGAAACGAGTCGGAGCAGTTTAGGAAAGAAAAATCTTGCAACACTGTTTCCATTAATGAAGCGCTTACTGACCAACAAACGCTGAGCGTTTTTAAAAAATCGCTCGAACAATTAACTAATCAGTTTTAAGCAAAGAGTCATCTTTTTATTTAATCCACGAACGGAAACGAGAGGTACTAACTAGGTCCAAAATCACATCATCCCATCCCTTTTATTCTTCTCAAAGAATAAATATATCCTTTCAAAGTAAACCATTGACAGTTAAATACTGTATATGTTTAATATGCAAACTAAAATAATGGCAATGATACTGACCACGAATACGTAAGCACATGTAACACAATATAGCTGACGTTTGCTTCTAAACATATGATTATAAACCAATGCACGAAGCAGCTTTTTTTTTTAACTTTGCATCATTTTTATTTAATCTGCGAACAAAAACGATATAAATTAATGAGGTCCGGAATCGTTCCTCCTTTACACCTCTTAGAGATATTCAATAAACGAACTGACATTATACTCTTCGTAAAAGCAGATTCTGCAATTTCACAACAAACTCGTATGCGTAACAACGAGCAGAAATGTTTAATGTAACATAACATGTCCATGTTCTTTTCATACGTAAAATTGCTCACACCGAATGGGGCACGGTGGCTCAGCGCTTGTATCTAATTTGTGAGGTCCCTGCTTCAATCCGCAAGCAAGTGAGTTCATGTTTTTTCCTGTTTCGTCCTATCATTTCTCATCATCGTCGTCTCTCTTAGCCTCGAGGGGGCGTTAAATTCAATATTTCCTAAACTAGCACCAAGAATCGAATATGTAAGCATATGTAACACGATTTAGTTGACGTTACCTTTTCAACATATGATTATAAGTCAATGCAGAAAGAAGCTTTTTAAATCTTTCCAACAGTTTTATTTAATCCACAAACGAATACAATATAAATTATTATTGTTAACCAAGTCCGGGATCGCCCCTCCCCCTCTTTTATGCGTCTCAAATAAACGTATGCTTTCCTGGATACACTTTTTGACAATTGAATATCATGGTTCGAGTCCCATAAGTTCCATGAATGAAAACTAAACCTTAATCAAAATAAAGTATTCCTCCCAAAGTTTTCGAGTTAAGTTGATTTTGAGTTTAACGTCCCGTTCAGCAGCGAGGATAGAACCTACTAATTAACGTGAAATCCAAACCGCATGAGCTCCTTCCGGGAATCGAACCCTGGTCTCCCACGTTAAAGGCGCATACGCCAACCGGTTAGGCACGGAGGAACTCCAAAGTTTTCATACTAATACTAATACTAATTTATACTATTACTGGGATCTACTAATTCATAATGTAATAGATCATCAAGAAAGAGATCAAACCTTGTTTTAGTAATTTTATACCCATAAAAGGGAACGAAAAAAGCCATCATAATCTCCAAGCTAAAAATCCCAGTTCAGTGATGTCAAACGAACATATTAGCTCGAACCAAATACCTCTAATTCAATCATACCAGTAGGGGTGCGGTGGCTCAGTGGTAGAGAGTTCACCTTTGCTGTTTGTGGTCCCTGGTTGAAGCCCCGCGAAAGTAGTTTTGTGGTGGGCAACATTATGCTCGGGATACTCCATTTTTCTCCTACCAATTCATTCATTTCTCATCGTCACCGTTTCCTTTAGCCTAACCGGCATAATCGTGGGACGTAAAACTAAAGATTTCATTTGCACCAGTGTTAGTCCATCTCATCAAAGGGATAAAAATCTCCAAATTTTATGCCATAAAAGGGAACGAAAAATAAAAAGCATTCGTAAACCTGTACTATTTCATAACGTAATGAATCATCAAGACCAAATTTTTAGTAATTTTAAAGAATCATCATAATATCTGATCCAAAACTCCCAAATCAATGACGTCATAGCAGGGCCAAGGTACCTGTGACTCATTCGCACCAGCGTGCATGGCCCTGAATAAGCATAAGCAAAATTTCAATAGGTGACGCAATCCCAGGCCAAATCATCCCCGATTCATTCACTATGGTCCATGAGGCCCTAAATTGGATAATCAAGAGTGAGATCAGGTGGGACTCTTACTACTTTGTTAGCGTAGGTTCCTTTGGCGAGGAAGACTCGTGTTCTTAGTGGAAGTCCATATGATCCATATTCTACGTTAGCTGTATGTCTGCGTCCCATACAGCCTCTGGTTGAAAGGGACACTGAACTCCAAATCAACCAACCTACTGAATAGCTAAAAAAAATGTCGGGAAAACATTTATCATCGGAGTAACCACGTCGTCATCAACTCTGACATGATCCACGGCCTCTTCTCTACTGACTAAAGTGTTTACACTTGTAATAAAACCAGGTTGTGAAATTATCACTAATCGGAGTTTGAACTTCTACGGTCAATCGCTCAAGCACCGTTCTGTCACAATAACGGTGGACCTGACCTTTATGATATAAAAGGGTAAAGTGTTTGTCATGGGCCAAATTACGATGAATTTTAATTAAATTATCATGGTATAATTATTGCCTCGTTGAATTGTTGATACTTTTCAGTGAAAAAAGGATAAAATTTGAAAGTCCCAAATCAAGGTAAGTAGACTAACGTAAAGGAAGAAAAAAGTATACAATTTTTCATACAATTAAACGTACAGTCTGAACTTAAAATTTTCGTGTAATGAAGCTTACAACACAAATATTATGCCTACTTTTCTCACAACTTCATGGGTTGATTGCCCTGTGCTCTACATAAGCGCTCCATATAATAAATATAAACTTCAACAATTATTATAGTAGAAAGCAATGGATATATGAAGCGAAGCACTGAATATTTTGTTTCTCAATTAATAATTGTTTCTCAACTAATATCGATCGTTTTCGATTATTTTTACAAACCAAACCACTACCAATTTTTCATATATAAAGAGTTAACACACTGAATTTCAGCTCCGTAAGTTTAAGGACTTGCGAGATACTTAAAGATGGACACGAGTCGAGCTATAACTCAACTCGACTTGAGTTTCGAGTCGAGTCAAATTCAATTGTCTTGAGTCGAGTCACTGTTTTGAGGTCGAGTTTCGAGTCGAGCCGAGTTTGATAAATGGCTTGCTCGTTCAGCTCGTTTTAACTCGTTTTGAAATCATCGCCAGATTAGCCTGGAAAACGAAAGCCATGAGGAATGTAAACAGTAATGCGGAATACTTTTAATGTTGTTCACAACAGGGACGCACCTCGTCTCGTACTTTTAGTGCATCTTGTGGGGAACTTTTAGTGCGTCTCGCCTCATCTTGATAACGAGGCAATAGATTTTAATAACGAGACTGCCTCAAATGTCATGACCACCAATATAAGTATGTAGTTCTTACCATCAAGGCTGAGACCTGCACGGTCTAATGTTTGAGCCCAAACAGAAGCTCAATCCGGGTAGTGATGTCAACCGACTCGGCTCGGTTCAACTGAGGGAGCTGCTCGCTCCGGCTCGATTGTGATTAGCCATCGGCTCGGTAGGGACAAGCCATCGACTGAGCCGATGGTTCGAGCCAGCTAGGTTGGGATGAGCCACCGACTCGGCTCTAGCTAGCTCCGTTGAAACGAGTCCATCGGCTTGGTTCGACTCAGGTCAAATGAGTCGATGGCTCGAACTGGCTCGGTTGGGTGAGCAATCAGCTCGGTTTGGTTCGGCTTGGGTGAGCCATCGGTTCGAGCCTGCTCATTTAGGTGAGCTGTTGGCTCAGGTCACTTCTCGGTTCGGCTCGATATGAATGAGCTGTGAGCCGAGCCGTTCGAGCTGTTGACAACCATAAACCCAGGCCGAGCAGTATTGAACATCTTTGGCCGGCGCCGTATAATTTTTAACAACTTTTCGCTGGAGTCCGAATACTTATTCCTCCGGAACTCAAACCGAGAACCTCGTGACCGATGTTTTTGCCTCCTGAAGACTTTTCGAAGACCGAGATCTACAGGCAACTAGTTTTCATTATTCAGATACAAACCGCCTACCTTTCATGGTTATACACGGTATTGTTCTAATAATAATAATAATAATAATAATAATAATAATAATAATAATAATAATAATAATAATAATAATAATAATAATAATAATAATAATAATAATAATAATATAATAATATAAGAAGTAGTAGTAGGAGTAGCATAATTGATAATTATTTTGTCACTGTAGGATACTTGAAAAGAGTACTTGGAACTACACACAGGGTTTAGCTCGAATTGGCTATTTTGACTCGACTCGACTCGAAACGGCCCAAATTCGAATCGAGTTGCACGAAATTTTCGAGTCGAGCTGAAAAATGTCTGTTTCGAGTCAAGCTGAAAAATGTCTGTTTCGAGTCGAGTCGAGTTTCAAAGAAAACTCTCCCGTGCCCATCCGTAGCAGATACTCATTTTTTTTGCGCAAAAAATCGGATCCCCACTACCCCCTTAGGATATGTTTTATAATAAAAGCGATGTGATACTATCCCAGTTTGGATTAAGACCTAAGCCAAAAGTCATTTCATTTGACTTTTCAATTTGGCCGTGATGGTTAAGCACACATAATTACATTCAAATTTTTATTATAATAATTTATATATTACAGTAATTCAAAAATTTTTTTCCCAGTATTTAGCTCCTCTAAAAGCTCACACGCTGTTTCTCAAAAGCCAAGTAGTAGTATAAGTCCTATTGCTTTTATTACGATTACAAATATCAATATCCGAAAATGCCTGAAGTTCTTTTTTCACTTAAATATACTCATCTCAAGTAAGTAAACAGAAACAAATGAAAAAGGAAAGGAAATGAAAGCCATGCAAGTAAAACATAGACAAATTTACCAGTATTCAGAAGATGCTGTCTATAATGCAGAGAGTCGCTGGATCAGAGTGAGCCATGGTGAGTGGTGGGTTGCAGTGGGTCATGATGGGTGGTGGGTCTCAGTAGGTCACATGCTGTTGACCCACGACCCAATGACCCACTCCATCTCTAGTATGAAACACTGTGACCTTGAACAATTACTATTACCAATATCAGGATTAATTGCATTTTATTTTCACTCACAAAGTTTTTATTTAAATCCCAATCTTCCGCACCAATTTACAAAATTCCGTCCATATGTCCCTACGGTTACCAGAAATGTCTAAATATTTCTAAGTTAAAGAAAGATACATATCCCTACAGTAGACAACACTTATATTCACTGTAGTTAGTTACCATACAGTGAGCCAGCTAAACTAACTTTTGGCAACCAATTAGTGATCAGCGCGCTGTTGTCAAACCTGCGATGAGTGTTTCAGAGGATGAGTGTTTTCTAATGATGAGGCACTCACTAAGATTATTTAATACGTTATAACAATACATAAATACGTTACATTAATTATAAAATTATCTTAGCATGCGTGTTATTGATAATCGTATTAATTGTTATTACGGGTAAAAGCGGATCTGAAAAGGTAGGGGTATGATAGGTAGCGGCATGAGGTCGCGCCGTCCCCTTGCCTATCTTTGCCCATTGTAATTTTTAGGAACTGGAGGGACGCCGTACATATTTTTTCAAGGTCGGAGGACGGTATCTCCCCGCGTTCCCCCTCACTTTTACCCTTAATTATTATAAATAAATATTAATAATGTAAGTATATTCTATTTGGTTCGGATGTTCATGTATTCACCATCTAGTTCATAATCCTTCAGAGTTTAATAACATTGTTTTACTATTACAAGAAGTTTCTTATATATATATATATATATATATATATATATATATATATATATATATACCCACCTAAAGTTTTCTCTTTGGACTCACAAAAATTTGCTCACCACTGTGCTAGGATATAGGATATATATTTTCACTGAAATTTGTTAGTAATTATGAAAACACGAAATAAATTCTTCAATATCCTGCTATTTTGAAAACTCAAATATATATATATATATATATATATATATATATATATATATATATATATATATATATATATATATATATATATATATATATATATATATATATATAAAGCAGTTCGTACATTGTCAGAGCCGTAGCTAAAGAGGGGGGCAAGAAGAGCGGTCGCACCGGGTGCTGATAGTAAGGGGCGACGAACAAGCAAGAAAGAAAAAGCGCTGGAAATGAGTAAATGACGAGTCATTCCAAAAACTTTTTGGTGTCCTATTAAATCAATATGTTTATCAGTTTGCAAAAAAAAAAAAAAAAAAAAAAAATAGATTTAAAAAAAAATTTTACTCGCTCCTCTTGCAATTCGAATGTTTCAATAAGAGTGATTGCAAGTTTTAACTTATTACTTAAAAAATGTATTGTATATGATTTTTTAATAACGATGTGATATACAAGGTAGGGTGTAATAATATCTTATAGTGTACGGAGGAGCGTTTTCAAAATCGGAAACGGTCCAAGTTTGAAATACGCTTTCGGCATTGCGATGGTGATGAATTTGCTTAGTTAATCATAATTTTTTACTCAATCAGATTAACCACGATGGTGAGAATGAAGATATGAAATTGAGAGTAGCGAAGAGACATGCATGTTGCTGTTTGCGCAGGAACATTAACCAGTTGAGAATGCTCGAAGAGTATTGCCAGAACTAACTTAGAACGAATTATTTTTTTTCCGAAATTTATATGAAATTTAATACCGGTAATTAATTTATTTGTTTAAATTCGATAGATAATACACTTACATATTTGGAACCTGCGTATTAGGGGATCTATTGAATTAGCTATATAGAGCTGTCACATTTTTATCACCGTATATATACTGAAAATGCAGATATAACCAGTGGCCATCGGTTATTATTTGGTACCAAAATGTTCACCATTCTCTTAGGTATTGATCAACACCAATATCATTTCACTATCACTTAAGGTTCCGAGATATCTACCGAAATCGGAACTTCTTCCAATATCTTGTAAACGGTAAGAGTGACGCAAAAAATGTCATCACTTCTTTTAGGTAGTTTTTGATGCTCTATGGAATGGACGACTCAAAATTGAAAAAAAAATGCAGATATCAGACACACAGACATAGAGAATTCAGTAACCAACTATTTAAATTCGTTGAAAATGAAGGTAAACAAGGGGAATAATAACATTTTTGAAGTTGAAGCAGTTGTAGAATAGGAGCTTAAGGGTCATAACTAAACCCAGAGAATTTCGTATTTTTCAAAGATGGATCACTATCAGTGATTTTTTTTCATTCCATTGACGTATGAAATGCTTCCAATTTGAAGGAATTTGTTATAATTTCTCCATCAACTACTTCTATCACCAGGATATTTCTTCTCTGCATACCTATCTATCTAGTTGTGTATTGTTTTAATTATGTGGATACATAACACACTCTCTCTCTCTCTCTCTCTCTCTCTCTCTCTATATATATATATATATATATATATATATATATATATATATATATATATATATATATATATATATACATAAATATAGTATGTATGTGCGTTAGTGTATACCAGACTAGAAATAACTCCCTCGTGTGTATAGCATACGCGCCTTTGGGGTGGGAGGCCCAGGTTCGATTCTCAGCGGGAATTCATGTGGTCCGGATCCCACGTTAAGCTGTAGATCCACGTCTCATACAGCCTTGCTGCTGAACGGGACACTAAACTCAGATATCTAATCCAACCCAATAAAACGAGAATCAGATAGCTTATTATACTTATTTCAAAGTGAAATAGTGTTATGATTTCCATTGGTTATTCCTTGCAATTTGCAGTCACTTCGAATAAGCATACAGGTAATTTTATGAACTACAACTTGGGAAAATATGTGTATCTATTTTAACTAATTGGTTCATTATCCAATCATTTGTTTCTTTTTCTTATAAGCATTACTAAAATATTTATTTAAAACATAATGCACGCAGAGAAACAAAGAAAAATTAATAAACAGTACGATAAATAAAGTAATAAATAATAACTATTCTTGTATAATAACTGACATTTTAAAGTCGGATTTTTTTTTTTAAAAAAAAGTAACTCTCGGTAAAAGAAATGTTTTAAAAAATAACACGCCTTGAAAATGAAACAAAACAAAGAAAACCACAAAACAAATATATATTTACAATAATATTATGGAAAATTTCCTACTTTAAAATCAGATAAAATTAACATGAAACGCAAGAAGGAATAGGCATAATAGTTTCAATGAATCTGTAAGTATTGCAGCAGGTAAGAAATATGACAATTATTTGAGCTGACTTTCATAATTCTCTTCGTTGGCTTTTGCTCCTCGTAACTTACGTTACTCATTACAAACGGATACACAAAAGTTTCTCAAAGAAGTGTTACTCCACGTGGAGTTGATGAGAGTTTGACATTAGACACTGGAATCGTATTGGCTAAAAAGGTCGAAGAATTTAGGGGTGTGGCTGTGAATCGAATAAAGAGCTTTGTTTATGTCTTTTGACGTCCCGATGACCGCGTGAGCAGGTAGGGAGAACTAAACTTCCTTATCCTTTCCTCCTGCTTTATTGTCAATCTTTGGTTTTCTTTAAAACTGGTATTCATAGACGGCACCTGTTGGTGAAAGTCATCTCCTTTTAGAAGAAAGGGCTACTACATGTGTTTGTCAAAATAATTTATTGGGGGGTAATCTTTGTGTATAAGCACTACTTGAACTCGCTGAATGATCACCCTGTCCCTTACTCGTACCTTTATATTACTGGCAACCCTGAAACCAACTTAAAAGACGGTATCCTTTTGGTAATATGTCTGGTTCCACAAGGAGGAAAGAATAAAAGCGGATGTCAATATGATTTATTGGGGAGGTAGTTTTTGGCTGCTCATCTTGTACCCCCCGGTAATGCATGGGCAGCTTCAACTGTGGGCAGCACACCGGCTCTCCCAAATCTTGGCTTGCCCCCAAATATTTATGTAAAATTATATGTTACAAATAGTTTTTTTTTTTTTGACAATAAATGAAAATATCCACATTAAACTGAAATTTCATACTTCTAAGAGAAGGTTAGTTTTTAAATCCATTTATAGGCTATTTCTTAATCGTTAAGTGAACGGTGATAAGAGTATAAGATCTGAAACTTTGGGGCCGGTCGTCATCTTCGTTAACATGGCGAGATTTTTCCAGCCCTTAGAGTGATTCCAGCTTCATAGTCGCCTTGAGGTACTAAGGGCTAAAAATCTATGCGAATGTACTTTTTATAACCGACTAAGACAAAATTGAAGGGTCGATTCGACTCAAAGGCTAGAAGGATCTCTCTCCTCCATTGTTGAGTTTTGCAACATAGTATCTTATATTTTAATTGTTTTACGAAAAGGTATTGAGTGTAGATTTACTTTCTTATTTTTATTGTATTTAACAACGATTCTGGCAAAACAATGGAGGAAAGAATATGTAAACTATTTTGATCCTTATCTGTGCTGACGCCGGCAACACTGCGGCTGAGCGAGAAAGAGTCTATTTTCTTACTGAACATGGAGTGCGCAGTGTTAAATTTGTCATGTATATGTTCTTAAAATTAAGTTAAATATGGAGAGATTTACATTCTGTTCCACATGGAAAAAGTGATAAGCAATTGGAGAGTATCTGCAGCGAAACTGATAAGGTGCATGTTGTTGCTGTTGAAAATGTTCATTCGGACACTGTTGATAAGGAAGAAGCTAAGTAAGTTGCTAGCACCTCACAGCAAAGCATTCGTGTGAATGACTGTTTTCAGAGACCCAAAGAAACAGGACATGGAAAATCATGAGTATAGAGAAAAAATAACTGCCCGTAAACGTATAGTGATGATTGTGATCCATTTGGGTCGACAGGGATTGGTTTCCGAGGCAACGATGAATATGACAACAGTTTAAATAAAGGGAATTTCTTACAAACATTCGAGTTCTTACGACGTTTTTACCTTTTTTTTAAAGAATTATACAGCAATAGGGAATACCACTTATTTATCGTCAGAAATTTAAAATGAAGTGATATTGTGCTAGGGTGACGAAACCATCAATGCCATTGTAAGTGAACTGAATGCCACTGGAAAATTCAGCGCATTCTGAAACGGGAGATGTTAATGTTCCTGAACAACTTAGTGTTTGCGTGAGATATGTGAAAAATTTTAAATTTTAAACCGATAGAGCAGTTTTTGAAATTTGTTAAACTTCGTGAGGTAAATGCTGAATACGTATCTAAAACAATTATCGGAACTTTGGCTTCTATAGGTGTTAATAAAGACTAAAAATGCATTAGGCAAGCTTACAATTGGACGAGTGTTATGAAAGGCCACATAGATGGTGTGCAAATGTTATTTCGGAAGTCTATGCGCACCAGTTACATTTAATAATTGTTAAAGTGTGTTCGTTCGAACAAGCAAATACATTTCTTGATTTATTGCAGACTTTGCATAATTATTTCTCCGTAGTAAAAGCTCATAGTTGATTACAGCAAGCTGAGACAGCGTTAGGTTTGGAGCAGTCCAGTACAACTAGCCTTTTAGACATTCGTTGGGCGTCACATATTCGTTCACTGAATGCTGTGAAAAGAAGTATGGAGGTATACTCTCTGCATTAGAGGGTAGGGATGCTAAGATGACTACTGAAGTTGAGGCTATTGCGAACAAGCTGAAATCATTCGCAAGTGTTTCATGCTTGGTTGGTTTTAGCAAGACTTTGGGAATTACTAATGGCCTAAATAATTTTCTATAATTTTCTAAGATATTATCCTAGCAGACGCCTAGCTACTTATTTGTTCGGTTGTTGAAGCCATAAAAGAACTTAGAACAGACGAAAATTCATTGCATTGGAGTTTGCCAAACAAAAAATAGCAAAGAAAAGCGAGATAATAGTAGTATAAAAGATTTTTGGTTTCGGGTAGTATTCCGAAGAAAAGAACACAGGGTTACACTGAGGCGAGTTTTCGTACAGAACTCCTATATCCAGTAGTTGACATTGTGACTGAGTCTGAGAGACGATTCTGCAAGGAAAATATACCTGTCATTCGTGGCATTCATACCATCCTACAGTAAATGAAACTGTTCTTGATGAAGGAGGTAACGGAAGAGTCTGCTACGCAATTCGAAATAGATTTTCCTGAACATGAATTCGATGTTGTAAAAAATTACGTAGAATCTCTTATGAAGGAGAAAGAAATTACAAATATCTTGAACCTGCATGCTGCTTTGCCCAAGTCACTTTTCCCCCAAACTACGAATTTGCTGGAAATAGCCTTGACACTACCTGTGTCATATCATAAGCTTCTTGTGAGTGTTCTTTAGGCGTGTATAAAGGGCTCAAACGTAGCCACCGATATAAAGGCCTGAGGGCGCTGACGTCACGAAGCTCATACGTCATATCCTGTAGGGCAAACTTACTACCATAAGCATGCTTGTTTGATGCTTTATTGTAAATTTTGATAAAACATAACATTGTAAAGAAGAAATACACCAATTTTGTGACAGAAGTATTAGAAGACACGTTAAAAGTGGAAGGTAAGTCAATATATTTAGTTTAATCTTTAGATATAACATAAAGTTCATAACTTCAGCAGCATCTTTGATTTCATACCCCTATCTACAGTATAAATAGAAGAGTTTAATTTTAACATCTGTTCCTCTTGTTATTGTTGTCATTTATCGATAAGGATCATAAAAATCATAAGTGATATGATAATTATTGGCTTGTGTATAGCCCGCTCCCCCCAGTTCTTTATCACCGGAGCTGGAAGAGTCACTACTACTACTACTACTGCTATTACTACTACTACTACTACTACTACTAATACTAATACTACTATTACTACTATTACTACTACTACTATGACTACCACTCCGACTACTCTTTATATCGAGAACAGAACCCAACCAACCCCTGCGGGGCTTCTAACCCGTTCCTACTACTACTACTACTAGTATTTCTACTACCACCACTACTACTTCTTCTACTAACTACCACCACTACTACCACAACAACAACTACTACTACTACTACTACTACTACTACTACTACTAATACTACTACCGCTACTACTACTTATACTAAAGCCTCCTTACCACAAGATTTACACCTTAAATCTTTATAACATGTGATTCCGATTCATTATGAACTAATATGAACCGTTAGAATCACAATGATTCGTTAAAAATCACTGGGGGGAGCGGGCTATACTCAATCCTAATTATTTATTGTTGCACCGGAAAATAAAACATGTATACTGCAGTCTGGAAGGATAAGAGAGATTCATCATTATAGAGTGTAAACTGTCAATAAGAATCGAAAGTTCCGAAATAGGCTTTAATTGAATATGGTACGTCCATACACCTACAAAAAAGCCTGTTCATGGAGTGTGCACAATGAAACACTGCAAATAATTTGTGTAGAACTTTTTAGTGCATAAGGTACATTATAAATATTGCAAACAACTACACCTTGTACAATACATATTCTCAATTATGTGAATGCACTTCGGAAATCAACCATTTTAAAATTACATGTAAGTGGTTGAAAAACAGCCTTAATGTAGTGTTTCAACTGTATAATGGTTATTTACATTTTTGAGTACGTATTTAATTTAATTTTTCTCATCACTTGGCAGTGTTCATTATTTTGTGTGCAGGTATAGAACCTCGTTCCAAATTCACTTTAATTACATAATCTTCCTTTTTCACCAAGAGACACTCTTAGTACCTAACATTGTGTTTAATATGCGGTATTGCTCTCTTCAATACAAATTCGCTGCAGAAAGACATAAGCGTTATTACTTTGAAAAATCGCTTTTATGCGAAAATACCCACGAAGCTGTAGTAGGTAGTCACTTTGGGTAAAGTTCCGTAGCTGGCATTTCTCCGGATTACCTTTCGTGATGAAATAATGACCGCGATTGTTTAATAGAACAGAATAGATTATTTAAAGTAATTCAACGTACTACTACTACTACCAAACTACTTATTATTACTATAGTATAATTGGAATAAGTAGACCTATTAATCAGTAGCGTACGCAGGAATTTATTTCGGAGAGGTCCAAACTCAATATAAGTGTAGTTTATGTTAAAATCCCCTAAGATTGCCCCCAAAATTAGGCTAAATTTATACAAAAGTTGAAATTTCGGGGGGTCCGGACCCCCAGGACCCACCCTCTGCGTACGTCCCTGCTATTAATACTTATATACGAATACAAAATAATGTAATTACATAGTAATTATATTAATAGTAAGTCACTATACTCACCATTGAACATAGGAGTTGTTAAATACTAATCACAATACAGATTGTTAATTACTAAGCATTAAATAGTTTATATAACAGCTCTGGCTGTAAGTGCTATTTTTTGTATTTGCAAAGATACCGGTAGTGTGCGAATTGAACATTTTTCCCAGCGGGATGAATTTCACCCAGATACACACTCAGCTTTCACATACGTAAACTATATAGAGAGTGTGGGGAAAGTTCTCCCTACCAAGGATAAAAATTATCTTCTCGAGAGGGAGGATAAAGTTTTTTGCCAGGGGGGAATTCCTGGCACCCTCTCGTCAATTTGCACAGTGTGTGGAGGGGCGTGAAGAGTAAATTAGATTCGATATTGTATTATGTTCTATACAGTACAGCAGGGGCGTACGCAGAGGGTCGGTCCTGGACAGGGTTGGCTGCTTTAAACGTTTTTCTCGTGGAATTAATTTAAATCAAAACTATAAGATGAGTCCTTCAAAGCTAGAGTGAAGTCAAATTTTCGTATCTTTATTTGCTTCTTGAACTGATACGCAAATTAAATTAAAACGTATTTCCAACTGGTGAACTAACTCGGGACTAATTTTGATCTGTATTCTATAGTCTTTTGAAATTGTCCGTTTATTTTAATAGCATCGCTGTTGTACAGTCAGCGACTGTAAAAAGTGGAGGTTGGATACATAAGAAATGATAGCTTTTTCCAGTAGCAGGATAGTTTCACTCTATGTCTGATAGTTGGACAACCAACATGACAGCAAATACATGCCCGAAAACATAACATGCCAGGATATTCCTCCATTTGGAGGAAAAAGTATTACTATCTGAGAGCATCACTTAGAGAAACAACCACGAGATAAATCTACAGAAATTCCATTTACCTTAAGATCAAAGAGATAGGAATTAATGCAAAGGAAACGAAAACAATAATACGCATCATGCAGAGACCGAAAAAGTATGGAAAGCTAAACAAAATGAGAAAAGAAGGAAAGGAAAGAGCAAAAGACATGGGAATAAATTAAATTTTAACACTTAAGGATAAACAGTGTCCGTCTTTCCCCCTGCCCCCATCGTGGGTTTTCTCCCTTCATAGGATAAATCTCTTTCAGTATCAAACGCGAACATCATTTATAGTGTTGGAAAAAATTTAACTCAGTCTAGGCCGAGACTCGAACCCCACACCCTTAGAATAACAGTCTCACGCGTTATCCACTTACCTACACAGGCTCTATCTATAAGTCAGCTATTACCCGCGCTGTTATCAAACGTGTTAACTCAGCCATTGTCGGTGAGCCACCCCAGTTCCATTTGAGGTTTAAATTTTATTTACCTCACTTAGCCATCTATGGGTAGCAGTCCCCTTGCTTTCATAAAAAAACATTTGTTCTGTAGATTAAAATCAAGAATGAATTAATCTGTACTCTTGGGAGCTTACTGGTGCACCAACATATCTATCTATCTATATATATATGTCTATATATATATATATATATATATATATATATATATATATATATATATATATATATATATATATATGTCTATATATATATATATATATATATATATATATATATATATATATATATATATATATGTTTGTGTGTGTGTGTGTGTGTGTATGTGTGTGTGTGTCGAATTGATTTTGTATTAAAAGAGCGACTTCGTAAATTTACGGAACGCGTGTTAACACAACAGTAAGGACATCTCGTAACGTTGTTACGTAACACACGGAGTGTAAATAAACTTTCAAAACCAGAAGTCGGAAGATATGCCGTGGGTAAGTCGGTAAGACGTCTGCTTGCTGAGTGGAGAAATCCGGGTTCAAATCTGGGCTGTTACTTTTTTTTTTGTTCCGTTGAAAATACATTTCTATATTTTTGCGTTTGAAATTGCTTTCTTTCATTTTTTGTAGATTATCTTAAATTAGTGAAGGCCAAGTAAGATCAGATTACATATATGTCTGCTTTATCTGTGTGTACAGTCCAGATATGGAGTGGGTCAATTGTGTCAAGATTTGTGAGTAGGTCAGTGGATCGTGGGTCAACAGGACGTGACTCACTGTGACACACCACCCACCGTGACCTCTCTGACTCACGCTGACCCTACGTTTTAAATTTTAAGGTGTCCCTCTTTATTCGGCCTCCCTCCTTCAAGGTCTCCCTCCTTATTATTAAATTCAATGTATAGATAATGATTGAGTTGAATTGATTTTGAGTTTAGCGCCCTTTTCAGCAGCGAGGCTATATGAGACGGGACCTACTGATTAACATGTAATCCGAAACACATGAGCTCCCGTTGGAATCAAACCACGGTCTCCCACGCCACAGGTATATAATTGTGTCTTATATAGCAGTTAATATTCTTGCTATAAAGTATAAAGTTAAAGAAACTTGTAGCTTCACGAAAGGCATTTGTTGGTCCTTCAAGGTCAACACAAAAACAAAAAAAAAAAAAAACTAATACTAGGTGTGTCTTTACAAGTGACTACTATGATAACAACAGAATGCTGCCTACGTTTAACATATTATGCCTCCGGGGGTTAGTAAAACGCTGAACTGTGTGAAAATCGCTGCACACAACAGGTCTTAGGAACACTCACAAATACGTAAAATTGAAAGAACAGAAAATAGTGCATTTTTGAAATGAGCATACAATTCACACTTCACGCAAAGTTCCAATATGGGAAATCAGTCGATATCTTCAGTTGGAATTACTGAAAAAGACAGAAACTGGCTATTTAAAATTCCAAGTGTAAACCTGCGCTTGGAGCGATTCTATTAGCTATATCACAACGCATTTTCGTGAATTGCCTCTGTGGTCAAGCGTGCTTAATAGCGCTGTTAAATTTCTAGAACCGGAGGGCGGCGGTTCGAGCCTGAGTACAGTATTTTTTTTTCAAAATAGGTTTGGCTTTTTAAAAGTATATATGAAGTTGTATTTTGAAGTGATTGTAAAACAAATTCAGATGAACTTTCACATTTCCAAGCTCACTCGTATTTATTCGCCATGTCCCAAATTTCACAGAAATAAATCCCTACGTTAAGCGGGTTTACATATCCAGACTCCTAACAAGGAAGGGTCACGCAGTGGCTCCGTTGAGATCCGAACGAGACAAATGTGTTTTCATTTGATATATTATAACTAGATAGATCCCAAAGTTATACGTGCCACCGAGCGGAATATCGTGAGTTACAATATATTTTGTAATGTAAGAACTACAAAGCTGGCAGAATATTTTGACCGAATCATTTGTTCGGAAACGGTTGGGTAAATGGAAAACTCGGATAATATGTATCCCGTCATTTTCAAGAACACACTTTTTCGGATAAAAAAGTTTGCCCAGGATCCTCGCAGGGTCCCACATGGGGTCCAACTCAAAATTTTCAAATGACAAGAGGGATTAAGTAGCACATCGTTTGAAAGCTGTTGCAAAATGAAAGAAGATGCAGCAAGTCTCGACTCTCTACGACAACCCTGTGCAAAATGGCGGAGGGTCAAAATGTAAACAGAAACTTAATTGAAAAGTCAATGGTCACCCCTATAAATCGGAAACGGTGAAAAATGTGAAAATAGGAAAGGAAGTGTGGCATTATTTTCAAAGTACAACAATTTAAGGTAAAACGTCTTGTCCCAGGGTCCCCACATGGTCCCAGGTGGGGTCCAACTAAAAAGTTTCAAATAGCAAGAGGGGTTAAGTAGCTCATCGTTTGCAAGATCTTCTTAAATGAAAGTAGATGGAGCAAGTCTCTACTCTCTACGACAACTCTGTCCAAAATTGCGGCGGGTCAAAAAGTAATCAAAAGCTTATTTGATAAACTATGGCCACCTCGAATCCAAGATGGCCGGTTAAAACTTATGTCGTTCATAACAGTACAAATTTAAATCTCTATTTTTCTCTATTATACATTTAGAAACAATAGGAAGATTAAAGAACAATTGAATTTCGATTCACCTCAACTATAATTTCATTCGGTAACAACACATATATGTTTTGTTTGGTTCCCTCGCCATCATTTACTTTAATATAACGAATATGCGATGAACACACAACTCTGACTTCCACTAATTTTGTCATACGTAGTTCATGCATAAAGGACTTGCTGCACCAGTAGGTGGGTGGCTCTATTGTAATTCGTAACTGCGTATTCGTGGCGGTTACATTTGTATGTCATTCGTTGGTTTGATCACAATACTCCAAGCAATACCAAATATACAAAAAAAAAAAAAAAAAAAAATCATTTGCAAGATTGGCGAGTAGTACCAAACCATGTGTAAGGCATTTCAGTACTTCGAGTTGCGCCAAACTTTGTTGGTTTAATTACAGTATTCCAAGAAATAACATATTTATATACAAACTCATTTTTCACGCTGGCAGCCATATTGGATTACCTCCAACACCAGTGGTTTGAGCTGGACATGCGTTCGATACATACTATGGCATTTTGAACTCAAGACGTTTCGTTTTTTGAACATTTCGCATCTTTTCGTCATCCACTGATCAACATTCATGCCAAATTTGGTTTTCCTAGCTTCAGCAGTTTGGTATGCCTATCCTTTCGATATAGGTTTTAAGCTGTCTCTTGGATTCAAGGTGGCCATAGATTTTCAATTAAGCTTTTGCTTATATTTTGACCCGCCGCAATTTTGGACAGGGTTGTCGAAGAAAGTCGAGACGTGCTCCATCTTCTTTCACTTAACAAGAGCTTTAAAACGATGTCCTACCTCTCTTGCCATTTGAAACTTTTTAGTTGAACTCCACCTGGGACCATGTGGGGACCCTGGAACAAGACATTTTCACGTTGTGCTTTGAAAATAATGCCACGCTTTCTTTCCTGTTTCCACATTTGTTTTACCGTTTCCGATTTATAGGGGTAGTCATGGACTTTCCAATTAAGATTTTATTTACACTTTGACCCGTCGCCCTTTTGCACACGGTTGTTGTAGAGAGTCGAGACTTGCTGCATTTTCTTTCATTTTACAACAGATTTCAAATGATGTGCCACTTAACCCCCCTTGCCATTTGAAAATTTTGAGTTGGACCCCATCTGGGACCCCGCGGGGGACCCTGGGGCATTTTTTCTTACCACAAAAAGTTTCTCGTTGAAAATGGTGGGATAAGTGTTGGCAGAGTTTTTCACTTACTCAACCATTTCCGAACAAATGACGGTTCAAACTATTCTGCATGGTAATTTTTTGTAGTTCTTACATTACAAAATATGTTGTAACTCACGATATTCCCCCGGTGGCACGTATAACTTTGGGATCCATCTAGTTATAACATATAAAATGCAAACACAATGGTCTCGTTCCGATCTCTGCGGAGCCACTGCGTGACCCTTCCTTGTAAGTATGAAAACATTTACGTTCACTCCAACCTCAATCATTTCATGAATTCAACCTGATTTACATATGTTATTAGGACGTAAAATTGAATGTGATTTATTCTACAAACACTTTTATACATTGCAAGAGCTGTGACGTCTAAATATTCACTGAGAACTCATAGTCGTATCGCAATAAACAAAAGCGAGTATGGAACAGTAAACTGCTTTCACAAAGGTTAAAAGAAAGCCTGCAAAAGCATGCAAAATGGTCGAGTGGTTTAGGTCGATACTCTATCAATCATATGTTTGTGTGTTAAAACCCGATAATAAGTTTTTCTAAGTGTCTTCCTATTTTCATTTGGAGGCGGAAAACATTTCTTTGAATAACCCATTGGAAACTTCTTTTGTTTCAAATTCGGCTAAGACGGAACAAAATATCAATTGCAAATCTAAAATCCATTGCTGAAAACAAAATATAAAGTATGTTTTCCCATTATTATCCTCAGATTTGTAACGAGACCCGGGTTCGATTCCCGGAGGGAGTTCATGTGGTTCGGATTCCACCTTAATCAGTAGGTCCACGTCTCATATAGCCTCGCTGCTGAACGGGACGTAAAACTCAAAATCAATCAATCAATCTCCAAGAGAGAGAAATAAAAAAAACTTTGTTATGGTAAATTCTAGTTCAAAGTTCGAAGCACTTGCTTTTGCACGTGATTTTTTGTTTCTTTTTTCAGGGAACAGAAAAGTTCTGGCGCCTAAGAGATTATACCATATAATATTGCAAATTTGCAAGTGGATGTATTTACATTGCAATTTGTGGTAATAAAGATATTATGATTAGAAAACAATACTGTAATAAGTAAGTTTAATTTCTTCATCCATCGCAAGTCTTAGGGGCCCCTTATACCTCGCCGCCCCCCGAATATCGATATCGAAAATTTCGAATGATATATTCATGTCCATATATTCGCGATATCGAATGTTGATATATGATAATATATATTTATATATCAACGATAGCGATTTATCGACATATCACAGGCCCAGGTCCGAGAAGTGATGCTTGAAATATACTGGAATCAACAATCAAATTCTAAATAAGTTCTCCATTTCCGTATTCAATGTTGAGGGGGAAGAATGTGAACCCGAATAGAAATTTTAAGAAAAACAAATGTTAAGATAAAAGTAGGTTTTCCGTGTCCCCTTGAATATAAAAATTAACAGAAAACTATTACTGCAATTTACCTTTTACTTCTGTTTCTGATTGTTATCACAAATCAGCGACAGTACACATACTTTACATAGTATACCAATACACTCTATAACTTTTCACAACCAAGCAAGCCGGAAGATGAATTTCCTGTAATATTAAAGTGGAATATTCTACAAAATAATCATAATTCATTGGCTATATTTCTATCAGAACTTTGGTACGGACTAAGAGCTACAAGACTAACAGAACTAAAAATTAAAGATTTCATTCCTTTTTTCTCTCAGACTAAAAGACTTCTGCATTTTCCTAAGATTTTCATTTTCTTAATATAAGTCCCCTATCCTGGGCTAATTCTGGCTACCGCGGTTTCGAGGTAATCGGTAAACGAAAGAGCAAAGTTTTTCGACTCTCAACTCTCGACAGTTTGTAAGAAGACATTTCACAGTTCATGTTGTTATTTCTTCGTTACAAAAACACTTCTAGTTGACTCTATTCATGGTGAATTACTGAACTTATAAACATTGACAATTATTGAAAAATTAATAATTATTTTTAAACATAAAAGACATTACAGTTCACTAGAATGCAGTAGTAGAATGCAGAAGTGAAAGAAAATATTGTTGAGATGCGCAAACTGAATGTGAATAATAAGTGTTTCCCATTCTCTTGTCCAGAGGTGGATCTACGATGGACTTCTGGGGGCTCGGTGGTTGGTAATACTCCTATTTAGAGCTACTTTTAAGAGCTCCAAACTCTGGAATGGGTTTTATTTATATATAAAATAACAAATATTCCCTTTCTGGGAGGCTATCGCCATGATCGCCCACTGGATCCGCCCCCGCTCTTGTGTAGCAGACTTTGAAGATATTTAGCTCCTGCGATGGTGATTAAGGATTGTAACATCTGGATAATTTTTATACTGATATCGGATAGAAACTTATCCGGATTTGCAATATCCGGTTGACGGACAACAAAATGGATGACGGATAACGGATAATATCAGGATAATGGATGACTGATAATATCCGGATAGCGAATGACGGATAATATAGAGGTAACGGATACTATCCGCATGATGGATAACGGATGTCGGATAATATCCGGATAATGGATTTATCCGGATAATTTATAAAATTAAGATAACGGATAACATCTGGATAATAGAACATTCGGATAACTGATTACATCCGGATGACGAATAAAGGATAATATCCGGATAAAGTATGTGGTTTGAAAAAGACAATATAGGAGAGAGACTTATCAATGCTTTCTCCTCATGGAGTTATTAAAAGACGATCATTGGGCAGTGGTCTTTACCATTGAAAGATATTGCTTCTTAAAATGTTTCCTAGTAACTTCCAATTTTCTTGTTCTTGTTGAGCGCGGTGGCTAATGGTAGACCGCTTACTTTGGCGCGTGGGGTCCTTATTGTTTCGATCCCCGGCCAAATAAGTTTGCGGTGGACAAGATCGTATCCGTAGCTTCTCTCAGGGTACTCCCGCTTCTTGCCACTTTTCACTCCATCAATTCTTCTATTATCATTGACTTGCTTTAATCATTCGACACGGCAGCTCAATGGTAGAGCGCTTCCTCTTTTGCGTGGGGTCCTTATTGTTTTGATCACCACCCAAGGAAATTTGTAGTGGACAATATCATATCCGTGGTTTTTCTCAGGGTACTCCTACTTCTTCCCACTTTTCATTCCACAAATTCCTCTATTATTATTGACTGGCTTTAATCATTGCGCGCGGTGGCTCAGTAGTATAGCGCTTCCTCTGGTGGACCAATTAACATTGAGGTGGATGAGATCGTATCTGTGGGTTTTGTCAGGGTACTCCCGCTTCCTCCCACATTTCATTCCACTAATTCTTTATTATCATTGACTTGGTTCAATCATTGGGCGCAGTGGCTCAGTGGTAGAGCGCTTCCTCTGGTGGGCCAAGTAAGTTTGTAATGGACAAGATCGTATCCGTGGGTTTTCTCAGGGTACTCCCGATTCTTCCTACTCTTCATTCCACCAACTCCTGTATTATCATTTACTTGCTTTAATCATTGGGAGCGGTGGCTCAGTGGTAGAGCGCTTCCTCTGGTGCGTGGGGTCCTTATTGTTTCGATCTCCAGTCAAGTAAGTTTGTTGTTGACAAGATCGTCTTCGTGGTTTTTCTCAGGGTACTCCCGCTTCTTCACACTTTCCATTCCACCAACTTCTATATTAGCATTGACGCTTTAATCGTTGGGCGCGATAGCTCAGTGGTAGAGCTCTATCTCTGGTGCATGGGATCTTTGTTGTTTCGATTCCCGGTCTAGTAAGTTTGTGGTGGACAAGGTCGTATTCGTGAGTTTTTCCAGGTACTCTCGCTTCCTCCCACATTTCATTCAACCAATTCTTCTATCATCATTGACTTGCTTTAATCATTGGAGATGCCTTGGTCCCGTGAGGATTGCGGTGATGTCAGAAATCAGATTCGATCCCAAGCATTTGGGTTGTGATGTAAACCTTTGCTGTGGTTCAGTCTCAGTATTTTATTACGCGAGATAAAGCCATCCATACAGCTATAAATGTTGTTCTAACTTGCGCAAGCAGGTATTGATTTTGAGCCAATTCGGAACCACATTTTTGGCGCTTTGAGGCCAGAAACCGATTTCGGACATTACGCTGTCCTCAAACTACTAGGATCTTTTCAATGTTACCATCCGCGTCCAACAACCCCATGTTTAAAAGGGAAATAGAAAGGACTCGTGTCTAAAACTTCCGGACCCAGTTTCTTGAGGTTCAAGAGTAGGGATCGATTTCTGATATCACCATTGTGCTCAACGGATCAAAACCTTTGAAATGTCGCCAACGCCGTCCAACAACTTCATCTTTAATAGGTGAATAGAAGGGACCTGAGCCCATAACGCCAGGACCCCATTCCTTGAGCTTCGTGGTCTGAGCCTGATTTCTGACATTACTACTGCACTCAGGGGCAGTGGTTAGGGATGGGCACGAGCGAGTTCGAGTGAGTTGTTTTAAACTTCAACTCGAAACAGACATCTTTTAGCTCGACTCGGGAACTCGACTCGAAAAATTTCTTCCGACTCGACTCGAATTTGGATCGAGTTTCGAGTCGAGTCGAGCCAAATCGAGCCAAATCTTGTGTGTAGTTTCAAGTTCCTTTTTCACTTATTCTGCATAAACAATATAATTATTATCAATGTTGCTACTTCCACTACAACTTATTATTATTATTATTATTATTATTATTATTATTATTATTATTATTATTATTATTATTATTATTATTATTATTATTATTAAATTCTGTAATTAAGCTTGAAAGATAGACGGTTTCCATCTGAATAGTAAAAACTAGTTAACTGCCGATTTCGGTAGTCGTGAAATCTAGGACACAAGGACATCGTTCACGAGGTTCTAGGTTTGAGTTCCGGAGGATCAAGTATTCGTGCTTGGGCCAAAATTTGTTAAAAGTTATAGCGTGCCAGGCAAACATGTTTAAAACTGTTCTGCCTGGGTCTACGGTTGTCAACGACTTGTGCGGCTTGGCTCACAGCTTATTCAATATCGAACCGAACCGAGAACCGAACCGGATGTGCACGAGTCGAGACACAATTTGTAAAATTCGAGTCGAATCGAGACTGCTCGTAAAAATCTTGATTCGACTCGAATGTCTCAAAACTCTTCACATATTTTTAAAAATAGTTTTGAAGAAACTAATCACTCAGAAACAGTTATATATATATATATATATATATATATATATATATATATATATATATATATATATATATATATATGTATATATATATATATATATATATATATATATATATATATATATATATATATATATATATATATATTATACAGGTGCGGATCCAAGGGGAGCTACAGCCCTCTTGACACTCAGGTATACACTGGATAAAATAGGCTTCAATCCTGCTTTACACTGGATAAAGCGGCAAACAGTGATTTAGTCGCTCCCTTGATCATATCCTGGATCCGGGGCTTTAAGGGTTCATAGCTGTAAAACTATGGGACCTATCGTTAGGGATGCGCACGAGACGAGTCGAGACAGAATTTTCCTGACAAATTTCGAGTCGAGACACAGCTCTTGCAATAAAAAAGAATACATTTTTCGAGTCGAGACATCACTTTTACAGTACATTTTCGAGACGAGAAAGCCTCAAATCTTGTCTCGTGCGCATCCCTACCTATCGTAGTCGGGTTAAGACTTCACTTAGAAACTAATATGTGCGCTATCCAAAAATACAATGTTTCAGAATCTAGAGTACACATGCGACAATTTTTATAGAGGAACTTTGGCTATGTGCATATAATTTGAAGTACTCACCAAATACCTGTATAAAAATTGTTGCAGAAGTATGTTAGAATTCTGAAACATGGATATTTGGATAGCGCACGTACTAGTTCCTAAATAAGGTCTTGACCCTACTACGGTAGGTCGCCTAGTTTTGTAGCTATGGACCTTTAAAGTTCATTTCTTCATGTTTTTGGCAGCCTATAACTCCGAAATTAAGCATTTGTGCGCCCAGGTTTGTTATTATCTTTTGTCTTATCTTGGTGTCAGGAACAGTATTTCTTCCAGATATGTTTTTGGGGCACTGCCCCCCTCCCGGAGCTCTGATAGTGCCCCCCGGAGGAGACCCAAATATTACGTCTATAATACAATAATAAATAGAATAGTACCAGCAGTGCTCCCCTCACCCTGAACATTTTTTCTGAAAGAACAACTGGTCAGGAATCTCCTTGCATTTTTTAAATGGAGTATCGCATCGCAGTTTGCAGTGCAAATGGGAATGCAATGCAGCGCAAACATGGAAATGCAACATTGCATTTACATGTTTGCACTGCAAGTTGAAAAATGTATTGCAAATTGCGATACATCTTTGTGTCTTAAATTACTACATAAGCTAAAATAAGGAGCAAGTTAAAAATATATTACTATTATTTCAAGAAACTTCCCCCGACTTGAAGGGTCGGTTATTGCAAGAAAAAATGCCTCGACTTTGGATTACAATAGTTTTCCACTTTTGTATTTCCTTCCCTTTGTCAGTTTATTGTTACTGGGTCATTCTCCAGATCTTCTCAGGTTTCGGGTGATTATCCTTGTTTCTGAGCGTGTAATAATAATAATAAAAAAAATGTTCCTTGAAGAAAAGGCGCATTGGCAGCAGATTGGACCTAGCCGATATATGGTATATATAGCATGATTGTGGGTTGGTTAGTAAAACGCAGAAGTGCGTACAGTAGATCAATAAAACAGTAACGGTATTCTTCAATGCCAAAAATACAGTATAGGAAATTACTCGTCTTTATCTCTCTTTTCTTTTTGCTTTTCATTTGAAGTACTGATATACCTGATACCCATTTACGTTCCTTGTTAAAAACAACATATGTTTTAGCAAGATTTCTTCTTGGGAGACGCCGCGAACCTCAAAAAACATCCCGAACAAATGGACTCTCTCTTTCTGTGTGTGTTTGAACCAATGAGTTGTTTTTCCAAAACCTAATTGTTGAATTTGCCGCTGCTGTAAAACTATTTCGCTCAATTTGACAAATAATATAATAAAATATAATACTTATCCAGCAATGAGCGTGGATTGCAAGGAAAAGCAGTGAACTCTAAAGTACCCCTGTAGCAGGGGCGGATCCAGAACGGACTTCTGGGGGGGGGGGAAGTGGATTGTAGTACTGCTACTTAGCTAGTTTTAAGAGCTCCAAATTTTGGGATGGGTTTTATTTATATATAAAATAAGAAAGCTTCCTCTTCCGTGGGAGTGGGCAATTGCCCCGATCGCTCCCTGGATCCGTGTCTGCCCTATAGCCTCTCCTCGAAATTAAATGCATTGATCTATTATTTCCAATTCGAAGTCATTTTCGCTTCCATGTTAATAGTGACGGAGTTCTTGTTCTTTGTATCTCTGTACTCAAGAATAATAATAATAATAATAATAATAATAATAATAATAATAATAATAATAATAATAATAATAATAATAATAATAATGAAGCATCTGAATAATAATGATATTTTTAACCCTCTTCTTTAAACTTTCTGTGTATTTCTCTGAATCTGGATATGTTGTTTTATAGTGTATAATGCAAAAAGGCTTCAAACAGCAATCAGGCAAAAATTATTTGTGTAAAAGACACAAACGCCTTATCAGTGGCTCTGCAACTGACGTTGTTTCTGCTTGCCTTTAAACATAATGTTACGATTTACAAGGCACAGACAAAAGTAGAGAGCAACGTGAAATTTCGCCTAAGGGCACCTTCGTTGCTAAACTGAAGACTAGCACTCTGTCAACATATTGCATAGCTATCAATAAGTCACACTCAAAGGTTCTTTCCAAACGTTTTGGTATAACAGGTTAATCAAACTACGCTGTTGTAGGTAAGGGATGAGACTCTGAATGACCGATAAGTGTTGGAGTTCAGAGCCGTAGCTAGAAATTTCGTTGCCCGGGGCGAAGTAGAATTCGGCGTCCCCCGACACTCACCTTACCAAACTTTGACTTTTTCTTTCTGTGCTTTTATTTTTAACATATAACAGAAACACCTTTTTGTTGTTATGCTACGCTGTTTTTTCTTTTTTATCAAGCCGCTTAGACAGACCATTGCAACAGCCAAAAGCGATCGTTATGTATTCTTTAACAAATAAGAGCCACTCTGAAGAGGCTTATTTTAGACCTGCTGCTAAACTTGCCAAACTACCTTGTATACAAATCCATTTGGAGAATAATTATGAAAAAAGCATGGAGTCGATCCTCCTACGTCAGGACGACCATGTTAGACATGGAGTTGCTGGACGCGAGTGGTAGCGTTGGAAAGGTCCGGGTCCCCTGAGTGCAGTAGTAATGTCAGAAGTCTGGCCCAGGCCACGCAACTCAAGGAATGGCGTCCTGACGTTATGGATTCGGGTCCCTTCTATTCACCTATTAAAGATGAAGTTGTTGGACGGCGTTGGCGGCATTTGAAAGGTTTTGATCCGTTGAGCACAATTGTGATGTCAGAAGTCGATCCCTAAACTTGAACGTCAAGAAACTGGGTCCGGAAGTTTTAGACACGGGTTCTTTCTATTCCCCTTTTAAACATGGGGTTGTTGGACGCGGATGGTAACATTGGAAAGATCCTAGTCGTTTGAAAACAGCGTAATGTTCGAAGTCAGTTCCTGGCCTCAAAGCGCCAAAAATGTGGTTCCGCATTGGCTCAATATCAATACCTGGTTGCGTAAGATAGAACAACATTTATAGCTGTATGGATGGTTTTACCTCGCGTAATAAAATACTGAGACTGAACCATAGCAAAGGTTTACATCACAACCCAAATGCTTGGGATCGAATCTGATTTCTTACATCACCGCAATGCTCAAGGGACCAAGACCTCTCCAATGTTTAAAGGAAGTCAATGATGATAGAAGAATTGGTTGAATGAAAAGTGGCAAAAAGCGGGAGTACCCTGAGAAAACCTACGGATACGATCTTGTCCAACGCAAACTTACTTGGCCGGGGATCGAAACAATAAAGACCACACGCAC
The DNA here is from genome assembly GCF_964235325.1 of Thermobia domestica. Lineage (NCBI taxonomy): Eukaryota > Metazoa > Arthropoda > Insecta > Zygentoma > Lepismatidae > Thermobia > Thermobia domestica. The sequence goes on from NC_137458.1 coordinate 160,729,244, forward strand.
CAGGGTAAGCGGTTTACCATTGAGCCCCACAACAAGAACAAGAAAATTGGAAGTTACTTGGAAATATTTTAGAAGCAATATCTTTCAATGGTAAAGACCACTGCCCGATGATCCTGTTTTAATAACTCCATGAGCAGAAAGGACTGATATGTCCCTCTCCTATATGGTATTTTTCAAACCATATACTTTATCGGGAATATTATCCTTTATTCTTCAATTCATGAATTGTTTGAGGTTGAAGTGAGCGTAAATGTTTTCATACTTAGGAGTCTGGATATGCAAACCTGCTTACCGTGGGGATTTACTTCTGTGAAATTTGGTCCATGAAGTTATACAAAAACCGGTAAAATAAGGAACGTTAACATTCTTACAATGAGAACAGATTTCAATTCCCGGTGGGAGTTAGCGTACGCACGACTTTATCGTGGGAGACCCGGGTTCGATTCCCGGTGGGAGCTCATGTGTTTCGTATTCCATTTTAATCAGTAGGTCCACGTCTCCTATAGCCACGCTGCTGACCGGGCAGTTAAACTCAAAATCACAATCACCACCACACGGCGGGAGTTTACATGGTTCGGGTTTTACGTTAATCAATATGTCCACGTCATATGGTCTTGCTGTTGAAAGAGACGTTAAACTCCAAATCAATTCAACTCATTAAGATCAGAGTTCTGAGTTTAATACCAGCTTGAAACCATACGTTCAAAACAAAAATTGAAATAAAATGAAATCTTTATGTTTAACGTCCCATGGTTATGCCGGTTAGGCTAAAGGAGACGGTGATAATGAGAAAGGAGTGAAATGGTGGAATGAAGAAAGTGGGAGGAAACGGGAGAACCCCGAGAAAACCCACCAGCACGGCGTTTGTCCACCACAAAGTCCAAACGGCGCGAGCTGGGATCGAATTAGGGACCCGAAGCACCGGAGGTGAACGCTCTACCACTGAGCCACCGCACCCCCCAAAATGAAAATTATTCATGCTTCTGATACCTATATAAAAATGGAGAGAGAGAGAGAGAGAATAAATATGGTTGTATTTTTCATAGGGCCAAAGTGGCTTAGTGGTAGAGCGTTCACCTCTGGTGCATGGGGTCCTTGGTTCGATCCCAGCTTGCACAAAGTCAGATTTGTGGTGAAGAAACACCGTGTGCGTTCGTTTCCTCAGGATTCTCCTGTTTCCTCCTACCTACATCGTTGCACAATTTTCGTTCACTTCTCATCATCACCGTCTCCTTTACCTCGCCGACATAAGCATGGGACGTCAAACTTAATTTAATTTCATTTCATTGAAAAAATTACTATAATTCATAATCTGCATCTTTATAAAGCAACTTTAACAATCATATGGATGTATAATGCTTAAAATTGAATTAAATCGCAATTGCAGTAATCTGCAATATTTTAGGTTTCTCATTTATTTACATCAAATGTTTAGTTATTTGATACTTTATAGCAAAAATATTAACTGCTATATAAGACACTATTATATACCTGTGGCGTGGAAGACCCTGGTTTGATTCCCAACGGGAGCTCATGTTTTTCGGTTTCTATGTTAATCAGTAGGTCCCGTCTCATATAGACTCGCTGCTGAAAAGGGCGCTAAACTCAAAATCAACTCAACTGAATAATTATCTATACATTGAATTTAATAATAAGGAGGGAGGCCGAATAAAGAGGGAGACCTTAAAATTTAAAACGTAGGGTCAGTGTGAGTCAGAGAGGTCACGGTGGGTGGTGTGTCACAGTGAATCACGTCCTGTTGACCCACGATCCACTGACCTACTCACAAATCTTGACCCAATTGACTCACTCCATCTCTGGACTGTACACACAGATAAAACAGACATATATGTAATCTGATCTTACTTGGCCTTCACTAATTTAAGATAATCTACAAAAAAATGAAAGAAAGCAATTTCAAACGCAAAAATATAGAAATGTATTTTCAACGGAACAAAAAAAAAGTAACAGCCCAGATTTGAACCCGGCTTTCTCCACTCAGCAAGCAGACGTCTTACCGACTTACCCACGGCATATCTTCCGACTTCTGGTTTTGAAACTTTATTTACATTGCGTGTGTTACGTAACAACGACGTTACGAGATGTCCTTACTGTCGTGTTAACACGCGTTCCGTAAATTTACGAAGTCGCTCTTTTAATCCAAAATCAATTCGACACACACGCACACACACATAGATGGCTAAGTGAGGTAAATAAAATTTAAACTTCAAATGGAACTGGGGTGGCTCACCGACAATGGCTGAGTTAACACGTTTGATAACAGCGCGGGTAATAGCTGACTTATAGATAGAGCCTGTGTAGGTAAGTGGATACCGCGTGAGACTGTCATTCTAAGGGTGTGGGGTTCGAGTCTCGGCCTAGACCGAGTTAAATTTTTTCCAACACTATAAATGATGTTCGCGTTTGATACTGAAAGAGATTTATCCTATGAAGGGAGAAAACCCACGATGGGGGCAGGGGGAAAGACGGACACTGTTTATCCTTAAGTGTTAAAATTTAATTTATTCCCATGTCTTTTGCTCTTTCCTTTCCTTCTTTTCTTATTTTGTTTAGCTTTCCATACTTTTTCGGTCTCTGCATGATGCGTATTATTGTTTTCGTTTCCTTTGCATTAATTTCTATCTGTTTGATCTTAAAGTGAATGGAATTTCTGCAGATTTATCTCGTGGTTGTTTCTCTAAGTGATGCTCTCAGATAGTAATACTTTTTCCTCCAAGTGGAGGAATATCCTGGCATGTTATGTTTTCGGGCACGTATTTGCTGTCATGTTGGTTGTCCAACTATCAGACATAGAGTGAAACTATCCTGCTACTGGAAAAAGCTATCATTTCTTATGTATCCAACCTCCACTTATTACAGTCGCTGACTGTACAAGAACGTTAAGGCCCGAACTCACGTCTTTTCTGTAAATTCTGCCTAATTTTAGGAGCAATTATACATATTTCAATACAGTTCGTACTCATATTAATCTCTCCCTGAAAATAAATTGCTGTGTACGTCCCTGTAGTAGAATACAAGGTAAAGATGCACTATATAGTAGCTTTGAACTTCGTATGGTGTAAATATCAAGTGTAGTTTTGGGCTTTTGACTGTTCTGAATTTATAGTTGTAGAAAACTATGTAGATTCTACTAATGTACTAATTTTATCTTACTGTGTCACTATTTTTAACGCATCAATATTTTTTGAGTGAATTCAAGTTTTGTTATAAATTTCAGATATGCCGTACATCTGCTGTGTACCAGGATGTAATGGTAATTATAAGAATGGACCAAAAGTTCATGTTTTTTTATTTCCGAAAGACGCGGAACTTCAGTCTAAATGGCTACGAAACATTCACAGAGACAATTATGTGCCAAATATAGCAAGGTAAGTATTACTGTAGCTTAATTCGCTACAATTTCATCTTTCTACCTTAATTTGCCTTTATCTTTTGACTTATATCTTTTTTCATCATTAATAGGTATGTAATAATTCCATTATCTTATTGCTATGTTGATCCTTTCGAGTTTGAATTCTGATTAAGGATATTCGTTGCCAAAATTGTTAATGATAAGAGAGATTAATCGCTATTTAATTTTATTGAATATACAAATAATAATGCATTGCTTTCATGGAACGATGGAACTCTTTTTATAAGCTACGACATTTTCAAAATTGCCTGCCTTAGAGCTGTAAACGAGATATGGTTATGATAATGTCGTTACCTTTAAAATAACTATTAGTTGTTATTTTAAGCTTGCAAAATAAATGTTGAGATTCTTTTTCTAAAAAAATCTTTTACCACTTAGCTTGAACTGTTTTTGAATTTTCGGATGGTCTAGTGATTTAATTTTCCAATTTCCTCTTTACTTATGAAATGCAATATTCACGTATGATAAAGGAAGGTAAAATATTTACCTTAATACGTGTTGTTTTTCTTTTTATCCCAGTATTTCAATACCTCTTAACTGATACTTTTATCAAAGGAGAAATATCAGGATTAAAAAGAAAACAACATATACTAAAGTAGGTATTTTAATTTTTACTCTATTTTACGTTAATATGCAAGCACATAAAGGTAAATTAAATACTTTAACGTTTCATGCATTTGTTTTAACGTCTCTATGTTCCTGGTTTGTTTCTCATCACATTACAATAATCAGGACCATGTCAACTTACATACGATTCAGTTCACCTAAGAGGAGGAATACATGATTTCATAGTGCAGTACGGAACTCTGCTTCTAAGGCTTGATTCTCTTCTACTACACGCAATGTCCCCATGTTCTGATGGATAAAATCATTTTATAGGTTTCTAAGGATCCTTCCGTTTTTAATAACTCCCTTCGTTTCACTAATCCTTTAATTGTCCCTCATTTTGTCTACAAACCATAACTCTGAGATTTTATACTAAGGACTTTAGCTTTCTCCCCCCGTCATTTCTGTAAGTCTCGAAATATCACTGTATTTACGTATATAGTTCATCTTAATATTGTCTTATCTTAATTTGTTTTTTATTTCGTATTTTTCAGATTTGTGAACTACATTTTGCACCAAACTCTATCAGATGGCATTCTCAGGCTTTTGATGAGAAAACTCAAAACTGTCAGGCAGGCGGATTACTGCAAAACTGTCTGTACCGCAGCTTATACACAGATCAGTACCCACGATACTACCAAATTACCCAACCTGTTTGAGTGGTAAAGCGGCCGTAAGGGAAAGTCCAAACAAACGACTTCTAAGAAAGGAAGAAGAACAAATATCGAAGATCATTCGGAAAAGTGAAGAAGAGTTTCTCAGACACGAGAAAGAAACCACTGTATCATCGGTAGAACAACTGAAACTGAAACTTGGTAAACTGGATTTACAATCATTTTGGTTAGGTCATTTTCAGAATGCGAGTGCAACTGTTTATCATATGGAGTTAATGCCTTGTCCGAAAATAACACTGTCTGTATGCATTTCTGTAATCATGGAAGTTAATGTATATGTTGGAAGTGTGAGCCTGAATTCGATGCACGGAATTCGGAAACTGCCTTGTAAAGTTAGCAATATACCACAAATTCAGGACATACTTGATAAACTGAAATCAATAGAGAACGCAGTAAATACAGACACAGATGTGAATTGCATTTTTAAAATAATAGAAACTTTGTTATCATCGGTTAAAAACAGTGTTGGTGAAGAAAGAACAAATATTGTTACGTTCCTTATTCAGCAAGTCTCTCTCCTCACAAGTAGCAAGTTCCAGTTCCGTTATTTACCTGAAATGTTAGTGTCCTTTGCATTATTACATTCAGTTGCACTACATGCATATCGCTTTTTTAGAAATTCAGGATATATAATTCTACCGCATCCCTCTACATTGCGTGGTGTGTGTAGTCCTTTTCCCACTAGTATATATAGCGAGCAATCTGAAAGTGATTACCTTAGTTATATGAAGCAAAAGCACACTTATTTACAATCAAAAGACAAAGCTCTGGTGTTGATGATAGACGAAATTCACTTGAGGCCATTCTTTGACTATAAAGGAGGTAACATTGTTGGGACAGCTTTTGACAACACTGATGCTGCAACAAGTGCTCATGTTTTTATGATCTCCAGTATCCAGTCATTATATGCAGACGTTGTCCATTATTGGCTAAGACAATCAATGCTATAGTTTTGCATTCTGTGTGTAAAAAAATTATCGTAGGTTTGGAGAATCTAGGATTGAAAGTGATATGCATTGTGACAGATAATAATTCAATCAACAGAAAGGCAGTGTCGTTGTTTACAACTCCTCCAGTTCAAAGTATTGTTTATCTCCATCCCTGTGATAAAAAATAGGCCATTGTTTTATGTTATTGAGCCTGTACATTTACTAAAATGTGTGCGAAATAATTGGTTAAATGTAAAAAAAATGCAGAAAAATGCTTGTGGTATCCTGACTTTAAGTATGAATCAAATGACAATATTAAGACAGCTTCATTTTCAATTCTTAAGCAGGTTCACAATTTAGAAAGTAACAGTTTAGCAAAATATGGATATCGACTACCGCTGAAGGCACTTGCTCCTACCAATATTGAAAGGCAAAATGTAAAATTAGCATTACAAGTTTTCAACGAATTTACTGCTGTGGGTGTTCGTGACTTGGAAAGATGCATAGCTTGCCCTACTACGAGGATACTGCCAACTTCATTGAAATTATACAACAGTGGTAGAGAATTGTCAATGTTAAATCACCAATGAAAGGACTCCGTTTGAACGACACTTTTGTTAAACCTTTAACAGCATCAGTTGAGGACCCGAGATTTGCCTTTTTGGGTGAATTTGTCAACTGGTTAGATCGGTGGGATGGAATGAATTCAAATACTGGCAGACTATCAAGAGAAACTTTCCCAGCGCTGAAAACGACATCAGATTCCCTCATGCAACTGGCTGTTTATTGTACCAGTGAATTGGGCATGACTTATATTTTGCCAGGCAAATATCAAACTGACTCTTTGGAATCACAATTCGGTATGTACAGGCAAATGTCAGGTGCTAATTATAGTGTGACCCTTCGTCAGATATTTGAGAATGAGTTACGTTTTCAGTCGTTCATGAAATTAAAAATTGCTACTGGCAGCTACGGTGATGTTCCAGTGACTAATGTTGATGATAATATGCCATATTTACCAGTTCTTGTTTACTTGGGAGGATATTGTTCCTATGTTGCTTCCAAAAAATTGAAGTGTGAAGAGTGCAAATAAATGTTGGTTTCAGACAAGGAAGTAGCGTATGATACAAACTGTTGCTTGCTGAAACGCTTAGACAGAGGAAAACTTACGTATCCAACAAATGTTGTTCTCAATACAGTTGTTTATAACTTTCTTATTGTTCAAATTTTATGCAAGGATTATGAGAAAGAATATTTAAAAGTACAAAATCAAAGAACAGTGGCAAGGAAACTAACATTCAGAGAGCTCCAGAGTAGAGAAATGTTAGATGTCTTGGATTTGTGTTCGAATGGTCATACTGCAGAAGTTGTAATTCGTTTGGTGTTAAATGTATCGAGTAATTGTCTATTAAGTAACTATTGCAGGATACGGTCAGAACAACAATGGAAGGGATTCAGCAGAAACAAAAAAGAAGGAAAATACAAACATTCAATGAGAAATTATACTAATCTTTTTATATTCTTAGTAGATTGATATAATCTCGAATATTTCAGACAGTTAACCAGGTGTTCATTTACAGTGCAAGGTCACACAAGTTAAATCATATTATGCAGCAAGACATTTACATCCTTTTTCCTTTAACACTAGTGGAAATTCATCAGCTTATATATTTACATACCAATTTAGATATTATTTTTGTCTTAAGGTATTTGATCGTATTAATATTATTTAAATGATATTAATACGCTGAAATATCTATGATAGAAAGAACGAATATATAATTAGGTAAAAGTGCACTTATCACAATCACATATACAGCATTTCGTGTGGGGAAATTTAGGAGTGTGGGAAAATTTAGAATATAAGTCTTTTTTTTTTTTTAATACGTTGCTCCGCAAATACGCATTAATCGTATACAAATTAATTAACTTCCACTGATGTTGAAGCAAATAGCATGAGAAATTTTACTGAAAAAAATAGCCAAAACTGTAACCAGATTAGTAATTATAAGCGGTTGCTTGGGTCAGATTTCGTTTCTATTTATGCATATTATTTAAGCCGTTGTGTCCTTGAAAACGGACTATCCGAAATATCGTCTACTACGAATGTAAAAAAAGGTTAGTGTAATTTCTAGTTTGAAAAATTGATTTCCGTACGTTTTATTAGTCAGCATTCAATTAGGTGTTACGACTGTGATTATTAACCCTCTAAATCTGTCAGGCACGTTCATGTGTATTTATATTAACGTTTTCGTACTAATGTATGATTGTGTGTACGATTTTTCACCATGTATATAGGCGTATTATTTAATATTTCAGTAGTGTTTGATATGTATAAATCAAGATTTAAATACGTCAAACCAAGTTATTAAAGCCTTGAATAATAATTTCGTTTTTAGTCGTTGTGAGAGCAAATATTGTTTACCTGTGTGGTGCGTCGTGGGGTATTTTTTTCCTACAATGTTTCGGAAACTTCACAGTTTCCTTATCCATCTAGTATTTTTCTTCAGATTACTTGTTGAATTCCTTAATTAATGTTTTCTTCTTTTCTCTCTCTCTCTCTCTCTCTCTCTCTCTGTTTAAAAATATGAATTAAACAATTGAACAAGTAATCCGGAGAATAAAACTAGATGGATAACCAAACATTGAAGTTTGCGAAATATTGTAGGAGAAAATACCCCAAAGTGCAACACACAGGTTAAAATATTTGCTTTCTTTTATATATGTTAATAGTTCGTTAAAATCATTCATTGATGTATAATTTCTGTAATTAATTGGAATATTTTTGCTGCTTTCTCAAATGGTATATAACTTTAGAATAATTATTCACTTTTATGCTAGAATATTTTATTTATTTTAGAACTCTTAGATTTCTAACTTATAAAATTTAAAATAGTGTAAATAAAATGAATAATACAAAATAAATGCAGAATTTAAGAAAAATATCGTATTTTTTTTTTAAAAAAAATAGTATTGGTATCAGTGTTACAATAAAAGTAAAGAGAGGAGGTAACAGATATGACAATTTCATTGGTCGGAGCTGTTACTCTACTACACTTTCATCTCCAGTACTCACTTTGCAAAAGACACTTGTTCTCCACGTAATAGGCGAATTTTGGATGTTATTGATGTAATTCCTTTGATAACAGGTTTCTTAGATCTACGTTTCCATATGATGCATTATATAAATAGATTCAAAGCTAATTTCGTATTTAAATTTAATAAAAAGGCTGAAGCTGTGTACATTAAGTTGTTTTCTAGGAGGATCTACAGATAGTCGCATTATATGCCGAAATATTCACGATAGATAATTTATGTATTTTGATCTTTCCAATAGCTAGTTCGCACGCAAAAAATTGGACTTTTTTATTTCACGAAGATAGTTTGATCGGTTTCTAAGCTAAAAATTTTAGTACTTTAAGTTCTAAAAATGTCTCCAAATTAATTTCTCAAAAGTTGGGACTAAACTGTGATCATAAGAGCTCTTTTATGAAATCTTGAGCCTACCAATAATGCGGTACTTGAGTCTTAGCTAAATCGTATTCTTGTACCTGAAAACGCATGTGCACAAAATATTGTGAAGATAGTTTGTTCATTTTGAAATATAATGGAAGCGCTCGAAAACTCCATAAAGTGATTTATGGTAGTTGAACCATGACTAAATCGCTTTCTTATTCGCTCCAACGTATTTGCACAAATTTTCTTGAAGATCCTTTATTTTTTAAATATAATTGAGGCACTCCCGAGATGAAGAGCCCGAAAAGGCCGGTAAGCAAGTTTTGTCGAAATTTGAGACTAAGCTAAATCTCTTTACTACACTCAAGAAAGGTAGTTTTACAAAATTTCATGATGATATTAAGACCTATTTTAAGTTAAAAATTTTCCGCTCACAAATGAAGTTCGAAAACTCCACTGAACTAATTTGAGTAACTTGAAACTTAGCTGAAACACTTTCTTGTACGCAAAAATGCATTTAAGAAAAATTTCGTGTATATAGCTTGTTCTTTTTGAAATATATTTGAGGCGCCCCTAAAATGAAACGCCCAAAAACGCCACTAATCTAATTGTAGATAATTGATCCATACCTAAATTGTTTTCTTGTACGAGGCAATACATTTTCAGAATATTGGTGAACATTCTTTGTTGTTTTTGTAATGGAAGTGAGGCGCCCCCTAATTGATGCGCCCAAAAACGCCACTGAACAAGTTTCTCGAAAGTTGAAACCAAGGTAGATCCATTTCCCGTATCAAGAAACGTTTCATCAGCAAATTTCATGTAAATCGTTTGAGCCGTTTTTAATATAATGGGCTTTCAAGCTTTCCTCCATTGTAATGTGATAGCCCTACCGATGATGACGTCACATATTCGTCCACAGGCCTTTATATCGGTGGCTACGGCTCAAACCATATCTTCGTGTAAGTCTGGTCAGGACAGAACATCACCGTTATTCGTATTTGAAATAGAGCAAGAGATAGCCTCCAAGCTTGAAGAAGATAAAATTATTGACATATTCGCAAAGTCGTCACATAGGCGTCAGAGTTTGTATTCAGCAAGTCATTTATAAATGCAGTGTGGCAGAACCATAGATCACATAGCCTAACGTTGTCAAATGATGCAGGGACAGCATAAAAAAGTGTTGTAATATTAGGCCAATATGTTACCAATTATTATTTTTATGCATGTACTTCTTTAATTAGATTTTTATGTTCACGAAAGTTCAAGTAATTGTAGGCCTCTTTGATATTGATTTATGTTTGAGACGCACGGAAGATATTAACGATTTTGTGAACAATAAAATATCAACTGCGGCTGGTACTATATGTTGCATGGTTGTGCAACCGAATATTTTTATAATACTAAAAATATTTTTAAGTATTAAAGTAGTGTATCAGTAAAAAATAAACCTTTGCTCTTGAGCGCAAAACGGTATTGATGGATTTCTTTTTAAAAAATCAATTAAAAAACTTAAAGAAAGAGAGAGCTTTACATTTCCAGTGGCAGCGAGCGTTGCCACTGGAAGCAGTAACATTGAGCATATGGCAGCGAGCTCCTATCTCTTAACATGGGGAAGTGGATTTATTCTTGCATTGCTCCTATCTTCCTATATTGCCCGCTTGCAGTTGCACGTTCTTCCGCAACTGGTCAGCTTCTGTAATAGTTACGCAGCGCTTGACTCAATTGATAGAATGAGGGAGATACAGACGCTTGGAAGAAAGAAGTTATTCACAAAACACAATCTCAAAAGAACAAATATAAATCTGATGGTAGCAGGGACGGATACAGGCTGAAAGTTTGGGGGCGGTCGTTCGAAGTCAATAGATTTTATTTTATATTTATAATACAAAGGTGAAAATTCTTGGGATAAGTTTTATTAAAAAAAAAAATCCTATTCTGGGGGAGGGGGGGGGGGTCGATCGAGTCTCGAAAAAGAAAATGTCTTACCACTAGTCTAATTCCTAGCTCTGTCTTTCGTGCACATGATCCCGTGTTCCATTTCCGACAGTGAGCATAAAAAATTAATATCAAATCATTCACTTCCAATACTCATCTGTCTTCTTTAGCCTAATTCGCAGGAATGTTAAAACTATTTTTTTATTTTCGAAGGAAAACATCTTAGATTTCATGCTTCTTTATACTAGAACAGCAGACAAAAACACGTGGTTTCTGAAAATGGTTTTTTTTGTACCATATATTTACACAAAGAAATGCTAACAAAATGTATATTGGAGGAGGAGAGAGGTGTTTCTGAACCCTAAAGAAAATAAAGCGTAAAATATTTGCAGTAGTGATGCTTTCTATTCAGAAAGCTTGGCGAGCAGCATTTCAGATTTCAATGAAGTCAGAAAAATTTGAAGTCCAAAAGAACGAAGAAAGACCTTCCATTCTAAAATGCATAGTTTATATAATTAAGGCCGTGTCTAACGTTTTGAGCTGAGATAATCAATCCCTATATAATAACATGGTGAACTTCTTTCCAAAATATTACGAAAACTATTTGTCTTATGCAGTTCAAAATTTCTCCAGATGTTAACCTATCCCAATACTACATGTTTACTTTTTTATTTTTAAACTAGCTCTTATAGTTCATTATTATTACATTTTAAAAATAAATGTGGCAACGCTGGAAATAATATAAAAATAAACACAAATTCAGGTATTGGAGAATCATCAGGGTTTCTTTTCCTGTTCGTGAAGTTGCAGATACAATCTCTCCTGATTCATTCACACCATTGTTCCTCACTGATCTTCCAAAAGTTGTAGGGGAGGATAACAAGTTATGAAATGAGAAAAAATCGTTCATCTAATAATGTGGAGAGTGTATATCTTCGAAGTTATGTTAGTTGACAATCTGATCATATGGTTCGGAAGAAGAATGGGTTGCAGAAGGCAAGACTGGCTGCTGTCAGAAATGAGACAACCTTATCTGCCTACACATCTTTTTACTTGTATTTTATAACAAGCCTTGTCAAACAGCATGCACTTTCTCTATTTTCATTTTTCGACCATTTTTAAGACTAAGTCTTGATTTTTGCGTGGTGAAAAAAGATGAGACACAACAGAGGAAACGCAAAACTAAAAGCAATATTATAAATATTTTGCTTTCCAAAATAAGGAATGTAACTAAAAAATAAAACATAACTTTAAAAGAAATATCTGGGAAGATGAAAGAACAAATCATGGAATTTCAGGCGTGTGCCTAACAGTAATATACAAAATAAATAATAAATAAATATTACAATATTTCTGAGTACCTAGATAATTTGGACCCAACATTGGCATTCCAAAGATAAGCAAGTGAAATATTTTTTCACATTATTTTGACTGAAAACCTGATTTACAGAATTGATAAGTTCGGGGGAAAACAACGATAACTCTAATTTTAAAACCGCGTGAGTTGGTTACAGGGTTACAAGAAACAATAATAACACTCATGTGAGCTGAATTGTGGAAACAATTCAAGATTAAAAAAAAAAAAAAAAAAATACTAAATATGCTGTTGTTTCAAATTTGAACTCTTTCGACAATTAAGCTCACATGAGTGTTATAATTGTTTTCCCCCAAACTCTTCAATTATATATACATATACAGGGTGATTCAATAAGAACGTACAAGGCCTATATCGCAGCTAATACTGCACGTAGAGCCTTCAAACAAAAAATTGCGTTACCAAATCGTATGTGTAGAATGCAATAAAATAGTAGCGAGACCAGTGGCATTTCGTGAAGACCTCCAACGGGGGGCAACTTCAAAATTTGAAATGAGAAGTGGTATAACTGTTGGAATCGTTCGAAAGGACATTAAATGTCATGCAATTTTTAGAGGACAAACTTTGTCATATCCTTTCCCAGTTAGCCCATAAAATATTCACTATACACTTGGAAAACAATAATATTTATAACAAATAAATGACAAGGCAGAACATAATAAGTGATTTTATTAATTTTTGAAAGAGGAAAGGAAAGATATTTAAGCACTTAGTTCCAAGCTTATTAATATAACACTTGCGTCGAAGAGAGATCTTCACAGTTCGCTCATCATATAATTTAATTAAATAAAAGTGCAGAACAAGAATGGAGTGCCACTTTTTTTTGGGGGGGGGGGGGATTTACGTGTAAAATCTGTTAATTCAGAAACAAAGAATTTATTTATGTAAGCGAATAACGTGTAACCCATGTAACTGAGATACAGGGCTAAAAAGTTTGCCCCATCACCATGATATTGTTCTATGTGAACAATGCAATGAACATAAGTATTTAGTAGTATTATGAAGGTTAATTTACATTTATGCACTAATAATTATAACGAATATATTCTGATTAGTGGCATATTTTGGGGGCTATCGAACTCGAAGCCCCCCCCGAAATAATTTCATTATTATTTTCCCATTATACGTTCAACACAAATGCATCTTACTGATTCTCAAGCCTCCCCCCCGCTGAAACAAGATCCTAATTGCTACCGATTTTGATAATATTTGAATCGGTATTATAAGCAGTAATACTATATAGCAAGTTCAAACCTGAATTATCACAGAAATAAGAACACGTAATATCTTAATAACTGTAGTCATATTGTCGAACGAAGTTTCAAAGGGTTGACCTCTTGAATGAAAATGTTATAGATACTTGTTAATTTGCATTTGAAACTAACATCTCTATAAGTGCATTGGCAGTTTATACTGGAAAATATTTCACTGTGGCGTAGGAAAACAAAAACTAGATATTGCATCTTTTTACCTTTTTAAATTCGAGACGAGGCAAGAAACACAACAATTATCGTCTCGTTTTCGAGACGAGAAATTCCTCGAGCCCTGTGGGCAACACTAATTTACCCAAGTCTTGGATCTCAAACACTATTTTACTGTCACATGATTCATATGTAAAAAAAAAACTACAAATTGATAAAATGATGGTACGAAAACAATGAAGAGCATTTATCTACGTTTAAAATATACAAGTCATTACACAATTTACTCCAATAATAAGTATGGTTTAAATGTTGTTATATCACACTATTCGTGGACCAATCGTGACGCAGAACGGTTGTGATAACTTAAGATTCAAATTAAGAAAAACAATTAGGGCATGATTTTTTTTTTACATAAATTAACAAAACGGAAGAACAAAATTTCGAGACAAGAGCGGAAGAAACCTTCGAGGATCGAGACAAGACAAGACCTGTTAAATTTAGTAGATGAGACGAGAAAACCTTATTTCTCGTCTCATTTCATAGAGAACACTATTTGAACGATATATATATATATATATATATATATATATATATATATATATATATATATATATATATATATATATATATATATATATATATATATATATATATATATATATATATATCACTCTTTCTTGTAGCGACTTCCTGGCAGATGTTGGTACATTTCTTTGCATGAATAATCAATGTTATGGCATATCAATCTGCAAGCATATAATCAATCTTTATGCTATTATTGAGGAATAGAGCACTGTAAAATGCATTAAGCTATTATTTAGAAATGAAATGAAATCTTTGAGTTCTACGTCCCACAGTTATGTCGGCTAGGCTATAGGACACGGTAATGATCAGAATCAGAATGAATGAAATGGTGGAATGAAGAAAGTTTGAGTAAACAGAACATCCCCGAGAAAATCCATATACATGTTGTTTGTCCACCACAAAGCATACTTGGCGCGAGCTGGGATCGAACCGGCCACCCCACACACCAGAGGTGAGCTGTCAGAGATGAGTAATTTTCGGGAATTCATACAGCGTCTCAAGAATGGGTTATCTTTCTTCCGTTAACTTTGCATTCAGACCAAAAGAGGAAGAAATCAACCGTTTTCGGTTTTAACATTGATCGCCATAAAACTAAATTGGTAGTAGATAACGACAGTTTTCGAAAAACGATTGAGCATCTGAAGAAAATACCATCTTCACCTGTATCTCTCTACTGAAACAGGAAATGGTAAAATAATTTCATTCTTCCGGTTTCAAGCTCCATAGAGCCCCCCGGGGCTATGTGGATAGTGTATGCGTCTTGTTGCAGGAGACTAGAGTTGAATTGCCGGCGAGTTGAAGCGAGTTTACTATTCAGTTCACTATACAGTTCAAAACTATTTTTATAAGATGAACGCTTCCCTCACGTGAAAGCAACACAGACAGCTTTTCTGAAACTTTCATACGTCGTTACTTCCAATATGCCTCTACAGGTAACGATTTGTCGAGATGTTTACGCAGAATCAATGAAATCTTTATGATCTATGAAGAGAGAGAAAACTGACTTTGCTCTTATCTGCTGTCAATCTGCATTCCATTGGTATCTTCGTTTGCGGGGACAACCCAAAGTTCACGCACGTGACCTAGTGGGGGCAGAGAATGAAAGAAACTACCTGCTTAGTCTCCTATCTGCTGTTCTGCGTTGTTGCAACATAAAGACCATAAATTAAACAGCTTTTAAATGGAAGAAAATTAATTTTCAATTAGCGCGTTTTAATGTTACCCTAGCAAGAAAAAATAAAAGTGAACATGCAATATTAATACTAACAAACATTTGGACGAATTTTGAAATGTATAAAGTAAATAGTTTCCATAATATTTTGGAAAGAAATATGCCATGTTATTATATAGGGAAATCCCATCGCATTCCGAGTGTTGGACACAGCCTTAAATAATTTTGTTTAACTGCGTGCATGCAATTTTCTTGCTTTTTTACTTCTTTTCGGATTAACCCTTTGGGGATCCTGGCTTTTTGGCCTATTTTTTAGACTTTCATTCAAGCAGCTACTGTTTCGTCACTATTTATCCTAGGATCATGGTTCATACCTCGTTCTCTTCAGAATAGAGCTGGCTTTCAAATGGTACCACTTACATGCTCATACCATATACCAGAAGCGGGGAAAAAAATGTCAAAGTGAAAATTTCGGAGGGAAAAATTTTTTTCTCGAACTTTGGCCCCCCCTGGACCCACCCTGTGTGATCGTAGCCATCTAAAAAAAATCTGATAAATAGTACTTGGTGTACTGAATGTGTGTGCCAAATTTCAAGTTTCTATCTTGAATAGTAAGGGAGGGAGAATTTTTATCAAAAATTCCCACAGTGCCCCAACGTACCATAAAACACTATGATCTGAGGGAAAAAAATTCCTGAGACATCCATAATTACCCTAGGACTATAATCCACCAATCATTCTCTTCAGAATAGAACTGTCTTCCAGGCGGTACCATTCACATGTCTCCATCATGTATCTAAGGTGGGAAATTCCTCAAAAAAGGGATTTTTTGGGACAAAATTTCCAGTTTTTCAAACTTTGCCCCTTTGGACCCCCCTGTTTTTACGCAGAAATCGGAAAAAAACTTCTGGTAAATACTACTCGGTGCACTGAATGTTTGTGCAAAATTTCAATCTTCTACGTTCAAAAATAGGCCCGCCAGAAAAAATTCCCCTACTTTGCCCCACTTTTACCCTATACAGAAGTATATTTGGATAAAAATTCACTGAGACGGCCCTAATTACCCTAGAATAATAATTCGACCGTCGTTCTCTTCAGAATGGAACTGCCTTTCAGACGGTATGACTCACGTGGTCCTATCATGTATGTGTGGCGGGAAAATGACAAAAAACGGGATTTTTTGCGGCAAAATTTCCCTTTTTTCAACTTTTGCCCCTCTGGTTCCGCCCCTGTTTTAACACTGACATCGGAACAAAAAATCTGGTAAATACTACTCGGTGGACTGAATGTTTGTGCAAAATTTCAATCTTCTACGTTCAAAAATAAGCCCGCCAAAAAATATATATACCGACAATGCCCCATGTTTCCCTATATAAAAGTATATTTTTCAAAAAATCCCTGAGACGTCCCTAATTACCCTAGAATAATAATTCGACCGTCATTCTCTTCAGAATGGAACTGCCTTTCAGATGGTATGACTCACGTGGTCCTATCATGTATGTAAGGCGGGAAAATGACCAAAAACGGGATTTTGGGGGTAAAGAAATCCCTGTTTTTACCCCTTCGCCCCTCTGGTTCCCCCCCTGTTTTAGCACTGACATCGGAACAAAAAATCTGGTAAATACTACTCGGTGGACTGAATGTTTGTGCAAAATTTCAATCTTCTACGTAGAAAAATAAGCCCGCCAAAAAATATTGAACATAGGCTTAGAAAATGAGAAGAGAAATTTTTGACTTATGACGTCATCACCTCCTGTGTCTGGACGCAGGACGGTCTGAAACCATACGTAATGTCTTCTACAAGGCCTCTGGACTTGGAAAACAAAAAAAAACCCGGACGAAAAAGCTCAAATAGAAGAGAAATAACGCAATGTACCATGAAAAGTGCATATGGTACAAATTGTACCATAGGATCCCCAAAGGGTTAACGCCATCATTCATGGCTTACAGTACATGCTATATATTCGATTTATCTCTTCTTCAATAACATGAGTGTAGAGGTTTTGTATATAAATAGTGTATAAACGTACATTGATAGTGGTTGTTTTTTTTAAAAAAAAAAGGAAATAGCTTATATATTAAATCAATATTAGAGAAATAATTTAATCAATAATATACATATAGAGCTTAAAAGACTTTCCTCTTCATACTTCCTGAATATTTTTTAGATAAGACTCAAGAATGCTGGGAGAGGGGAACACTTGCGCGTTCCTACATACCTTTGATATTGCAACATTGCAACTGGTGCTTGTACAGACCACGAACCGCTACTGTAAAATATACTAATATATAAAGGAAGCCAGAATCTTTGAAAAAATGCTAAAGGTTGTTAATGCTTATTAAATTTACACGACACTCAGTTGAAATTATATTGAAGTTTATTAGTCTAGTATATAATGTTTCTTCAACTATGTAGAATATTACATTTTGACGCAAAAGTAAAATAGCCTGTGTGTTCAGTTTAGGTAGGTACCCTCATGGAAGTCATGTCACCTTTTTAGGGTAGTGAATGTCTATTACTGTATTATTTCTAACTACAGTATTTTTTCAAGCTACAAAGTGTATAAAGGTACAAGGCAAAAATGTATGCATAAATGTACCAAAAAGTGTTTGTGTGAAGTATTGTATTTTATAATGTTTTAGTTGGATGTCCTTGCATAAGTAAACATTATCAATACATAGTTTTTAAATTATTGTTTCATTATTGTATTTCGCAGGAGAGGGTCACTTTCTCTTCTCAGCCTCGAAAGTGCAGTTAAAATTTAATTTAGGATAATTTGTTGGTGAGTTCTTCAAACGGTATTTTCGTGTTATCTGCGATTGCGGCGCCACTCGATTCCGCAAATTAACTTATATATTTATATACATAATATGAGTTATTTGCAAATATGGCTCCCCCAAACTCAGAACTCTGGCTACGTCCCTGCTTCTACTATCTACGTACTAGATTACATATCACTACATATATTGATTCATATTATCACAGAACTCAACTATACGTAAATCAAATAAATCACTAAATTTCACCATATCCACAATCAGCTCTGTAAACTAGGAAAAAGGAATAGAATAATAAGAGCCAAATGGCCCTTTTATTAATTAATTCATGTTTTCAGTTTTAAAATTATTGCCAATGCCCCAGGAAGGACATATTGATACTATTAACGGAAAAATTCCCTTTCCTGAAGGGAAAAGAACCCTTTTTGATTCTTTATTTAGCCCATGATGTGTTTGAAGCTGTGATCAACTCAGTAATAAGTGAGAGTCCCTGTGTTAACTTACACTGACATAATGGAATTTAACCTAGCTACAAAGAAGCCTACGAATACCGTCATGTTAATAATAATATAAAAATCACATATACTACATACAATATATATATATATATATATAAAGAGAGAGAGAGATGGACAGGCTACTGCAACCCTAATATGAACTTTCGGAGGGTGAAGGAAATTTCAAAGGGAAGCACTAATCTTCAAAACTTAGTTGGGAGAGATCGCAAACTACGATGAATCCTGTTCATAATTAGCAATGTTTACCAACATGGCGTCTGCTGGGCTGAAGTTCATATTTCACAGATTTTAAGACTGTTTTAGCTGAAATTCCAATGAATCGAAACTCTCACGAACTTCATAACTATTTATTCATTATTTGAAACTAATTTTCCCTGATTTATACTGCTTTCTTGTTGAAAAATCCAAAATGTTTTCGGAGCAAAACTAGCGTGGTGTTGCTCGAAGCCTTTCCCAAGTAGAACAACAGGAAGACGCGCCATAATGCTAAGGCGTCAGAATAGTTCCAATCAGAGCAAAGAATTTTGATGGCGGAAAATACAATACGAATAGAAAATAGTAGAAACTGGATAACACCGGATTTTGGGAGGATATGGGCATCTTAGAGGAACGAAGGGGGTCTAAATTATTCTGACAAATATCAGATTGATGGACAATTTCGGAAATTTCTGTCCAACTGCTGACCTATGTTTGTGTATAGCATTAAGATGTATAATTTCAATAATCATCCGTTTGCAATGCCCATATACAGAGTTTACAATGAAATAATATAGAATCCCCGAAATATAATTCTCCCTAGATTATTCCGAACCTCCCAGATTAATTTTAGTTTGAGTAAAGAACAAATGAATTTACTACATAGACCGAAAATTATGTATTGAGAAATCTACAGTTCATTCGGAAAGTATTGGGTCCCTCCAAACAAAAATTTCATTACCTTAACTGTGATGGCACATTACAATGATGTATTATATATAACAAATTTCAAGAAGATTGGTTAATATTTAGAGGTTGTGTACTTTCATCAGTTTTGTAAAAATAGGCAAATTACGATTTTTCAATGTTAATTACTTTTATTTTTAAAACTAGATATCACAAACCTAAAATAACAGTAAAACTAGGGGTGGCCGTCACGCGAGGAGAGGGGGTAGTAGTGTTTTCACTTAACTCAAAAATTAGTTCTGTTTTCTTGTTTTGCAAAATTATTTTTTCACTTCTATATATACAAGTATTAAATGAACTTTCGTTATGTATGTGTTTGAAGATCATTGTCTACAAGTACTGGCAAGAATTTTTAGTAGACTTACAAAATTTTATTATATTTGTTATATGGTTCTGGGTTTAATCAGAAAAAATAGAAGGCAGAAAAACATTCATTAAATTGGTTACGTTATTATGGTGGTATGGGTGGGAGGAAGAACGGGAAGCAGGAAGGTATAATGATGATCATAGTAATTGACTGAGTAAATAGTTTTTGCGTTTTTTTGTCTTCGCGTGAAATAAGGCAATTTTAATTATTTTATATTAAAAAATCCCTCCCCAAAATGTTAATGACGTCATTGGCGTCATGGTCCCCCCTTGAGGGCACCCCTGTTTGAAGCCATAGTTGAAATTGTAGTGTGAAACGTTTTAAAGTCAAATAAATAAATAAAACTGGGAGAAGGCGGTTTCAGCCTTTAATCGGGATTACTTTTCACTGGTCCAAAGTAACCCCTTGCTGCTGGTACCTCCTGCCTTCTAATTTTAGGTAAATTTCCTATTTAGATAGATGCCGGATGCATGCCGTTGTAGCCCAGTTATTATTTTTTGTAAACGCTCATTACAAAATTGTAAAGCTAGGCCTAATATGTAAATGGTGATTACAAGTGCAGCTTTATTTACAATTTCCCAATTTATTTCTGTCAGTAAGTTGCTCCCCTTTGCTTCCTCTTGAAGACCTCATGTTGAGAACTAGTCCCTATTTTAAGTACTCAGTAATGAAACATGAGCTTCAGAAAGCGGATGCAGGAGTACCGCCAGCGCCGTAACTTAAATTTTTTTCTGGGGGGCAAGCCTTAATACGCGTATTTGGGCCCCCTAGAAAAGTTGTTTTTTCTAATTCTTGGGCCCCTCTTTCCATCTTTCTCTTACTCTTCATGGGCCCCGGAGCCTGTGGGCCCTCCCGCACAACAAGATCTGCGGGGCCGTTAGTTACGCCCTTGGACCCGTTCCATACGTGACAAATTAATTAAAGGGACAATATTGATAAATCTCAAAGCCATACGAATAAATATTATTTCTGGGGCCCCTAATAGTAGACTTTTTTTTTTTTTTTTTAAACTGGAATGGGCCTACGACTCATTTTTGTTTGATTTAGCTTTTGTGTGCTTTTTTGTTTATGTACTGTAGTGAACCTGTTTGATGCTTCATTTATAATTCCATGTTCGTATCGTATATGGAGTAAGAAAATTTTATCTTAAAATGGGCCCCCCTTGAACGGCGGGACGCTTCGTTGGAGGGGGGCGGTTGCTCCCCCACAAGTTACGGCTCTGAGTACCGTACCGCTTACATCACCGATTATTATGGTTCTGATGTTAGGATGTGTTCGGATACTATGTTCGATGTATGTACTTAGCTTGAAGCTGGTTCCTTTTCCTATTGATCCAGAGCTCAAGCTTCAGATTCAGTAATGAAACATATAATAATTAATGCAGCAAGTTGTCGTAAATGAGGTGTTCGTTACCATCAATGAAACATCTCAGAGAGAGAGAGAGAGAGAGAGAGAGAGAGAGAGAGAGAGAGAGAGAGAGAGAGAGAGATGAAGAAATTACCTGTCAAGAATGACCATATCATCTTTAACAGCATTCACAGATTCCCATACTGCTTCACCAGGTTGTTCTTGATACACAGTAATATTTCCTGCGTTTTGTTGTAATGCAGAAACAGCTGTTTCATTGGTTGAATGTTCCGTATTCACAATTAAGAAGTTTATGTCTGGGAAGCCAGATTCCAGGAAACAATCTTGTAATTTATTCAATCTGTAAATGTAAACGTAAATAAATAAAAATACAATAAATTTATGGATATTTATTTATCAATTATTTGTATGTTCGAGCATAACTCTGAAAAACATGGAGTAATATCAACCAACCTTGGTATACATATCACTTACTGTCTGAAAAAAAAAAAACTGCTGTGGGAGTAACATTTCCTTAGCACTCCACTAAATCCCCTGGGAACGAAAACAGCAAATATTAATGCCGAATTTATAGCTTTCGAGGTCGCTGAAACAGTGACACTCCAGATACTGTGTAAGTCTTTAAGTTGAGCCTGCAGTGGAGGTGAACGTGAACCCTTCCTAGGACTCCCCTAAAGGGAAAA
This sequence comes from Thermobia domestica, assembly GCF_964235325.1. Classification (NCBI taxonomy): domain Eukaryota; kingdom Metazoa; phylum Arthropoda; class Insecta; order Zygentoma; family Lepismatidae; genus Thermobia; species Thermobia domestica. Next base: position 160,751,488 of record NC_137458.1, read on the forward strand.
AAGATAGCATATAAAAATCGAAAACGACCGACATTAGTGACTAATCCATAGTTTTTAGGATCCCTGATATGAATAGTGATTTACCGCCGACGTTTAAGCACAAGTTCAGCACCCATTATCACTCCTAAGGAGATGAGAAGGGGTGACATGTGAAAATAATTGAAAACAACCGAAATTAATGTTGAATTTATAGTTTTGGGAATCGCTTAGGTGAATAGTGGTACTCTCGATACCATTTAAACCTAATTTCAGCGCCTATCAGTAGGGGTGAGAATATGTGAAAATTACCTACATTAGTGTCAAATCCATAGTTTTCGAGGGTCACTAAGCTGACTGATGACAGTCACAATGATAAGACCAAGTACTTGCACACCAAGTTTTAGATAGATACTGTATTTTTAATGAATCTGTTAACCAACATCGCTATCTTGATATGCCAAGAAACTGCTTCATTCCTCTTTTCGAAACCTAGAGGTTAAGGGATCATGTTACTTTTAGCAAGATTTTGCCACGTCGATTCGAGATTATCTCAATGAGGTGTTTCCAGAAACGCTGAATTGGCGCGTTTCACTTGCTGGCCACCTCGAAGCCCGGACTTAATGGATTGTAAATTTGCAATGGTGATTCATCAAGAATATTGTTGCAGCACAACGTTATGCTACGATTGATGAATTGAAAGAAGTTTCAGACAGATTACTCAAGCAATGCTAAGAATGTCCCACAGAAACTGGCGAAGTATTATTTTGTGTTCGGAGCACAGTGGAACCCATTCTGATGCGCTATACATTTAGACATTAAAGCAACAAGTGTCCATTACATATAAAACTCCATCAATACTGTGTACATCTATAATTATAATTAAAGTTTGCATAGTGTGAATATTTAGTACTTTAAGGGGGTGACGGGACTTTGTGCCCACCCTGTAGGTGAGAAGAGGCAATAACAAGATTACTTTATTATGACATAAATAGCTAATGAGAACAATAACTAAAAATACATCATCACGGCGAACATAACAACCTCCTGCAGATTTCATTTAAGAGAAAACTGAATTTTGATGGTACGTATACGACTACTTTATGATATATACATCGGGATAGAGTTAGAGAAGTATGAAGATCTGGAGAGTCCACTTTAATTTAGCAATCTATATTCTTATTTTTCTAAGAACCATATCGACAACTGTCAATATCACAAGCACTAGTTTCAATAAAATGAATGTTTTACTACAGATTTCCACAAAATTATAAGTTAAATTCCTTGTATATTGCTGCTGTTGTCTTTTCTATTAATAAGTTCCTTCCGTTTTATTAGAAATGATTGCGTTTTACTGTAGTTCAATCTGTAATTTATTAGATCTATTCTATTCTGTATAACTCTGTCTGGTATTAATCATTAGAGTTGCAGCTATAAAGCCATGTCAACTTTATCATTAGAATTGTTCCAATATTTAAATTGATTTGAATTTGATATTGAAATTGATTTGATATTAAAATGGATTCAAAAGTTATAGTATGACCTGTAACCAAAATAGTCAGGCCATAAGGCTAAATAGCATGCTCTATGTAGAATTTTTCTATTCAATGTTATATATTCCTGGGCTGATATTAAGTATTATAGTCACAGATAAAGTCATGTAGACTTGATCCCTCATATATAATAAGTATACAATAAGTAACTTGATATATATAATAAGTAACTTGAAGTAATGTGTCAGATATGTTTATATTGTTCTAAGTAACTTAAAGATTGTAACATACTAAAAATTACCTGAAAGTCAAACTGCGTAAAAAATTAAAAATCGAAAAAAGTTAAGTTTTAATCTCGTGTACTTATTTTTCTAGCCGCCATCTTGGTTCCTCCAACTTACTAGACCTTCATTATTTTTATAAATTTTATCTTGTAATATATAATCTTCTTTCTTTTCCTATCCAGATCATTATTGATAACGATGGATCAGATCACAAAATTTGAGGTCTACTGCTTTATATTCGTTTACCAAAGTAAGGACGATTATACGTATAAACATTATTAGACGATAACACAAAAACCTTCATTAAAACATCAACAGAATTGAAATTTAAAGAATACAATAAATACACAATTCTAAAGAAACATGGGAAGTGATTCATTACAGGGTTTACTTGGTACTCGACAGATATTCGCGGAGTTTTATTTCTGTGAAGATTAATCTTCCAATTTTAAAACCATGGGATCATTTAACAAATAATAGCAAACTTATTGATTATATTTTAATTTTGTTGGTCTTAAAGAAATCTAATGTTACTTTTATAATTCTAAAAATTCTGTTGAAGTTGACTCACATATTTGTATTTATGCAACAATAAAGGAGCAGTTCGACTTAGATTTTTTTTTTTTTTTTTTTTTTTTTTTACAAATTATTTCCATTTGTAGAGTTGAAAATTCTAAAAGGAATTGTGTTTGATCGCGATACGTTCAGTCGTTAGTGAGTAACAGATGAAAAAACATTTTGTGATGACGTCATCCGTGGTCAAGCTGCGAGAGCAGGCTTCCATACACATTGCCACGCATTTCGTTTGCGAGAGGTGCGGTGGCACGTTCTAAAGTGCGATTTCCATTCCCAGAATTGAGGCTGCACAAAAGTTTTTTTTTTTTAAATAATAAAACGTAGTTTTTTCTACAAAGCATAAGTTCAGCGTTTTACAAAAGGAACTAAAATTTCTAAATCAATACAATTTAAATAAATGACGGACGAGATTGCTATAATACTTAAGTACCTTTTCTTTAATCATGATTCCGATTCCCAAACATAAGTATATTCATTTTCACGTTTTGTTGCAATTTTTAATGATGACCCTATAATTTTGTGCTTCAAGATGTGTACAGGAGCGCGGCATATGTGGCAAAAATGAAATAGCATCTCTAAAGTTTATCAGAATACAAAAAACACTTTACCGGTAAAAATTTGTTTTATTCTCATCGCTCTCCGCGAAACAAATCGCGCCGACGATGAATCAATGTCCTGGTTTGATAAATGAACTATGACTTCATTACTCACTTATTTTATAAGAATTGAAAAACGCATCAAAAACGACTGACAAATGCGTTATCACCTCTATGTAGTCAATAGGTATGCGAATTTTTATATCAAAAGTTCGTGCTATTCGTTCCGTTTTTCTTTCTTGATTTTGAGAGTGTGATGCCTAACTGCCGTTAGTAGAAAAAAAATTTTGGCTGTAAAACTAATGTATGGTAGTAATGATCCAATTTAATTAGTGTTTAAAAGGTCAACAAGAAATTATTTATCAAACTCAGCGTGCTTTATCAAAAATGTTTTAAAACCGCTTCTCTAAACTTTTTGTGTTTTCAAAATGTTACTTTCTTGTTGCTCACCTCCATAATTGGATGATTACTCAATGTTCTTCATTATATATCATGTGAACAAATCTACAAACATAGACTATTATTTTATCCGATAAAATTAAATTTATTATAATTTATTCACTCATTTGCATGTACCATTCATGAAAATTAAAATTTTCCTAATTTTGAAGATGGAATCGTATCATATTCAGATATAAACAGCCACTGCATTGAAGGGACATGTACGATTCATTGCAAAGATTTTCAGACGGTAGAAAATAAAGCGAAATAATACTTGGCTATAGATATGCATACACGGGGGCGGGTGTTAAGCCATCCAAGTCTCCAGCTAAGGGTTCCTTCCTAAAAGGAAAGGTCTGACTCCTGACCAAGTCGGTATTTATCAAGGCTCTTAAGAATCATTTTCCGGGCGAGCCCTTGTACTCCCAGTCCGCCTTTGCAGAGGGGCACATATTATTTTCACACAACACTATTATATTTATTATTATATCATAGATGTATTATTTTCGTCTCCTCGGGAGTGCACTCTCAGATCTCCGGGAGTGAGCGCCCACAAAAATTGTCTAAAAAGAACACTGCTTCGCACAACACTGCGTAATCACTGCTCTCTTTCTATTTTTATATTAATGCTGTAGGACAAACAACTAACTTAATCATTCTTCAAGAATTGAACACAAAGCAAGACTGTTAACGAACCCAAAACAATTTATAAAACCATAGTACTATTAAAGGTTTATCAGCTGCGCACAAGGGAGGGTGGTTGCTGACACATTCAGATCCTCGCTAGCCCACGGGTGACGTCAGTATTTGCGATTCATCAAAAGCAAACGCCTGTAAAAGCTCAACGAGACGGCCTATCAAGATTTTAAAAAATATGTGCCTCTTACTGTTTTAAAACTTTTTCTATTGCACCAAACTTGTTTTTAACTCGAACAGCTCCTATAAGTAGAGCTTTAACGGACACAACAATTATTAATAGGAAATTGGAGATTATTTGCTCCGCAGCGAACATAAAAGGTAAAGATGAAATACTTATTGGCGAATTATTTTTTAAAGAGATGAGTAATTTCGTAGTAAATTCAAATAGAATACGGAATACGTACAGCGTTGCTTGTTTATGACAGAATCCGCAATGTGCATCCAAGAAAGCCAAAAGTGTTACATTTCCTCTTCTTTGTGCTAGAAGATCCTCGCCATTAATGGTCCATTGAGGTGGAAGAAGGCATTCCTTATCTTCATTTACTGATGTACTTGTAGCCAGCCCCACAAAGAATAATAAAAGCACCCACTTCATTTTCTTGCCTAGAAGAGAATAGATTTCATTTAGATAATTAATTTTAATATTACTTGAGAGTTTCAGTTTACTTCCAATATATATTTTCTTCTAGTATTGTTAAATGATTTCTGTCAAAGTTACATCAGTTAATTGAACGCTATTATCGCTTAACCACTCTCCAATAAGGTCATAATACTGTAAATATCTGGTTGTTTTTTATATGTTATTACAATTCTAAAGTATTTCAGAGTACTTAGGATACCGAAAGATTCATCACAACTGAAGAAAAAGCTCGCCATTTGATCCTATTCTTGTTAATTCTTTCTACTCAGGATTACTGTTCAATTCCCTATGGCTAGTGTTGTAAATGGTCAAAAAGAAAAAGAAAGAAAGAAAACAATCGAAAATTGAAGAAAAATGTTTTACTGTTTTATACCGGCCAGGAAAAACCGGACAATTTGGTTAAAAAAAAAACGAAAAATGTTAGGTTCTTTTCAATTCTTTTTAAAACATTTCTTTGTTAGAGAGTAGCAAATGTTATACAATAGGCTTATCCAATAAAGTTGCATATCTACACTCATTTCTACCAGCGGCGGATTTCACTTTGAGCCCGCATCTCTCTTTCAACTTACACACATGCAAAAATACTTAAAAAAAAAAAAAATCCCTGGAGTTAAAGATTTATTTATTAATTGAGGGCTTTATTATTTAGAGCCATATTCAGAAATAATTCTACGTGTGATTAACATCGTACTAGCAATTTGTTTAGCGAGTGATTATAATTTCCCTACTTAGAAGAATGTCTGTGACCGTGTGCGTGGGTTTCCTCGAGGTTCTCCCTTTGCTCCCACTTTTTCATTCCACAATTTTATTCATTTCTCATAATCACCGTCTCCTTTAACCTAACCGGCATAACCGTGGGACGTAAAACTCAAAGATTTCATTTCATTTTCATTTTCAAGAATGTCTGTGATATTATCCACGATTATTATCAGAAGATGCAAACTATGACTCTTCCGCAGGGTTGTCCAAATACATTGTAAGAAAAAGTGTTTAATATTTTCTTAATCTCGTTATCTAAACTCTCTCGTGGTTATCGTACTCGTCTTTGGGTGAGAGACTCGAGTTTGATTCTTGGTGGGATCTCATCTAGTTCGGACCCACTTTATTCTGTAGGTCCACGTCTCATACAACCTCGGTGCTGAAAAGAATGCTAAACTCAAATACAATTCATGTCTTGTTGCCTGCTAATGTGCTTGGACAGTTCTGTGTAAAGGTTGTGGCTTGCCTCCAACGATATAGGCATCAGTCGAGCTAACAATCAAAATGCTCCTCGATACAGAAATTATAATCAAGCTAGTTAAATCCTTAGTACAACACTACGTAAAATCGTTTCTGAACATGGCCTAATGATCTTAATAATGTTAGGGAAACGATATAAATTATGCAGTTCCTCTTTATGAATCGTTTGACTAATGTTACTTTAAGTTCATTATTTTTGCTAACAACACTGTTAGAGGCATTTTATCTACACGCATAGTCACGGAATAGTCAAACCTAGTACGATGTTAATCTCACATGGAATCGTTTGTGAGTGTGGCCCTTAAAGTTTGGAGGCCCAATTATTTCATTTTCACATCAAAATTGTTAAGCTAGTCACAGTGTCGCATTCACAAAAGCTAAACATTGACTTCTGCCTTTAGCCAACTGAATCCAATTTGTAATTCCTATTTCTACTAGATTCATTCTAATATTGTCCTCTCATTTGTATATTTTGAAGAGCGTTTTCGAAAGTTTTATATCATCAGTTGTCGCTCGTTGGATTGGCAACAACGAGCACTACGCTTTCATTGAGTGACAATATGGACGCACAAGGGCGAATACAGGTCGTCGTAAACACTTTTTAATATATAGCAACTCTTGCCTTTTTTAACGTTAACAAACTAATAAGCTAGAAATAACTACAGAACACTTACAACTTGTATCCTAACGATTTATGTCACTACATTGTTCTCCTGTGTGTTAAACTTTCAAATAAAACCAAAATACTGTTTCATCTTTCAGCTCTTTGTCTATATTATGCAATATCTATTATAAAATGCCTTAGGCATATAATCTGCAGTATCTCTCAGACCGTAATTCATCTGTCGTAAAATTTTATGATTTTTACAATAGTACCCGTGATACCAGCTGCAAATTCGATGTGCCAAATAGAAGGCCGACAGTAGAGGTTCACTCAAATCCGAAGTACTCTTAAACTTTTGACCGGGTACTATATAAGTGCGCGCATTGTTGTTGATTATCCATCCAACTTTTCTTCCATCATCTAATTTGAGATTTTTTGACTTTTTTCCTCAACACTCAAACACATTATGTTGATAATAAACATGAAATAATGTAGAGTATACTAATGTAGGAGCAAACATGAAATAATGTAGGACTAAACATGAAATAATGTAGGAGCCCAAAACCAGCATCACAACACCGACTTTTATTAACCGTAGTTTATATTTCTAACTCCATTTTTCGTGCATTCTGAAATATTACACGAATTTTATGTGAATTGACAATGATGGTATACGTCTAGCAACATGTACTGCTAAGTAGATGAACAACACGTCTATACATGTTTTATCCGCTGCACATAATCTTAGAGATGTTTCATTTGTGTAAGGATGGCTCAAGATATATTATTCCTCGACCCAGCTGTATAGCTAGTTACAATGAATTTATGTTACTGTAAACCATCGGCTCCGATTTCAGAATGACTTTGAGGGAAAGGAAAGCTATTGGGGTATGTGTATTTCGCTGTCAAATATCCAAGGAAACATCCGAATCCGAGGGAGCAAGCGAATTTTGGAGACTGGCCCAATTGGGCCCTCAGAATCGAGACTCATACTGTAAACTAACCTTAAATCAAACAACTTAGACGATTCATAAACATAAACTAGAAGATACATGGTCCTACTACTTCTAAAAAAGTGAACACAAATGGGTTAAATTAAAAATTAACAAAATTTTTAATTGATTAATTTAATCGTTAATTTCTAAAGGACTAATTACCATGTAAGCTTGGTAGTGCACGAATCTTAGGTACTTTGTGGTACGGTACTTGAAACAAGCAAACTCTGTATGTCTTACTCCGGCGAGACTAGTTATCTAGATCAGTGGTTCTCAACCTTTTCAAGTCTAGCGCTCCCTTGGGTCAATGCAATTGTTCTTAGTTTTCACATCATCTTAACCCAATTCATCCATGCACAAGGGTAAATGTGACACTTGGACGAAGAACTTTCAGAAAAAAAAAAAAAGACTTCAATTCTCAAAATCAGCCTTCAAAAATCTACTATTAATTGTAAAATAGTCTAAAGTTTTGACAATTTGTAAAATGTCTTATAATTTTTGTCCAATAATAATAACAGTGTACATATAATATATCATGAAATCTCAAAGGCCCCCTAAATACTCTATCATCCATTTTTGCTTCAGAGCCCCCTTTGAAAATGAGAAAGTCCACGTTGAGAACCCCTGATCTAGATAATCATTTCTCAAACTGTAGTCTTCAAGAACTGACCTTATGGTCCTCTTAGATTGAACACAAGTCCAAAAGGATAAAATCATAAAATTCAAGTGAATTTTATATCATCCACTATAGTAGAGAATATTAAATAGATATATATTATCCAAATAATAGATTACACAATAAGATAAGATAAACATTATAAAAATTCTGAAATCTGATATAGATGTATTATTATAGGATATTTTTCGCACCCTTGACTTATAAAGAAACAGGTTAATATGTATTTTCTTCTTTCAATGCCAATATAAAAATAATGGAATTTTAATTAACACTAGTATTTTAAAAATAACATAAGTATTCTGGTATTTGCTCATTATATTATAAAAAGAAGACGAAAAGATGAATATGCTTCCGCAGCGCACAAGAGTAACATTGTCTATAAATATTCTGACTGAAAGTATTAAGGCCAGAAATATGTCAAAGTAGTAGGATATTCTGAAATTATGAAATTAAACAACTTAAATAGTTTCTATTATTGAACTTTAAAATAACAGTAAAAACAAGAATATTCGGGACTTTATAAAGGTATCAACGAACTTAAGAAAGATTATCAACATCACATTTATATATTAAAGAAAGTGGACGGAGCAATTTTCACGGATACGGATATTATGTTGAATAGATGGAAAGATTTTTTCTTGGACAGTTTGCTAGACAAGCTCCCTAAAAGTAATGTTCATGGAAAAAGTAAAATGCATACAGCAGAACCGTATATTCAAGAGTCTAACCTAACAGAAATAGATATTGCTATATAGAAATTAAAGAAACACAAATCTCCGAGATAGGTTTAGAAGTAAATACAGAAAAAACTAAATACATGTAAAATCGCCGTGACCATAATATAAATTATGAATATGTTATAATACCAAGTAATACTTTCGAGAAAGTAAGCACTATCTAGGATCAATATTAACGGACCAAAACCATATCCACGAAGGAATTACGTACCTATTATTATTCAGTCCAAACTCTTTTAAGTCATCGCGGATTCTGTCGAAGAATTCGAAGGTTAATATATAGAACGTTAAGTATGCCTTGTGCTATGTGGTTGCGAAACATTGTCGCTTACTTTGAGGGAAGAACGCAGACTGTAAGTATTTAAAAATGAAATCGTGAGGAGAATATTCATATTATAACCCAAGGGAGACGGGAATGGGGAACGGCGGAAACTTCATAACAAGGAACTAAAGAGTCATTAAGTCTAGAAGGCTCAGGCGGCCAGTCATAAAGCCAGAATAGAAGAAAGTAGGAACTCTTTCAAAATTTTAGCTGGAAATCCAATTAGGAAAAGACCATTAGGAAGACCTACACGCAGATGGAAGGACAGTATTAAGATGAATCTCACAGAAATAGTACAAGGTAGAAAGTGGGTTCAATTGGCTAAGAACAGAAATCTAATTGAGAGGTTTTGTAAACGCAGCATTGAACCTTCGGGTTCCGTAGGTTTCTATTAAGTAACATGTATTAAAAACAAGGTGTCATTTGGGAAGAGCAGAGGGCAATGACCCCCTTGAATTCGAGATGTATATATATTTAATCAATAGTATAATAATATCTAATGAAAAATATGAAATTCTGTACATAGGAGAGTCTTGCTCCACCCAAGTAAAACTTGAAATGATACTACTAAGAAAACTACAAGAAAAATATTCTTTGGTGAAACGTTTCTAATTTTTACTGTTATTTTAACGCATGTCTGGTTTATAAATGAAACTCTACGAATACAATTATTAATTTTTTGCAGACCAATATGTCCCAGAAGTCACTGCCAGTGTCCGACTGGGCCCCCGGGGCCCCGGCTACAAGAGTAGTTTAGGGGTCGCACGGTAGGAGTTTTATACATTCCGTAAAATACGGGATCGTCTCTTTCTGAGAGTTCTGTGCCAAAAACGTTTGTTAGAACGCTAAAATGTCCCGTGTTTTGTTTTTGGAATACAAACTACAGGGTCAATAGTTGTTAATGAGGTCAGTCAAGGAAAAAACTAACATTATAGTTCATTGTTTCTCCCACAAAGTCATTTAATTTCTACTACTTTAAAGTGACGGGCAGACAATACAAACAGTAACTATTTTAATTCAACAAATTTAGCGTTTATTGTAGTATCAAAATAAATAACCGAAGACAGAAATACATTAAAAAAAAATTTTTTGGTTTCAAGGTTACAAAACAAAACAATGGTTCTACTTGTTATATTGCAGATACTTCATCACCATAGGTATTCTGCTCTTATTGGCAGGTCACTTGCCGCAGCTGAGAAGTTTCCATGCTCCACGGTCCTCCGCTAACTTCTTCGTCTTCGCGTATGATCTTTCTGTTTTTATATCATCCATTAATTGTAGTCTTCTTCGTCCCCTCCCTCTCTTTCCCGCCACCATACCCTTTAGGACGTCCCTCATGATACAATTTCTTCTTAGGCAATGTTCCAACCAGTTTCTTTTCCTATTCTCAATAATATCTAAAAATTTTCTTTTCTCCCCCACCATTTCTAACACTCTCATTCGTTTTCCGTGCGACCCAACTAATTCTTTCCATTTTTCTCCACACCAGTAGCATCTTCTCTGGGTGTGCAAGTCGTGTGTTTTAACGCCCAACGAAAAGTGAAGAAAAGAGTATTTTAATTTAATTAAACGGATCGTCAGAACTATTGATTTTTTTAAAAATTTTCAGCGAGACAAAATCAACTGTTGAAGTGCAGAAGAGCAGAGAAGTGCTGTGCGATCTCCGTCATGTTTTGAGGAGGCAACTCTGGGAGTAAGTCGTTGGCAACGCTTTGGCTGAATTTTCTCTGCTTTACAAGACTCATATTGCGCATACGCTTCGTGTTTCTCTCCTCGTGTTTCTGTGGTCCAAGGTGTTGTTTAGAAAGCCAACGTCTTGAGTCTCCTGCTTGTCTCAAGTGTTGCCAAGTCTGTAGATTATCTGTGGATGTACAGATATTTTATAGCAATACGGAATACATTTTTTTGGGGGGTATGATATACGCATTTTTTATTGTTAAACATATCGTTCAATTCATAAGTTAAGGGTGCAATCAACTTCTTGCTAAAAATATATGTAAGGAACACTGTGAAAAGAAACAGCATCATTTTTCTCTCTATCCAATAAAGTTGCGTTCAAAGGATCAGATGATTAAAAAAATAAATATATAAAGCCTGGACGTTAAGCTACAGAATGTTTGTCCATTCTGCATTTTTCTTCCCCTAATTTTCATTTACTTTGTCGTTAGTGAGTCATCCTCAAGAATTACGGTTTTGGGTCCCTTATTACTGTTTCTAAAGCAGTAATCCAGAGGTTTCTACACAAAGAAAGACGACTCGAGCTGGAATTCGAGTAATTGTAAGTAAATAATTGCTTGTTTTTGATTTTCAGTTTTATATTTTGAGGGTATATTTACTTATATAATTATTGTAATTAAATGTATTCCTTACGTAATAACATCCTCCTTGATTCATCTTTATAAGTTGAGGATTAAATTGTTAAAGGAGTTGAGTTGATTTTAGTTTAGCGTCCCGTTCAGCAGCGAGGCTATATGAGACGTGGACCTACTGATTAACGTGGAATCTGAACCACATGAGCTCCCACCAGGAATCGAACCCGGGTCTCCCACACCAAAGGCGCGTACGCTAACCGCTTAGCCACGAGGGAGCTCTCAAATTAAATTGTTAAAGGAAAATTTGCTATTTATAGGTTGGCGTAACTAGGACATTATGGTGGGCGGCCATGGTTCCTTACTTCCGAAAATTGCGAGAACTTCCAGACACAGACTATATTCAGGAAATCGATGGGTGGGCAAAGTATAGTCACTATTAAATACTCGTATGTCGAACGCAAATGCCGGGCGTAAATTGAGGTAATTTTATCTCATTATTTTCGACCAGTGAAAAAATGTGGATAGGCCCATCTTTGCTCCTGGGCTGAGGGGTTCCCTCTCACCTATGGTCGTAAGGATTAATATATTTTTCCTTTCTTGCCAACGCACTAACATCCACATCAGGAGACGCCACTGCTCCACACCCACATTTCGAATGCTTCCAGTCGATTTTCATCACTTTTACACAATGTCCACGTTTCCACCCCATACAGTGCAACACTCCACACGAAACATTTATAAGTCTTTTTCTCAACTCTTTATTGAAGGTCCCACAAAATAGACTTTCCTTCCTCCTAAAAACTTCTTTCGCCATTCCTATCCTTGTTTCTATTTTATTGCAGATACTTACATAAGGATTAGAAATTTATATATATATATATATATATATATAAACGAAGTTGAAGATGGGGGACCGGCCGGGATTTCGGCTCTGATCAGTCCAAAACTGGTTACTCCTATATGTAATCGTAATTAAACTACACAGAGAACATAAATTGGTTTCAGAGGATATGTTAACAGAAATAAGATATAGTGTGATTTATAAATAAAAGATGTGGATTACAAATATTTTAATATATTCTAGTTGCAAGTATATGGTATAGTATGATTTTAGTATGTTACTGTGGCATTATATCTATAACTAACAATCTGTAAGACCGTGGTGGCTCAGTGGTAGATTGTTTACCTGGTTCGATCTAAGTTCGCGTCAAATGAACTTTGTGGTGGACAAATACGTGTGCATGGGTCTTCTCGGAGTTCTCAGGTTTCCTCCCACTTTCTACATTCTACCGTTTCATTCATTTCTTACCTTCAGCATACACGGCATAACCATAGAACGGAATAGTGAAATATTTAATTTCATTTTTTTAGTATCAATCTGTATGAATATGTCAATTTCTATTTCGAAAAATTCTAGTGCTTATTTCCTAGATAGAATATCGTTCAAATTATCATGACGCTGGAGTAAAATTTGAAATAAGAAATAAATATAAATACGCATTTCATATAATTCTCTTATGTATATCGATATTTGTTCTTTAAATATTATTTTTTCTTTCGACTACTATTTCCAGCAATTGTGACCATGCTATGTTGAGTTATGTGTGATACATATATCCTAGAAGAATTAATGTATTTCTTACCAGACTTAAATGTGTCTTCAAATTCGTTCCCAAGTGATCGTAAACCAGACACTGATACAACACAAATAAAAAAAACTTTTGACTGAAGTTTTGTAGAGAGACAGATACAAAGGTCAGTGACTTAACAAATGGTGATAGCTCTTACACTCATAACATTATATTATTAACCTGACCTTCAGTCGACATCAAAGCACTTCGGACAAGATGATTAGATTTAATTTGGCGAACTGGAGAAAAGTATGACAACTGTTACTCGGTCCACAGTCATGACCTGTATTCGTCAGCAGGATACTCCTAATTCAGTAATTTACATATCCAATTTTAATACTAATAGTTGACTACAAGTTTAACTAGACACATACATCCATTTCTAATAGATAAGAAAAAGTTATCCATAATTGTTAATTAAAACTAACTTAATGTAAATGTTTCACTGTTACGTTATAACTGCCAATCGCAAATTCACAATAATAATGTTCTGAAACTAAACTAAAATTTTAGTCCTTTTCAATTGTGTGTTAACCTTTAATTGAATGGTACGTGGTCCATAGGCTGGTTCCCATAGCTGTTTGTCTACTGGCTCCGAATAAGTATATTCCATATCAATTACACTGATATGCATTTTTTTAATCTTTTTCTGTTGTTTTGAAATAAAATGCTGTATCGGAATGCATTTTTCTGCAGATTCCGAAAATGACCTTCAAAGTTGTGTATTATGCCAGGTTTTTTTTTTTTTTTTAACAAATCACGAAATGTGAAAATTAAACAGACACGCTTTTTAATGACATTGAAATATATATTAAGGTTTATTGCGTATTAAAATATGCTCTAAAGGGATGGTGGGATTGTTGTTTGTGTTGAAATCATACGTGACCATGAAAGAGGCGGACTAAAATCTTAAATTTCTACTGGAAAAGGTGCAATAGATATTATGAGTGGTCTGTGTACGGGTATTTCAAAGTGATGGGAATATTGCTCGGCTAACAAGCAGGATACAAAAAATACTCCTGCTTTTTGTGTGAATGGGACTCCCGAGCAAGAACTAAACATTGAGTTCGAAAGCAGTGGCCAGTCAGAAGTTTTGAAAGAAAGAACCTGAAAAAAAGAACATTGTTTCAGTTCTACTAGTTGATTCCTCGAAAATTCTGTTACCACGGTTACACATGAAGCAAGGTTTAATGAAGCAATTCGTGACAGCTTTAAGCAGGGACAGTAAATGTTTTCAGTACCTGGCTGTTAAGTTTCTATCAATCACGTCTGAAAAATCAAAACTGACATTTTTACACGCCCACAAATAAGAAAATTGATAGCGGACAAAACATTCGAGAAAACTACGAGTGGGCCCAATTGCAAGCATGGGCTGCATTTAGAAATATTATACAAAACTTTTTGGGGAACACGAAGACTACAAATTTCAGCGTTTTAGTCGACGAGATGTTGGAATCTTATAATCGGCTTGGCTGCAACATGAGCGTGAAAGTGCACTTTCTTCATGCTCATCTAAATTACTTTCCTGACAATCTTGGTGATTTTACGGAAGAACATGGCAAGTGTTTCCGTCAGAACGTTAAAGTGATGAAAAAGAGATACTGGGTGCAACATGAGCGTGAAAGTGCACTTTCTTCATGCTCATCTAAATTACTTTCCTGACAATCTTGGTGATTTTACGGAAGAACATGGCGAGTGTTTCCGTCAGAACGTTAAAGTGATGAAAAAGAGATACCAAGGAAAGTGGACTGTCCTTATGATGGCTGACTATTGTTGGATGTTAAAAAGAGATTGTAATACGGAAGAACACCGAAGAAAATCCAAAAGGAGGAAGTTTCAAGTGGATCCTAGCAGTGAATGTTAGGTACGTATGCTTTCAAATATGTATTTATGACCTTATACAAAAATTCCGTTCATTTAGAATCCAACTGAATGCGTTACAAACGTTGCCATATATCAAATTCATTTTAGAAAATACACATTTTTCAATTTTTACATTTTCGTGATTTGTGAAAAAAAAAAGCTGACGTACTACATTTTGGAGACCATTTTCGGAAGCTGCGGACAAAATCCATTCCGACATACCCCTTCACTTCAAAACAACAAAACACTGCATATTAATGTTATTTATTTATTTGTGAACAACGCAACGGACATAAACCCAATTACAATGTTGGTGTGTTACAAAACAAATTTACAATAGTTTTCTTAAACATATTGTAGTCCATATTACAGAAATCAATTTCTTCGTGTTCGCTGCATATTTTGTATGGATACGATTTAGAAGATGGTGAAATGGGTGTTGCGACTATTCTTAAAAAAAAAAAAAAAAAAAAAAAACTTTTATATCTCAGAATCCCTTAAATTTAGGAACATGATATTTCATATTTAAATTTTTCATTTAAAATAATTAAATACGTGCTTGTACCTTTCATGACATAGAAAAAGATAGAACGGGGTTGGGACTGGGGGAGCGATCTTGTGCCGCCTTGCCATCTTCAATCGCAGAAGTTCGCCGATAATGGACGAAGTTTGCAAGAGCAGTCAGACACGTGAGGGTATAAATGTATAATCATTAAATCTTACTTCCTCCGAGCGAATAAGGAGACTTCTGCTGTTGTTTAATATAGTTTGAAGATTTGCTGCTCTATACTAACTTACTGTCAGAGCTGTTAAACAATGGTCTAAATGCTAGAAAACTGTCGTGATTTTGAAGATTGCAAACTGGAATACTTTGTGTTCTATGCAATTGAGACCGAGTATCAAACTAAACATTTAGCCCTTTTTTGAAGGAGAATTTATACTACCTAGTACATACAACATTTGTACCAAACATAGCTAAGTTTCGTATAGAAGTCCAGTATAGATGTCTACACGGTCATATGACATTGACAGCTTTAAGTGTTTCACCCTAGTAGATTCATGTTTCTTATGAACTCAATCGAATATTAAAAATATTTATTACCACTTTATTTAGTGATTTGACTGCTTTTTAGCCACAAGTAAATTAGATACAACACTTCTGTTTTACTGTGAAATCTTCTGTCACAGAATGGTGATGAATACATACGCATGTAGAAATTCACCATCATCATAAATTTTCTGCTATCATTGGCAAATCACTTGCCGCAAACTGAGAAACTTCTATTCACCACAATCTTCACTTAACCTTTTCAATTTCACGTAGATTTTTTATTTTTATTCATTTCATTAACTATAGCCTCTTTCGTTCCCTTGCTCTTTTTACCTACCACCGTAACTTCTAGTACATCCCATATGACCATGATAAATTTCCTTCTCAGCCAATATTCCAACCAATTTCTCTTCCTTTTTTACTTAAATCTAAATCACAGTATTCTCTTCTCCCCTCTTATTTTAAATTCTTTCTCATTGACTTTATGTTCAAAGCATCTTTTCATTTTTCTCCACACCTATATTGCGAAAACCTCCAGCCTTTTTAAATCGCTTTTGGATAGTGCACATGTTTCTGCTTATTGTTCAAGGACACACAAAAGAGATTTTTCTTCTTCCGAAATATTTCTTTCGTCATTCGTATTCTTCTTCTATGTAACATTGGTACTTAATGTCCTTCCTAATAATATTAATCAGCTACCGAAAAGCAGTCAGAACTGTAGTTTAGCCCATCTTACTTCTATGTATGATACCGACTACTTGCACACTCCATATCTAAAAAATTGCGACAGCTAACACCGTGCAGCTAGGCCACCCAATATACACCTTCTTATCCTATAATTGTGTCTGATGAAGAGGTGTATGTGTCTGTGTCTGTGTCTTTCTCTCTCCTCCTTTCTTCTCTCCCATACTAAAACTGGCTAACAGCATGACCGCAATTCTAATTTCAAACTTCACATATATTTGTATCGATAAAATGAAATAAGAAAACAGAGATGAAAGAAGATTCATAAGTTAATGTAGGAAGAAATTGAAACACACACAATGAAAAATTGAAACAAATGGATGCCTATCACACAGAGGTTCAGAAATGAGACAGAGAGAGAGAAGACAAAAAGAAAAGGAAGAACAGATAAAAATGCGGAACTTAAACGTAGCGAGAAAAGAACCTAACATTATATAGTTACGTTTCCAGAAATTCAACAATAATATAGAAAAAACGTTTGTTTTTATATATTTTTCACGACTATTAGAATATATAGAGGATGCTAGGAACATTCATTAAGTCACTTTCAAGAAAAGCTTACTTAATTTCCATGAGAGCTGTAGACCTTCGAGACACATCTAGTATAAAGTCAAAAGTTTAACACACATGCTTTGTTTCCGCGGGTTCGGCTGGAAATTCGGAATTGTTCATTGGATCTACTAATCCAAAATACATTATAATAAACCCAGTAGGTAGCGTAGGTCATATCCTCCATTCCAGGCTACTAATGCAAACTGAACAATGAAAATGAAACGAAAAGAAAAAGAAAGAATGAAAAATCGAATGACTGCTATTTTACTGCTAAATTTCTATCAGAAATACCCTATATTAAAAGTCCAAACTGTATCATAATGAAAAGTTACAAATGTTCAAAAGGAAAATTTGATGTTCCTTATAGATGTAGCAGACCTTGTATGCTTTCAAATTTTAACGTGAATAAAACCCATTGAAGTATAGGATGGAAACAAATTTTGTGTCGAACTATATAAATAAAATTTTGTTTTCAAATAACCAAAGAGATTACCATTTTCTAGTCTTTTCCGAATATTTACCTGTTCCGAACATCCGGCATCGATTTCATCTCTTGTGGATATAGCGTTATAATTCGCATAGATAGAATGAACACGTTAGAGCTCAAACGGATCATCGTTTCAGTCGGATGATGTTGGTTAGATTACGAACCACAACTGCGACGAGGATTCAAATCCGTAGTGACCCGGTAATTCAACTGACAGTAGATAACCCAGAGGGTAAAAAAGAGATTTTACTTATTCCCTTGCGTTATAACAGTCTTTCTTTCAGAGATGACCAGGACTGGAGATGTTATCCTTAGAGCACGAAAAACACGACGCCGAAGTTCCAAGTTATTTAAATTTTCCAGTCCAGGTCTATCGGGCTCTTGCTGTGTTTTAACTTTGGAACACGCACACGCATATGAAGAGCGTGTGTGCGTAAGAGAAAGGGGGAGAAGTGAAAGATGCAAAGACAGGACAGGGAAACGTCAAGAAAGAGAGAGAGAGAGGGACGGATATAAATATGAAACATACTTATCATTACAGTGTATGATGAAGAACTCACACAAAGTTTACTCGAATTCTCGCCAGTGATGCCTTATTGGTTCTCCAATAGAAGATGAATCTCTATTTGCAGCCATTATTTTATGCGAAAAAATGATACTACCTGACGGGGAATCGAACCAAGATTTTCCATTTGGAAGTCTAGCACTTTACCACTACACCAACGATTACTCTACCCAAACTTTGTTTAACAAATGGTGTAGTATTTCTTTCTGAAAACGATAACACGAAAATTGTATACTGCAGATCAATGAAGTGTTTCGAATTCCCTTGCTCTTTCCCAATCAACATTCGTAGATCGTCTCTATCATGATACAGGTGTTTGCTTCCACATTCTTAAGTATTGCTCGTCTAGTATAAGAAGTCCATTCTTCACAATCACTTTGTAAAAAAAATCAACTTTTGCGTGAACAGGTTTTGAACCTATGTTGGATAGCGGTACTAATCGTAAGTCCACTACGTTACCCCTACACTATCAAGCCAGCTGAAACTACAAGACGACAAGTATTCCTTACTTTAGCCCTGATCTTTGGAACGAACCGTCTTCTTCCCGTAAGGTAATTTGCACTAAAATGCACAACGAAATTCATTTATTCGATGACCTAGAGAGAAATCAGTGCCCTCTAATAAAGGAAATAACACACAATCCAAGAAAAACTACAGAAATGCGAATAATAACCATAATACAGAATTCAGAAGTATGCTAATAATAACCATAATAATAATAAATGTTCACATTCACAGTATAGTTGTCAATTATTATTATTATTATTATTATTATTATTATTATTATTAATAATAATAATAATAATAATAATAATAATAATAATAGCATCAATTACCTGTTTCGGGCTAAATTGAGAAAAATAGTAATATGTTCCGCTAGTCAGTCACTTTTTACTATTGCATCGGCAGTGTCATTGTTCAACTCAGCGACACGGAAACCTATGAATTCGACACTGATATTGGTTATTTCGATCATATATATATTCCTCGTCCAACTTGCGGGGCTGAATTTGAATTTAAATGGCATCAAATGTGTCACTGTTCATCTCAGCGACTCCAAAAATTACAGATTAGACACTAATATCGGTCATTTTTCGTTCTTTTTTAAATGTCGCTCCCCCTCCCCTCCCTTAAGTTACACCGTCAAAGTGATATGACAAAACCATCTCAGGTTCCAAATTCATCTAGGTTGAAAATTTGATCGAGATAGGTCGGGTGGTCCAAGCGTTATTAGTTTTTTTTAAAAAATGTCTTTCCCCCTCCCCTAAGTTCTACCGTAAAAGTGATATGATGAAAATTACCGCAGGTTCGAACCTTATCTATGTTGAAAATTTGATTGAGATCGGTCGGCTGGTTCGAGAGTGATGTAGTTACAAATACAGCCACTTTCATTTTCAGTGTTTTTACATATATATATATATATATATATATATATATATATATATATATATATATATCCCCTCTCCGTCCTCCACGTTGTACCGTCAAACTGAAAATGATAAAAATCATCCTAGATCCGAACCTTATCTATGTTGAAAGTTTGATAGAGATCGGTCTAGTAGTTCAAGTGTTATTACGTTTCATTTATTTTCATATATATATATCTCCATCCTCCTCTCCTCCTTCCTTAAGTTCTACCGTCAAAATGAAATGATAAAATGACTCTCCGGGTTGAACATCGTTCATGTCGAAAATATGATTCAGATCGGTTAGTGGTTCAAGGGTTATTAAGCTTTATTTATTTTTATATTTCCCCTTCTCTCTCTCCCATAAGTCACACCATCAAAGTGAATAGATAAAAGCACTCCCTAGGCCTGAACCTTATCAATGTTGAAAATTTAATCAAGATCGGTCTGGGGATGCAAAAGATTAGGAGTCACAAACGCAGTCACTTTTAATTTTATAAATATGTTATTATTATTATTATTTGCGTACTTTTGAACTTACGTGCTGAAATTACTGCATGAAATGCATTTATTTCTGTAATTTTTTTCTGTATTAGTGCCCACTAGCATATCTCTAGGTTGTTGAATAAATTAATTACGTTATACACTTTGATGTAAATAAATTACAGGAAGCAGCCGGTTCGCTCCAAAGATCAGAGTTGGTTTATAAGTAATATCTGGCTTGTAAGTAGGGTAAGTAATATCTGGTATGAAGTTTCAGCTGGCTTGATTGTGTAGGGGTAACGTAGTGGACTTACGATTAGTACCACTATCCAACATAGGTTCAAAACCTGTTCACGCAAAAGTTGATTTTTTACGAAGTGATTGTGAAGAATGGACTTCTCATACTAGACGAGCAATACTTAGGAATGGGGAAGCAAACACATGTATCATGATAAAGACTATCTACGAATGTTGATTGGGAAAGGGCAAGGGAATTATCAGGACATTCGAAACACTTCATTGATCTACAGTATACAATTTTCGTGTT
Source organism: Thermobia domestica (assembly GCF_964235325.1). NCBI lineage: Eukaryota > Metazoa > Arthropoda > Insecta > Zygentoma > Lepismatidae > Thermobia > Thermobia domestica. The sequence continues at coordinate 160,772,410 of NC_137458.1, forward strand.
ATCGTTTTCAGAAAGAAATACTACACCATTTGTTAAACAAAGTTTGGGTAGAGTAATCGTTGGAGTAGTGGTAAAGTGCTAGACTTCCAAATGGAAAATCTTGGTTCGATTCCCCCGTCAGGTAGAATCATATTTTCGCATAAAATAATGGCTGCAAACAGAGATTCATCTTCTGTTGGAGAACCAATAAGGCATCACTGGCGAGAATTCGAGTAAACTGTGTGTGAGTTCTTCATCATATATTGTAATGATAAGTATATTTCATATTTATATTCGTCCCTCTCTCTCTCTCTTTCTCTTGACGTTTCCGTATCCTGTCTTTGCATCTTTCAGTTATCCCCCCTCTCACGCACACACGCTCTTCATATGCGTGTGCGTGTTCCAAAGTTAAAACACAGCAAGAGCCCGATAGACCTGGACTGGAAAATTTAAATAACTTGGAACTTCGGCGTCGTGTTTTTCGTGCTCTAAGGATAACATCTCCAGTCCTGGTCATCTCTGAAAGAAAGACTGTTATAACGCAAGGGAATAAGTAAAATCTCTTTTTTACCCTCTGGGTTATCTACTGTCAGTCGAATTACCTGGTCACTACGGGTTTGAATCCTCGTCGCAGTTGTGGTCCGTATTTAACCAACATCATCCGACTGACACAATGATCCGTTTGAGCTCTAACGTGTTCATTCTATCTATGCGAATTAAAACGTTGTATCCACAAGAGATGAAATCGATGCTGGATATTCGGAACAGGTAAATATTCGGAAAAGACTAGAAAATGGTAACCTCTTTGGTTATTTGAAAACAAAATTTTATTTATATAGTTCGACACAAAATTTGTTTCCATCCTATACTTCAATGGGTTTTATTCACGTTAAAATTTGAAAGCATACAAGGTCTGCTACATCTATAAGGAACATCAAATTTTCCTTTTGAACATTTGTAACTTTTCATTATGATACAGTTTGGACTTTTAATATAGGGTATTTCTGATAGAAATTTAGCAGTAAAATAGCAGTCATTCGATTTTCATTTCTTCTTTTTCTTTTCGTTTTGTTTTCTTTGTTCAGTTTGCATTAGTAGTCTCGAATGGAGGATATGACCTACGCTACCTACTGGGTTTATTATAATGTATTTTGGATTAGTAGATCCAATGAACAATTCCGAATTTCCAGCCGAACCCGCGGAAACAAAGCATGTGTGTTAAACTTTTGACTTTATACTAGATGTGTCTCGAAGGTCTACAGCTCTCATGGAAATTAAGTAAGCTTTTCTTGAAAGTGACTTAATGAATGTTCCTAGCATCCTCTATATATTCTAATAGTCGTGAAAAATATATAAAAACAAACGTTTTTTCTATATTATTGTTGAATTTCTGGAAACGTAACTATATAATGTTAGGTTCTTTTCTCGCTACGTTTAAGTTCCGCATTTTTATCTGTTCTTCCTTTTCTTTTTGTCTTCTCTCTCTCTGTCTCATTTCTGAACCTCTGTGTGATAGGCATCCATTTGTTTCAATTTTTCATTGTGTGTGTTTCAATTTCTTCCTACATCAACTTATGAATCTTCTTTCATCTCTGTTTTCTTATTTCATTTTATCGATACAAATATATGTGAAGTTTGAAATGAGAATTGCGGTCATGTTGTTAGCCAGTTTTAGTATGGGAGAGAAGAACGGAGGAGAGAGAGGAGGTCTCTTTACCAGACATGATTGTAGGATAAGAAGGTGTATATTGGGTGGCCTAACTGCACGACGTTAGCTGTCTCAATTTTTTAGATGCTTAGTGTACCGACAGTAATCATTGCTTTTGTCTAGCGTTTATTTTCGTCACATATTTTTCTTTGCATTTTCTATCATTTTATTTTCAGATTTCACATCAAGTATAATCACTTGAATTTAACCAAGGTATTCCATGAAGCAGTATTTAGTGCGAAGGGTCTTTTTGACACATTTTCAGTTGACATGGATTTATTATCATGATTTCCTTTCATTGAATAAATTTACTTTATGCAAATAATTTCGCTGTTAGCATGGACATAATTGTTAGGGCTATATGTAGGCCTATATTTACGCACAGGCAATAGGGGCTCGGGCACACGGCGGCAAATATCAAGGGGTAGTATATTTTCAAAATCGTATTGAAATATAGTATGCGAGAAAAAGAGGTTGTCCACTAGCGAAAAAATTAAGGAAGGTATACACTGAAAACAATATTGGTACTGCAGCGCGATCGAGTTTCCTCGTTACGACCAGTGTTGGGCAAATTTCAATTGAATTAACAATTAACAATTAATCTGTAAATTTAATTGTTAATTGTAATTAACAATTGAAGTAAGTAATGGTTAATTGTTAATTGCACTTGGCCATTAATAATGGAAAATGGAAATTGCAATTAATCAATCGCTTGAAAGTAATTGCACTGGAAAGTAATTGCAATTGAATTCAGTCATTCAATTGCAATTGAAATTAATTGGCAATTAATTCAATTGCAATTGATTTCCACAGCAATTACTTTCAATTGATTTTCACTGATTAATTTTCAACACTGTAGTTCAGAGAGGGCGTGGGGCAATGAAAACTTTAGCCACGACCAATTGACTCACCACCCATCGTGACCCACTACCCACCATGAACCACTCTCACCCACTGTGACCCACAGACCCACCAAAACCCATTGTCATCAACTCTGACCCATGATTCACTCCCTCTTCTCTACTGACTAAAGAGTTTAAACTTGTAATAAAACAAGCCTATGAAATTATCACTCATCGGAGTTTGAATTTCTACGATCAATCGCTCAAGCACCGCTGTATTAGAATAACGGTGGATCTGACCTTTCTAATATAAATAAAATAAAGAGTTTGTTTGTGTCTGTCTATCTTTATGAGGCCTGTGGACCAGACGAGTGGATCGAAAGTTTTCAATATTTGGTAGCGGATAGCTTGGTCTAGGCCCCAGATCAAGACGAAGAGTTTTTTTCAAATTTCGAACTAGGGGGGTCCCAGGGGACGTTTACTGGGACCGGCTTGGGGACCAGACAAGTTGACCGAAAGTTACCAAACTTTGGCCACGGATACCTTGATCCAGCTCCCACACCGAGGCGAAACGTTTTTGACAAAATTCGAACCAGGGGGTCTCAGGGGGGTGTTTACCGGGACATGTAAAAGTAATAGAAAATGATCGATATTAGTGTCGATTTCATAGTTTTCGCGGTCGCTGAGATCAATGGTGAAACACCAATCGCATTAACTTATAAATTCACCCTATTCGGATGCGGGCCGGGGGTCAGCGGGAGGGGGGATACCGAAACGTAAAAGTAATTCAAAATGACCGATATTAGTGTCAAATGCATAGTTTTCGCGGTCGCTGAGATCAATGGTGACACTACCATGGGAGTATCGTAAGTATCGGAAATGCGTGAGAGACGTGTGTCGCGTCGCTCCGCGGAAACTATTCGGGAAAATGGTTTGCAGGTTGAGCAAGAGATATACCGCTTACCTGCGTGTGCGTTAAATTCTTTGAAACAAATTGTGTGAAAACAGAATTTGGAAATTTTAAAAAATAACGGAGATTTTAACTAAAATATCTAGTGGTTTTTTACAGAATTATAGTGCAATTTTGAGTGCTAATACGAAGACGTGGAATCCTGAGGACAAAAAAGTAAATACCGCAACGTTGCAACTTTACGGGGAAGTTAAAGTGCGAACGAACTGTGAAAGTGTGAGTGTCCGTGTGGAAGGCTAAAGTCCTTTTCCCGCGGTTGTAAAAGTGCGTACTACAAATTACACCTCATTGTAGCCGTAGTAAACAATAGTAGAAACACGTGCTTCTCTTAGTAAATACGTTTGAGTAAAAAAAAAAAAAAAAAAAAAAAAAAAAAAAGAGTTGCGTGATAGTGAGTAGAGTGCATACTAAAATAGTACTGTAGTGTTTTTTTTTTCTAAGTGACAGTACTAAAACACGTGTTTATAGTGCTTACTGACAGAAGAAAGAAACACCACGAGCTGAAACACATGGTGAGTACATACCTTTCTCTACATAGTCTTAACGAAACCACACAAGCTTCTGAAGAGGCAGAGAAATTTATTAAACTTAAACGCTGTGACGAGTGGGCAACAAATATAAAATAAGGTATTATTGTGTGCACACTCCCAAAGGGAAATTTTTAAAACTATAGAACAAATAGAGAAATATCGAAATCATTACATAAATATAATTTTGGTCGTTCCTGGGGTGATATTCCCCCTCCCCAGGTTCTGTAAGATGGATCGAGCAATGGAACGAAAACCAAGATATTCAGGTAGTAACTACACAGACATGCTCGACAAATTGGATGAGGAACAAAGGCAAACTACAAGTTTGAGATCACAAAATGTGAGCAGAGTAAATTTAGAAGAGAAAACAAGGGAAGAGAGTGGAAAAACATTTTCACAAAGTGACAAAAGGTTGAGAGAGTCGCCGAATTCAAAGGATAACAAGAAAAAGAAGCAAGATATCCCAACAAGGTCAACTATAAACATAGAAGAAGACCGAAATATCAGTTCAATTCTCGAAAACGATGACGAAGATGGTAGAGATGACGATGAACAAAATAAAAAGATGGAGGAAGATTTAATAAAAGAATACGAGGTGGCATTAAGCTTTGTAGAGCAAGTCGTAAAAAGGAGTAAAGCTAGTTCAGCTATAACTCGCAGCATAAACAAGCATCTGTTAGGATGGGTTATCAAACAGGCTAGAGCTGAAGAAGTAAACAGTCAATTGAAAGTAGAAGTTAAGAAACTGAAGGAAGAAAATAAACAATTAAGAGCAGAATTAGACAAAGCAAAACAACAAAAAGAAACAAAAACGGAAGAGAAATCCCTGTACTCAACTATCGCAAGTAAAGATCAAACTGTATAGAAACAAATAAAACGTACACAAATAATAGAAAATACTAGAAACAAACAAAAACCAACATTGTTTCTCAAGGCTAAAAATAATGAGAACATTAAACAAGTCAGAGAAAATTTTGTTAAATCAGTGAATCCATCAAAAGACAAAATTAAAATCACATCTTTGAAGGAAACGAAAACCACTCTGATTGTTGAAACAGCATCAATCACAGATATGGAAAAAATAATGAACAACCGGAAATTACATGAAAATGTGAAAGTAGAAAAGCCAAACAAGAGAAAACCTTTGCTAATAATATACGATGTTCCAGCTGATTTCGAGAACGAAGAGATAGTTGAAACATTAATTGAGCAAAACTTCGAAGAACAGGAAATAGAACAAGCCAAGCAAAATATAAAACCAAGATTTAGAACCGGCCCGAAGAATAAAGACAAATGCCATCTAGTGATTGAGACATCGGCCACAATAAGAAGGAAACTAATATCTGAAGGTAGTGTACCTTATGTATGAAGTTCATGGAGTTAAGGACTTCATCACAATACCAAAATGTACTTTATGCCTAGATTATTCACACGTAAGCAAACACTGCAAGGAAGAAGAAAAGATATGCTCTCATTGCGGGAATAAAGGCTACGAACGTGCTACCTGTGAGGATAAAAATAAGAGCAAGGTATGCATAAAATGTAGTAGAAGGAAAAAGAAGTGTGATGCAAAAAATGAGAAGGACTGCGCTACATATAAAATGTTTTACGAGCGGACCATTTCTAGGATAGAATTTTAATGGATAAGTATCCCGAAAGATTTTTCAATAATCAACAGGAAAAGAATATGGAAAAAGAAACAAAGAAGAAAAAGAAAAGCCAGTCGAATAAACTAAGGGATAAAGAAAGATCTGAAGCTAGAAGAAATCTGATCTCCAAAACAAAATTCGAAATTTGGTTGGAAGAATCAACACCAATAAGTAGCATAGAAAAGGTTTTAACAATAGAGGAAGGTTTCATTGATTTAGAAGATAGAAATGCATGCATAGTGCACCTTATAAACCCAGAGAAAGTGTATAGGGAAATTGCCAAACTGTATGGACGTATTGTATTTGACCACAGAGCGGAGTGGCCACACACCCACGTTAAAATATATAACCCCTGACCACAAGCATGGATGAACCGAGGAAGGATGAAAGAATAAAAATTATGCAGATAAACGCAGGTGGGTCAATTACAGTAATGGACGAGATAAAAGAACTCGCTGAGAAGGAAGATATAGACATAATTTTAATACAAGAACCCTATACTAAAAACAAAAAACTAACGGTAATGGGAAAAACAGAAATAGTGTACGCAGGAGAGAAACCTATAAACAACACAGGTGAAAAACAAAGAGGAGGAGGGAAGCCAAACTCAAACCACATTGGAGAGAAACCTATGGCAGTGATAGTAAACAGAAACAAAAAGTACAAAATTCTAAATCTAACCCAGTTTAGTGACCCATGGACAAATTGTATAGAACTTAAATCACAAAATGGAGATATTATGATATTAAACTGTTACTGTCAGTATTGTCTAGATATAGAACCTTTTTTAAATACCATGACAAAATTCTGTGACACTTACAAACACAAAGACATACTTATATGCGCCGACGCGAATGCTAAATCTCCAATTTGGCAGAGTAGATATACAGACGAAAGAGGACAGAAAGTAGAAGAAATGATAGCAGAAAATGATCTTGTAGTAATAAATGAGGAAGGTCATCCGCCCACGTACAGGAGTAGACAAGGGGGTGAATCAAACATAGACATAACACTAACAACATTGCAACTCAGCGACAGAATAACAAATTGGAGGGTACTAGACGCGGCTACCCTAAGTGATCATAACGCAATACTATTCGAGATAAGCAGCAAAACAAATGCTAACAATCTAAATGAAAACGATAAAACTGTAATATATAATACAAAACGAATAAATTGGACTAAATTTTGGGAGACAATTAAATTGCCACAAATTGAAGACGATAGCGATGTTGATGAAATAGCTGAAACATTGGAAACTGAAATAATTAAAGCAATTAAAAGTTCAACTAAAACACGAACATTAAATGGAAAATCAAATAAAAACAACTCGTTTTGGAATAATGAACTAAAAGACTTAAAACTAAAAAACGAGAAGAGCTAGGAAATTATACCAAGAGACGTGGGAAATAGAATTGAAACAAATACGACTAAGAAAATACAGGGAGCAAAAGAAATATATGAAAACAAAATAAAAGAAATGAAAGTAAATAGTTGGAAAAACTACCTTAAAGAAAATACTAACCTAGACATTTGGGGTGAACCATATAAAATAATTAGTCAGAAAATAAAGAAGCCAACAACTCTCTCAACCTTAAGAAAAGATGATGGAAGTTTTACTGAAGGATGGGAAAGCACCATAAAATTTTTAATGGAAAAACTTTTACCCAAGGACGAAAAAGAAGACGATGACGAGGTGCACAAACAAATGAGGGAAGAAATGAAAATTTTACCAATAAACTACGAAATTATGGAAGAAACAGCCAATCAAGAAATAAGTAATTACATAAAAATGTTAAAAAAGAAGAAAGCAGCAGGTCCAGACATGATAAAATCAGAAATTTTCCTGGAAAATGCAGATACATGGTCACCATATCTATCAAGACTCTACAATTTATGCCTCAAGACGAAAAGAATTCCTAAAATATGGAAACATTCAAACTTAGTAATAATAAAAAAGAGCGAAGATAAAAGAAATGATGATCCTAAGGCGTATAGACCGATCTGTCTCTTAAATATAATAGGAAAAATATTCGAAAGAGTAATCACTAACAGACTTAGCAAATATCGAAACATAGAAAGAGATAAGCTACAGCATGGCTTTAGGAAGAAGAAAAGTACGGAGACAGCTATAAGGAGGCTTTTAGAATTAATAGAAAATGGAAAAATAGACAAGTACCAGGTAGTAATCTATGTTGATATCAGTGGAGCTTTTGACAATTTGTGATGGCCATCACTTTTTAAACAATTTAAAAAAATGAAAGTACCTAAATCACTATACCAACTAATGTTAGAATACTGCAACGAAAGACAGGTCACTTACAAGGCACCAAATAATAACATTACCACATATACAACAAAGGGATGTCCACAGGGATCCATATGCGGTCCAACGATGTGGGACATCGTTATCGAACCATGCCTAAAAACACTGGAAATTACGGAAGACACGGAAGGAGTAGTCGGCTATGCAGACGATATCGCAATAGTCGTATCAGCAAGATCAAGAGACGAAATTGAGAGGAAAGGGAACCAAGTCTTACACACGCTTCAAAAATGGTGCGAAATAAATAAACTGAAACTATCAGGAAATAAAACTAAATACACGATATTCGGGCAATCTATACAAAGAGATCCAATTAAAGATTAACAACCAAAAAATTGAACGAGTGAAAGAATTCAAGTATTTGGGAGTATGGATTGACGATAAACTGAACTATGCTAAACATGTCGAAAACGTAACTGACAAAGGAAAGAAAGTTGCACATAAAATACTTACAATTGCAAGAAAAGACTGTAAGATACCCAAACAGACCCTACAAACGTACAACAATGCTGTAATAATGCCAACACTAAAATACTTGCCAGCATCTGGGCTCACAGAATATTTAAAATGACGAAATGTGTTCATGTGGAGAAATCAAAACACCTGAACACGTAATATGGAATTGTGAAAATTACGTAACTAGTGAAGAAATAAGGAATCTCAGAGATGAACTTAGTGATGAAGATTGGACTAGCTTACGGCAGGATAAAACAAAATTCGATAACTTTCAAAAAATAACAGAGTATATAGTGAGAAACCTATGGAATTAACGAACCCAACGAAGAAGGTAATTGAACAAATAGCACTTTGAAAAGATACAATTAAAAAAAAAAAAAACAAATTCTAATAGAAACAATCTTAAAGTTCTGGCAAACACCCAGAACTATAGTACAAACTTACGTTTCTTTTTATTTATTTATTTATGTCGTTTTTATTTCTATAACCCCTATTAACATTGTGTGTGTGTTAGCGTTGTGCGTGTTAGTGTAATAAACACATATGAGAAACAGTGTGATAAAACCTTAGAGAATCATAGAAGAAAGAAGAAACTACAAGACAGTTAACACCAAATGAGATTTTTTTTTACACTGTGTTTTGTTTATCTTTTTCTTTTTAAATTTTTACTTTTCAGGGTGGTGAATGCGCTGCTTCCCAATCATTTATATTATGTATTAATCAATTATTTTCTTTCTTCTTTTAGGTTATTTTCTGCATGTAAAAGGTTAAATAAAGGAAAATAAAACACACAAACAAACAAACAAACAAAAAGAGAGAGAAATATAAGGGCATGGTTTGCCATGCTGAAAAGAAATGTGCCTCACCTCAATCTGCTGAGGTTTGACAGCCGAAAAGACAGGGAGATAATAAACATCAAGTATAAGAGAGAGAATAAAGGCAAGAGGCAGTTGCGTCTGCCATAAATAAGTCCGAAAGTAATCGGCCAAGGCAGGGGGAAGTGGAGGCATTAAAAAAAAAAAAAAAAACTACCATTAGCGATGACTTTCAAATTCATCCACCGTTGTATGCGGGCCTTGGGTCACCAGAGGGGGGAATTCCGAGACATGTACAAATAATCGAAAATGACCGATATTAATGTAAAATCCATAGTTTTCGGGGTCGCCGAGCTCAATGGTGAAACTCAAGACCGCGTTTACATTCACATTTAGTTCCCATCAGCTAAGGAACGGGGGCATTATAAAGGCGATCACGAGACATGTAAAAATAATCCACAATGACCGATATTAGTGCCAAATCCGTAGTTTTCGCGGTCACAGATGAATGGTGATACTTTCATTAGCGATGATTTTCAAATTTGGCCACCATTATATGCGGGCCGGGAGTCACCGGGGGTGGAGAATTGCGAGACATGTAAAAGTAACGGAAAATGACCAATATTAGTGTCAAATCCATAGTTTTCGCTGTCGCTGAGATGAATGGTGATACTTCCACAGGCGTTGACTTCCAAATACAGCCCCCATCGGCTGCGGGTCAAAGGCGTTGTTTTTTCAAAATTGGAACCAGAGGATCATAGGGGCTTTTACCGGGATATGTAAAAAATGATAGATGTTAGTGTCACATTCATAGTTTTCGCGGTATCGGCTGGGGGCCAGAGGAGATGTTTTTCACAATTCGAACCAATTGGGTCTCAGGGGGCGTTTACCGGGACATATAAAAGTAGTAGAAGATGACGAATATTTGTGTCGAATCCATATTTATCGGGGTTGCTCAGATGTATAGTGACACGTGTCCCGATAGTGTTTACGTTCAAATTCAGCCCCCATCGGCCTTCCCAATGAAAACACACGTACGTTGTTGGATATATATTCACACAAAATATATCCAATTTTAGAAATATTTCTTAATTGTTCTCCCGTTGTTCAGTTTGTTTACATTGATATTTTATCTGATCCATGCGAGGAACCAGCATAACAGCTAGTACGAAATAGTAAAGTGTTTGCCATGGACCAAATTAAATAACGAATTCAATTATATAGATAATTATTACGTCATTGATAATTATTTCCTTGTTGAATTATAGATACTTTTCAGTGGAAAAAAGAATAAAATTTGAAAGTCCCAAATCTAGTTAAAGTACACCAACGTAAAGAAAAAAGTATAAAATTTTCCATATAATTAAGCGTACCATACAAACTTAAAATTTCCATGTAATTAAGCTTACAGTACAAATTTTATGTCTCTTCTTCACATAACTTGATTTCTTTGAGCTCTAAACGCTAAACACGCGTCTTGTCTCGATAGCGAAACGACTATAGATTTTTTTAACGAGACAGCGTCAAATACCATGAGCACCGGCGTCATCAACTTGTTCCGCCACCAACGAATTTCGAGATGGTTCCTTTTGCATCGTTTTGTGCTATTTTGTACGCCTATTCTCACTTTTTGTGCGTCACCGCAAGTGGGTCAAAATGGGCCTAAAATATGGCGAAACAAGTTATTACTGTTCCGCCACCAACGAATTTCGAGGTCGTTTCCTGCACATCGTTTTGTGCCGTTTTGTATGCCTACTTCCACGTTTTGCGTGTCATGGGAAGTGGGTTAAAATGGGTCTCCAAAGTGGGACGAAAATGACCCACTGTCCGCCACCAACGAATTTTGAGGTCGCTTCTTTCGCATCGTTTAGTGCCAGTTTCTTGCCGTTTCGAGCGTGTATTTTCATGTTTTATGCGTCACTGGAAGTGGGTCAAAATGGACCTCGAAGGTGAGACGAAAATGACCCACTGTTCCGCCACTACCGAATTTCGAGGTCGTTCCTTTCGCATCGACTAATGCCTGCTTTGTGCCGTTTCGTGCCCCTATTTCGACGTTTTGTGCGTTACCGTAAGTGTGTCAAAATGGGCCTCCAAAGTGTGACGAAAATAACCCACTGTTCCTCCCCTATCGAATTTCTAGGTTGTTTCTTTCGCATCGTTTAGTGTCTATTTTTTAAAAAGTTTTCTGCGCCTATTTCCTCGTCTTGTGCGCCACCAGAAGTGAGTTAACCGGGCCTTCAAAGTGGGAGTTAAATGACTCAGTACCGCAACTATCGAATTTCGAGGTCGTTTCTTTCGCATCGTTTAGTGCCTGTTTTGTACGTTTTGTGCGTCACCGGAAGTGGGTCAAAATGGGCCTACGAATATAACGAAACAAGTTAATGCTGTCCCGCCTCCAACGAATTTCGAGGTCTTCTTCACATCGTTTTGTGCGTGTTTTGTGCGCCTATTTCCACGTTTTGTGTGTCATCGGAAGTGGATCAAAATGGGCCACCATGGTGGAACAATAATGACCCACTGTTCCGCCACCAACGAATTTCGAGGTGCATTCTTTCGCATCGTATAGTACCTCTTTTGTACCGTTTTGTGCGCTTATTCCCACGTTTTGTGCATCACCGGAAATGAGTCAAAATGGGCCTACAAATATTTCGGAACAAGTTAATGCTTTTCCACCACCAACGAATTTCGAGGTCGTTTCCTTCAAATCGCCTAGTGCCTGTTTTGTGCGGTTTTGTGCGCATATTTCCACCTTTTGTGCGTCACCGGAAGTGGGTCAAAATGGGCTTTCAAAATGGGACGAAAATGACCAAGAGTTCCGCCATTTTCGAATTTCAAGGTCGTTAATTTCACATTCTTTCTTGCTTGTTTTGTGTCGTTTTGTGCGCCTATTTCTACGTTTTGTGAGTCACTGGAAGAGGGTCAAAATGGACCACCAAGGTGGGACGAAAATGACCCACTTTTGCGCCACTATCGAATTTCGAGGTTGTTTCTTTCGCAACGTTTAGTGCCATTTTTGTGTCGTTTTGTGCGCCTATTTCCACGTTTTGTGCGTCTCCGGAAATGGGTTAATGTTATTCTACAAAGTTATTCCGCTATTCTTGTAGGCCATTTTGACCCATTTTCGTTGTTGTACTAAAGTAGAAATAGGCGCACAAAACGGTACAAAAGAGATACTATACGATGCGAAAGAAACGACCTCCAAATTCGATAGTGGCAGAACAATGGCTCTTTTTCCTCACACCTTGATGGACCAATTTGACGCATTTCTGGTGATGCTCAAAACGTGGAAGTAGGCGAACCGAACGGTACAAAATACATACTAAACGATGTGAAGGAAACGTTCTCCAAATTCGTTGGTGGCGGAACAGCATTAACTTGTTTCGTTATATTCGCAGGTCCATTTTGATCTACTTCCGGTGACGCACAAAACGTACAAAACAGCCACTAAACGATTCGAAAGAAACGACCTCGAAATTCGATAGTGGCGGAACAGTTTGTCACTTAACTCCCACTTTAAAGGCCCGTTTAACTCACCTCGGGTGATGCACAAGACGAGAAATAGGTGCAAAAAACTTTTTTTTAAAAAAAAAAAAAGGAACTAAACGATGCGAAAGAAACGACATAGAAATTCGATAGTGGCTGAACAGTGCGTCATTTTCGTCACACCTTTGAGGCCCATCTTGACACACTTCTATTGACGCACAAAACGTGGAAACAGGGGCACAAAATATCACAAAATGGCACAAAACAGATACTAGTCAATGAGAAAGGAAGGACCTTGAAATTCGGTAGTGGCGGAGCAGTGAGTCATTTAACTCCCACTTTGAAGGCCCATTTAACTCACTTCCGGTGACGCACAAGACGAGGAAATAGGCGCAGAAAACTTAAAAAAAAATAGGTACTAAACGATGCGAAAGAAACGAACTAGAAATTCGATAGTGGCGGAACAGTGGGTCATTTTCGTCACACATTGGAGGCCCATTTTGACACACTTCTGGTGACGCACAAAACGTGGAAATAGGTGCACGAAACGGCACGAAACATTCACTAGTCGATGCGAAAAGAAAGACATCGAAATTCGGTAGTGGCAGAGCAGTGGGTCATTATCGTCTCCCTTCGAGGCCCATTTTGACTCTCTTCCAGTAACTCACAAAACGTCGAAATAGGCGCACAAAAGGGTACACGATGTGAAATTAACGACCTCGAAATTCGATAGTGGCGGAACTCTTGGTCATTTTCATTTCATCTTGGAAGCCCATTTTGACCCACTTCCGGCGACACAGAAAACGTGAAAATACGCGCTCAAAACTGCAAGAAACTGGCACTAAACAATGAGAAAGAAGCGACCTCGAAATTCGTTGGTGGCGGAACAGTGGGTCATTTTCGTCCCACCTTGGGGACTCATTTTAACCCACTTCCCATGACGCAAAAAACGTGGAAGTAGACGCACAACACGGCACAATACGATGTGAAAGAAACGAACTAGAAATTCGATAGTGGCGGAACAGTGGGTCATTTTCGTCACACATTGGAGGCCCATTTTGACCCACTTCCGGTGACGCACAAAATGTGGAAATAGGCGCAAAAAGCGAAACAAAACACGCAAAAAAGATGCAAAACAAATTACCTCAAAATTCGTTGGTGACAGAACAACTTAATTACGCCATGAGCACCAATATAAGTATATTCTGTAGTTCTTACCACCAAGGCTGAGAACTGCACGGTCCAATTTTTTAGCCAAAGCAGAAACCCAACTGGGATAGTGGTGTCAACCGGCTTGGCTCGGTTCAACTGAGCGTACAGCTTGAGCTGGCTTGGTTGGAATGACCCATCGCCTGGGCTCAATTGAGCCGATGGCTTGAGCCAGCTCGGTAGGGACGAGTCATCGACTCAGCTCGATTGGAGCCAATGGCTCGAACCAGCTCTGTTGAAACAAGTCCATAGGCTGGGTTCTAGTCAGCTCAACTGAGCCGATGGCTCGAACCAGCTCGGTTGGGGTAAGCAATCAGCTCGGTTCGAGTCAGCTCAACTGAGCCGATGGCTCGAACCGGCTCGGTTGGGGTAAGCAATCAGCTCGGTTCGGTTCGGCTCGTGTGAGCCATCGGCTCGAGCTGGCTCGGTTGAGTGAGCTGTTGGCTCGGCTCATTTATCGGTTCGGCTCGATAAGTAAATGAGCTGTGAGCGAGCCGCTTGAGTCGTTGACAACCCTAAACCCGGGTCGAGCAGTTTGAACATGTTTGGCTGGAGTCCTATAACTTTTAACAATTTTTGGCTCGAGCCCGAATACTTGCCCCTACTGAACTCAAACCTAGAACGTGGCTCAGTGGTAGAGCGTTCACCTCTGGTGCTTGGGGTCCCGGGTTCGATCCCAGCCCCCGCCAAGTGAACTTTGTGGTGGACAAACATCGTGCTCGTGGGTTTTCTCGGGGTTCTCCCGTTTCCTCCCACTTTCTTCATTCCACCATTTCACTCATCTTTCATCATCACCGTCTCCTTTAGCCTAACCGGCATAACCGTGGGACGTAAAACTTAAAGATTTCATTTCATTTCATTTTCAAACCTAGAACCTCGTGACCAATGTCCTTGCCTCCTGAAGATTTCTTGACGACCGAGATCAACAGTCAACTAATTTTTAGTATTCAGATACAAACCGCCTATATTCCATGTTTATACACAGTGTTATAATAATAATTAGTTATAAGTTTAGTAGCAATAGCAGTATCATTGATAATTATATTGTCTATGTAGGATACTTGAAGAGAGTAGTACTTGGAACTACACAAAGGATTTAGCTCGAATTGGCTCGACTCGACTCGAAACTCGATCTGAATTCGAGTCGAGTTGGGGGAAATTTTTCGAGCCGAGCTCAAAGATATCTGCTTCTAGTCGAGTCGAATTTAAAAAAAAAACTCGCTCGAATTCGCCCATCCAGAGATCTTTCGAGGGGAATAGAACCAAAAACATAATATATTTAAAAAATTCTTAGTTTCACGGCTTTCTTCCCAGGGGGGCGAAGGGATGGTAGTTATCTAGCATTTCTTATAAGTACCTTATTTGAAATATGTAAAACAGTAATAAGTGGACAAGGCAATATACACACCTCTTCTTATCTTCAGTTTTAATTGCTGATTTCAATTGCAATTAACAATTACAAGTTTCAATTGTCAATTGCAATTAACAATTAAATGTTTCAATTGCACCCTTTGAGATTGACAATTAACAATTAAATGTTTCAATTGCCTGGTGACCAATTAACAATTAACAATTGATGAAAATTTAATTGTAAATTTTATGATTGAATTCAATTGCAATTGAAATTAATTGTCAATTACAAATTGAAATCAATTGCAATTAATTTTCAGAGCAATTACTTTCAATTGATTGATCAATTGCAATTGATTTCAATTGATTTTGCCCAACACTGGTTACGACGCTAATGACGCTAGAAGGAACTGAGCCTATTGCTTTAATCCGGATTGCATTTGGTTCTGTACGTCCCGAAGCAACTTACCACAATCATAGACAATGTTATTCAACAACAGAAAATATGAACCTGAAGAATTTTGAGTATTGCCATCCATGGAAATCACAGTGTTGCCAGAATAACATTTTCCCAAAAATCTAAATTAAGGCAGCGACTAGAGGAATGAACTCAAATGTATTTGATTACGTATCATTTTGTTTTGGCATCCTATGAACCAGGGGCGGATACAGGCCCGACTTCTGGGGGAAGGCGGTTGGTTGTCATACTGCTACTTTTAAGGGCTCCAAACTTTGGGATGGGTTTTATTTATATATATAAAATAAGAAAGTTTTCTCTTCTGGGGGGGGGGCGATCGCCCCGATGCCCCCCTTGGATCCGCCCCTGCTATGAACTACTTTTTAAATAACATTGATATTTAATTTTAATAACTGTATGTTAAAACTATTTTGTTTATTACAAAATAATTACAACTGTTATTTAAAAAGGAGTTCCCAGGATTCTAAGACAACATGATACGCAATCAAATGCAGTTGAGTTCAGTCCTCTAGTCGCTGCCGTAACTTGGATTTTGGGGGAAATGTTATTCTGGCAACACTGTAATTTCTATGGATAGCAACATTGAAAATTCTTCAGGCTCATATTTTCTGTTGAAAAACAACATTATCTATGGTTATGGTAAGTTACATTTCATTATCTCCTTTCGCTTATGAAAAACAAACAAAAGAAAAATGGTAAATTTTGTATTATGTTTAGTAAGTTAGGCTTTTAATGTAAGCGGATGCGGTTATATTGTCTAGACCTGCCTTGAATACAGAGACATAGGGTTTATGCAAAATGTTTTAGAGTCTAGGGCAGCGTTTCCCAACCTTCTTCAACTTGCGGCACACTACGGGTATAACTTGAATTCTCGCGGCACACTTACAGATATTATTTGTAAACATGAAACACAGTGGTATTTTTTTTCCGTGATGACTGGCCTTCTTCTCACAGAGAAGAAAGTTCGATCACTAGTTTTTCCCAGTGGTAAATCATTATGCTTATTCTTCATTCTAATTTAAAAATAGAAAACAATTGCAATGAAATATTGGACTCAGGTTTTTAAAAATACGCTTTCTTTTTCGAAAACTGTATCCAACCTTTCACTACGAAGGAAGATCACTAAATAACGAACGAACAAACAAATCACGTTTACTTTTAAAACACAAATGTACGCAATTTGTATGCATATTTGCTTTGTCGAAGAGACTGAATGACATTTTAAATTTTCAAGTTACGAAATAAGTCTGCAACAATAAAGAAACAATAATGGTCATAACAATAATAAATACTTTTTTCAACATTAAAAATGTACAAAAAGTAACACGGTATGAAACTTAAAATTATAGATTCATAGTAGTGTGAAATAGAAATGTACATTTTTCCCTACGTTTTGTAATTTGATTGCTATAGAATTAATAATTTTGTTTCGATTTCCTCGCGGCACACCAGCGGCCCATTCACGGCACACCGGTTGGGAAACGCTGGTCTAGGGGCATAAAACACCTAAATACAGACTTAGCTGGTGTGTCTCTGCTTGGACTACTAATAAAGTGTATCTTTTATATAATAATTTACCGTTAAGCACATCTCAGTTTGTTATTTTAATGTAATTACGTTTATGTTAGTTTGATATATGTCTTATCTTTGGGCAATATTATAGTTAAAAGAAAAAATAAAAAGCTTGAAAATTACTTGTCAATTTGGGCAGCATCTTCTAGTATCATAATCAAAAGTTTAATGAGAATATACGTTAGTATTAGTTAAATCCTAATAGGCTGTGTGATTATCGTGGAGCACCAATTTTTAGGTTTACAAAGAAAAAAATATTTCCCCCGATTTTGAAAAACAAACTACGTATGAGAATTTACACTCACCCAGTGGCGTATTTAAGGGGGGATTCCGTTCTTAAGTCCCCCCGAAATCTTACTTACTATAGTAAAGAAAATGAAATACCTTGCAGAATTTTCACATTTCCAGGCAAAACCCCCCGAAAGTTAGCAAAGCCCCCCTGAAACAAAATCGTAAATACGCCACTGCACTCACCCATGTTATTTTGTTCACCCTAATGAGATCCATCAATTGGTAGATCTCTTATTTATGGATTTTACTATTTTATTATATACATGTTTAATTTTATGCTTTTTGTTTTATTTGATGTACATGGAAATTAAATGAAGTGTATGCACGTATTTTCGTGTAGTTTTACATGAATGTTTACTGTGTTTATCTACTTTAGCGCTCTATATTCTTGTATTTTTTTCTTCTTGTGCATAGTAGTTTCTGCACTGCGTAAGATGTTTTTGTTTTTGATGCATGAAGCGCGAAAAAAAATACGGGAGTTAAATATTGTATGCATCCATATCAATACACAGCATATGCTGCACTTTGTCCATTATGTTTTAAAGAAAAATGACCCTGAACAATCTTTGGTCTCCAATCTATTATCGAGTAGATAACTAACATAGTAACTTATTTCCACGCTCTTCAAGAGTACTAAAAAATCCTACTAACTTTGGTTCTATCTACTCGCTATATTTCTCAGAAAGATATTTCTGTAAGGTTATCATTATTGTTCCAAGTAATTTCGTATTGCATCATACTAAGAAAAGATATCATAAACATGCTCTTTGCCAATGGTGCTCAAACTTTTTCTTTAGGTTGGAACAAAGAAAAAACAAAGTAAACTTTAGGCGAGCCAATATAATGGAATAAAGCGGTAGAGAAGATTCTGCTATAAGACTTGATTGGCCCTTATAAGTCTGTCCATCTGTCCGTCCGTTCCAGGATAACTCTCGTAAACATCTGATTTTGATGAAACTAAGTATGTGCTTCCTTGGTGTTTGGTGTTGGATCCTATTGTTTGGCCTTGTACTCCATCAAGTATATATGGATAAATCGAATTTCGAAAATATGATCCACGGTAATTTTCGTTAAAAAGTGTTCGATTTTCTTTAAGACTTACAGGGAGTTAAAATGAAATGAAATCTTTCAGTTTACCGTTCCATGATTATGACCTTTAGGCCAAGGGAGAGGATGATTAAGACAAATGAATGATGATGGAAGAATCGGTGGAATGAGAATGTGGGAGGAAATGGAAGTACCTCGAGAAAATTTACACTCACGATATTGTCCATCACAAATTTACTTGCTCGGGGATGGAACCAGGAACCCCATGCATCAGAAGTATGCGCTCTACCACTAAGCTGCCATTACCCCCTTGAGGGAAGTTAAAATCAGTAAAGAATATAGTGGTAGATTCACCCTCCTTGCCCTCCCCCTCGATTTCTTTTAGAGTTCAACGAAAACATTTCTAACATTTATTAAGTTTTGATATAACTTAACGTACATTTTCTTTCACTTTTTCCCGCAATCTCCAATGCTTGGGGGTAAAATCAGTCAAGAATGAGCTTTGATTTCAGGCTCCTTATATAGGATGGATTCTCCCTCCCCCCATTTAAAACAATATTTTACGACAATTTCCGTTACAACTGTTCGATTTTGTTGTAATGTGCCGTACATTTTGTTTAAGACTTAACAACCATTCACTTTGCATGGAGCTGAAATCAGTAAAGAATAAAATAGTGGCATTACCTCCTCTCCCTCACAATTTATTGTAAAATTCCACGGTAACTTATTAAACTCATTCGGTTTTGATACAATGTTATATTTTCTTTGACTCTTTCCCGTAATCCTCTGTGCTTGGAATTATAATTAATGAAGAATAAGCGGGGAATTTAGCCCCAAATGTGGTATGGCTTAACGCTCCCCCGTCACATTAAAAAAAAAAAAATGATCCAACATACTTTTCGTAAAAAATATTAGATTTTCATCGAATGTTGCGTATACTTTTTGAGACTTTATAATTGTTCTGAGTATTTGAATTAGAAATCAATCAAGAACGAGAGAGTGAACTCCCCCTCTTCCAAGGTTTTATAATAATATATTCGTTGATAATTTCAAGAATTTCCGTTTGCTACTACAGAAGTCCCTCGAAAGCATGATTACCAGGATTCATTCAATGGAGCTTAATTTTGCTTTATATATATATATATATATATAGTCGACAAATTAGATATGACATTTAGAAAAATATTATTAGGCAAATTAGTATTAGACAAGTTATTTGAATTTTATACTGTTCGTGACATTATTTTCGTACTTATTAAAGACCTGCTTTCACGAAAAAATTTTGCTTTTAGTTTATAATTTTATTTATTTATTTATTTATTTATTGCAATATTTTTGGGAACGTTGTCACACAAGGAATGCTTTTGTACCATTTCTACTTACCAATCGGAAAAATGTAATAAATACGAAAAATCATGTCCTACAGTATACACGCAACATTTTATGAGCATGGGTTTCATACTATAGGGATTGTTAATTTATTTCAGAAAATCTACCAACATGTTTCGTGACATATTTGTCTCATAATACGAGTCGGCACTAGCCAATATGATTTAGCTTCTCTAGAAGTATAGACGTATTAATTTAAAAAAAAAATGGAAGACATAATTATCCTCAATGATTTATTATCTTCTGTCCATAGAAAGATGAAGTTGAAACGTCTTAAACCCTTTAGTATTTACGAGGAGTATTTGGTGAATCAGCAGAGTCCTAAAGAACGGTTTATCTCTGGGTTGATTGATTGAAAGCTGACTGAACTTTCTCAGAAGATAGTACCAATGGTGGGCAACTGAACACAGTTGTAAACAACGTTAAGATCGCTGCTGGTGAGAATCTCGTGCAACTAATAGATATTGACAAGGTTAGTATGTATAAAAATTGCCTTATACATGGTGTTTCAAAACAACGCCAACAACGTTTGCGATGTGATTCCTGACACCAAAGTAAGACAAAAAGTATAGAACAACCTAGGTGCACAGATGCTTCCTTTCGGAGTTATTGGCCTAGGTTACCGAAAACATGAAAAAATGAACTTTAAAGGTCCGTAGTTTCAGTACTATGGGACCTACCGTAGTCGGGTCAAGACTTACTTAGGAACTCGTATGTATCCTATCGAAATATCCATGTTTCAGAATTCTGCAGTACTTCCGCAACAATTTTTATAGAGGGAGTAGGTGAGTACTTCAGATAGATTATATGCCCGTAGCCAAACTATGGAGTATTGGATCTATGGACCTTTAAAGTTCATTTTTTCATGCTTTTGGTAGCCTATAACTCCGAAAGGAAACATTTGCACCCAATTTGGTCTATACTTTTTGTCTTATCTTGGTGTCAGGAATCATCTCCCAAACGTTGTTGGTGTTGTTTTGAAACACCCTGTACAAAGTTCATAAGATTCTGTGTGGTAATTTGGAAGTCGCGAAGGTTTCAGCTCTTTGGTAATAATAGAACACAAGTACACACTACACAGAACTTCTGCCATAAACTTCAAGATCTCTTAGCTCTTAGTTGGACTTATTCTGTCAGAGACTAATAATACCTAATTGGTGAAGCACAAATCCCAATTTGGAAATCAAACGGTAGTCTAAAGTGTGTACAAATTAGGGAAAAGGATAACTTTTTTTTTACAACACTTTTATTAGCTTATTTTTCTGTTTGAAACTTAAATTTCACGCATCTGCATACTAACTCGAGAACCGAAATCTTGTACAGATAGATAAACCTTGTGAAAAATACAATATTTTCACAAATTCAGTTAATTATTTAGAATTAATTATCGAATACTTGCTACTTATTCAATCTAAATCGTTTATTACAAAGGACTACGTGTTTGTTGACTTAATATCAACACGTTTGCAGGTTTGGACATTTTTCTTTTCGTAATAAGAAGAAAGATACTATTTATTGCCTTTCACAATGCCTTTAAAAATATTGATTAAAGAATAAAAATAAAACGCTTTTATAAAACGTATTAAATAGGACATATATTTATAAAATGTACTAAGAAGAATGCACAGGGTGTTTTAAGAGAAAAGGTCAATACTTTGGAAAATGGTAGTATGGGAACTAAGCAAAAGAAAAGTTCATATGAACATGGATACAATTCTCAACTGTTTGAGAGCTAAATATTGTGAACCATTTTTGGCATTATGTTGGTTATTGCTCACCCTGTAGATAGCTATTCTACAGTGATGAGACTAAATGCATTATAAAGGTGATGAAATGGACTTTACAACGGTGTATAACACGTGGTTGTGTTGTCTTTGGAAGGAAGATACTGAGGAAAATATGGGAATCAGTGTTGTCATGCAATTCTCTTAAATGATCTTAACTTTCCCAAATTTCCTTCAGGAGTGTCACTACTCATTTCAAGCCATAAAACGAGTCTGTTTAAAATTAAAAAAACAAAAACATATATCAAATTTCTTCTTTCTAAGTTGACAGGATCGTACAGAAGTACTTTACACCTGACAGTGCTGATAAATAAAATGAGGAGGGGGGGGAGTATTTTAAAAAGGGTTGCAAATGATGTACAGGAAAAACTGTTCTTCTCTCTTCCTGGCTTTTGTTTTCTTCCTTACTTGGCAAATGTTATATTGCTTTGCTTGGTGAATCCTTTCCATTCAACCTTTAGAAAATCGACTTAAACCATTGTTTTTGCAAAACTCCGCTTTCTTTGAAGCGGACGGAAACATGACGGCAGAAAGTTTAGGAAAATGTTGCTATTTTCACTGCTAGCTTCTCATTTTAGATAGTGTATATTTACAACGAAGGGGGTGCACCCCTCTAAATCCGGCCCTGTATATATATATATATATATATATATATATATATATATATATATAGAGAGAGAGAGAGAGAGAGAGAGATTAAGGGAAAAGAGGAAACTAGATCTATTATAAATTAACAGAGTTTAAAAACATTTCCATCATCTCTCTTTCTTAGAACGAGAGGTCTAGTTCATGCAAACAAAGATAAATGTAAGAAAAATTACTTATATGATTGATAAGGCATTACTCCATTTTCCTTGTTATTAAAAGTATCTTTAAAACAATCAACAATAACACAACTTAGTACAGTGTTATTTTTGTGCTGAAACTAAACTTCTCAGTGCCGAAACCGACATTTGTTCATTATTTCATCACATAATTTAATATATCATACGAGAAGCGTTCCATATTTAGTTATACTTTTCTTCATTCCAAGTTTCTGTTTCACCATTTTGCTTGGCATAACAGCCACTCAGAGTGGTACATAGGTCTATGCGTCTGCTCATGTACTGGCAGGCATGGGAGAAATGTGCTATGGCTCGTAGGTATTACTTCCTTCGCCCTTGTCCTAGTATCTGATACGAGGATAGACCTATGTCGAAATTATATCCATTGTCGACCGCTCAGGCAGGAAACAAAATTGGTTTTCTATTATTTCGGTCTCTTCACTTTGTATTGCTTCTTCCAGAGCTTCATTACATGGCTCATGAGTTTTATTCTCCTATACTTGCCACATTATTGCACATATCCTTTATTTTTAAAAATCTTTACTGTTTCTCAGATCATTCCTAATTTTGTCCTTCCGCATCACACCACACATCTACCTGAACGCGTCCATCTCATCAACATGCAAATTCTGGTGCTCTCTTTTTCATTGCTTAACATTCCTCCGTAACGTAGCTGCTTCTCCGTTCTTTTGGCATCTTTACAGATTCCAACATGCTATTGAAAAGTCGATTAAACTACTGCACTCCTTCGTTACTTAAATTATTCAATATGCTTCGATAGGAATATTATCCGGTCCTAGGCTTTTACCACTTCCCATTCCAAAATTCTTGCTTAGTCGCTTCACCACATCTAACTTTGTGGCATAGGCACTGATTATATTCAGTTTTGGGATAGAATTAGTCAAAAGGTCGGAAACCATTTAGCTAAATTTTGCAACTCCTTAATTTAACATTTCGAGGCGTTCCACCACTTGGGATAGCAAAACTGATAAATAGGTACTAGAAGCTATAAAACAGAAGTTGCTTTAAATTTGGAATAAATGAAAAAGAAGTAACATATTTAAATTTGATAAAATCGGTAGCAGCTAATTTAGGTGAAAACGTTAACGAGGATTCCAACTAGTATATAGTAAATGATTCGATCTCACCCATAGAAGATTGGCTTCAGACTAAGTTCTATGTAGCTATCGCAGGCAGATATATCCAGATAATCTGTTCCTTCCTGAAACTAAAGTTCAAGTTCCCTGAACAGTCCTTCTCCAATGATTTTGTTCTCGACTTGTGCGTGATGTCAGATCGAAACGTCGGGTGATCTCCACATGTGGCCAAAATGTCACAGTGGAACTGTACAGCTACAACTTCTACTACACTATGGAACCTTACCAACTACACCGGGAACTGCCTAGCTAATTCATTTGCATGTTTTCTTTGTCAAAACACATCGCAAATTAAATCTCCAATGTTAAATTTTTCAGGTTTATCACATTTGATGTAAACTGTTTCTTTATAGAGGAGTGTTTGAAATGGACAGTCCGCATGAGCTCCTGCTTGCTTTTAGTGAGGATCCAGCGTTAGTGGCTGAAGCTTTGGTAACAGATGGAGGAGAATGAGCAATTGACAAAGGAGTGTTTGATGTGGATGCGCCACATGGGCTCCTGTTTACTTCCAGTGAATCCTCCGATGGAAGATTGTGGGCTTCTGCTTGATTCAGGTCTTCTGCTTGATTCGTTGCTTCAGGAATGCTTTAGAATTCAGAGCTGGCTTCTACATTTAAGTCTACGACATCCACAGTAGAAGGAAGAAAATCTTCAGTGAACACATCTTGGATTCAGTGGGACAATTCCACATTCTTAAAAGCTGGATATTGCGATACCAATTGTTGCAGCTTTGTAGTAAGCCGCTGTGAACAAACTAGTACCATGGAATTGTGTAATTGGGCGGGATAGATGATTCCTTACCCATTTATCACACGCTGTTGAATACCAGGACTTCGGCGGGCCAAAAAAGGAGCGATCTAACCCTTTGGGGATCTTATGGTACATTTTGTACCATACGCGTTTTTCATGGTACATTGCGTTATTTCTCTTCTATTTGAGCTTTTTCTTCCGGTTTTTTTTTTAGTTTTTCAAGTCCAGAGACATTGTAGAAGACATTACGTATGGTTTCAGACCGTCCTGCGTCCAGACATGGGAGGTGATGACGTCATAATCTTAAAATGTATTTTTTCCTTTTTTTAAGCCTATGTTCATTATTTTTTGGCGGGCTTATTTTTGAACGTAGAAGATTGAAATTTTGTGCAAACATTCAGTCCACCGAGTAGTATTTACCAGATGTTTTGTTCCGATGTCAGTGCTAAAACAGGGGGGAAACCAGAGGGGCAAAGGGGTCAAAAAAAAGGATATTTTTACCCCAAAAATCCCGTTTGTCGTCATTTTCCCGCCTCACATACACGATAGGACCACGTGAGTCATACCGTCTGAAAGGCCGTTCCATTCTGAAGAGAACGACGGTCGAATTATTATTTTAGGGTAATTAGAGCCGTCTCAGTGAATTTTTATCCAAATATACTTCTGTATAGGGTAAAAGTGGGGCATGGTAGGGAATTTTTTCTGGCGGGCCTATTTTTTCACGTAGAAGATTGAAATTTTGCACAAACATTCAGTCCACCGAGTAGTATTTACCAGAAGTTTTTTTTCCGATTTTTGCGTAAAAACAGGGGGGGTCCAGAGGGGCAAAAATTGAAAAAAGGGAAATTTTGCCCCCCAAAATCCCTTTTTCCAGGAATTTCTCGCCTTAGATACATGATGGAGACATGTGAATGGTACCGCCTGAAAGACAGTTCTATTCTGAAGAGAATGATGGCGGATTATAGTCTTAGGGTTATTAGGGATGTCTCAGGAATTTTTTTCCCTGAGATCATAGTGTTTTGTGGTGATTTGGGGCATTGTGGGAATTTTTAATAAAAATTCTCCCGCCCTTACTATTCAAGATAGAAACTTGAAATTTGGCACACACATTCAGTATACCAAGTACTATTTATCAGATTTTTTTAGATGGCTACAATCACACAGGGGGGGTCCAGGGGGGGCAAAGTTCGAGAAAATTTTTTTTTCCTCCGAAATTTTCACTTTGACAATTTTTTTTCCTGCTTCTGGTATATGGTATGAGCATGCAAGTGGAACCATTTGAAAACCAACTCTATTCTGAAGAGAATGAGGTATGAACCATGATCCTAGGATAAATAGTGACGATGCAGTAGCTGCTTGACTGAAAGTCTCAAAAATAGCCCCAAAAGCCAAGATCTCCAAAGGGCTAATGGTTGCAAATTATGGCTGGTATAGGGTGGTAAACTTAACATCAGAATTGCATTTTCCCTGCAGAAATCAATCGCCTCGATTGAAATGTGAGAGTACCGATTGTCAACAAGTAACAATACATTTTTCGTGACCGGATTTGATCGCTCATGTTGGTGTAAATAACACAACCATTGTAGAAAGGTTATGAGTTGATTAAACCAGAATCAGATATCATTGCCACAGAACCTGGCGGATATCCATCGAGTAACTCTTGTTTCATCCGTTTTCTGGGAAATAACGCAGGTGGAATAAAGGAACCAGATGCACTCATGTAGGAAACAGCTGTGATGTTAATTCCACAATCACTAGATACAATTTTATTCACAACTGATTTTCAGTCAACAACACTTTTGAAACTGATGAGGAACCGTATTTATGCCAGTTTCGAACATAGTGTAAATATCCTGTGGAGGAAAACCGTTTTCCCTTACAAGATCTTGTAGACAATTAAAAAAGTGTTCAACTTGTGGCTTGCTAAAACCACAAGCTCTTCCCAGGCCAGTCTTTGAAGGCAGTCGCTAAGCAATAGTTGGATGTCTAAGGTGGACTCTCTCAAATCTCTTTCTGCCATTCGATTCACATGACTAAAGGGATGAGGCAACTGGCTGCGTTCAGAAAAATCGTACATCACTCTTGTTAGATCTTTTAAAGTTCAGCCATAGAAGAGTTAATCCAGCAATGTGACATATTGCACTAATTCGTTCTCCATTTCTTCGGTAAATAAAGGAAAGAAAAATCCTCAATTCTCCTATTAGTAATGAGAATGCGTAGGATACAAAAAGTCAGATAATATTTAGACCATTTACAAATTTTCCAACCAACTTAGTTTATCAGTTTCTTGCAGTAAAAAATGCTTGTCATCTACGAGGGTAACTTGAAAAGATCTCGGCTTACCCTTCATGAAATGTTAGGTCAAGGTATTGTTAGGTATTGTCAGGGTTAGGTATTGTCAAATATTAGGTTAGGGTAGCTTCATATATGTTTATAGGATCCCATACCAAACATTGAACTAATAGAATTTTATTAATGAAGACTGTTGACATTTAAGATTAAAGAGGACAAAAAGTAGCATTTCTGAAACCTGAATAAAATAAGCATGCGTGCTGTTATTCAATAACTGCAGATTTAACTGCCTCAGACTTTTATGTTTCGAAAACTAAAACTTCACGAAAACTCAAATCGATATACTTCTGGAGACGTGTTTTCCACGCCTGGAAAGCATCTTTAAAGTCCTCGGCTGGAATGGCTTTTAAAAACCTTATAACATGGGCTTGAATGTTCTGCACGGAGTCCCAATGTTTTCCTTTGAGGTGTCTCTTCAAATGGGGAAACAAAAAAAAGTCACTAGGAGCCAGGTCAGGACTATAGGAGGGATGGGGACCACTGGGGTTCTGCTCCGGGCCAGGAAGTCGACGACGGTGAAGGCGGTGTGACTTGGTGCATTCTCGTGGTGGAGTTTCATTGAGTCTTTGAAGTCACTTCGAACGCGGGCAACCCTGCGTTTCAGTCTCTCGAGCACTTCTAGATAAAATCGTGCGTTGACAGGTTGTCCTGGTGGCACAAACTCGAAATGGATGATTTATCGAACGTCGAAGAAGACAATGAGCATGGTTTTGATTCGGGATTTGCTCATGCGCGCCTTTTTGAGGCAGGGGGAGTATGAGGTGTGCCACTCCGCACTCTGCCTTTTGGATTCTGGATCGTATTCGAACATCCAGGATTCGTCTCCAGTTACGACCAAGTCTAAAAAGTCCGGATCACTTTCACACAATGCCAACAACTCCTTGCAGCGCAAAATTCGAAGTTCTTTTTGTTCGTTCGTTAACACCTTCGGCACAAGTTTCGCACAGACCTTTCCCATTTGCAGGTCCTCGGTCACTATCCCATGTACCGCAAATGTTGACATGTTTAGGGTGTCCGCGATTTGTTGAATGCTTACACGCCGGTCTGAGCGCAACACTTTACGCGCACGGTTAACGTTGTCGTCGGTCCTGGCCGTTGCTGGGCGTCCAGAACGGGGCTCGTCGGCGACCTCCTCCCGACCCTCCTTGAACGACTTGTGCCATTTTCCGACCTGGGATCTTGACAAACACTCCTGCTTGTAGGCCTCTTTCAGCATCTGGTAAGTTTCCGTAGCATTCTTACCCAACTTGACGCAAAATTTTATGGAGTAGCGTTGTTCGAGCGAACCCTCCATCGCGCTGTGTTACAACTTGTAAAAACGTGCTTCACGCGGATCGACATGCACATGCTGTCACTGCTCGCAGCAGACTGACTCCGGGAGCGTTTGGAAGGACAGAACACCCACTACTTTTTCCGCGCCGGCAGCGCGCGCTGCGGTGGATTGTTGAGTCAGGGTAGCATCATGCACATTACTTTCATAATGAACCCTGTATATATATATATATATATATATATATATAAAATCGAAATTCAGCACCGTAACTTGGGGGAAGAGAGGGGGAGAAAAATAAAAATTCTCGAAAATGACAAATATCGAAGTGCACTTTAGTAATAGTAAAAAGTGACTGACCAACGGAACATATTACTGTGTTTTCTTAATTTAACAAAGCGAAGCGGGTAATTGAAGCTAGTCTTAAATAATTGGCATTAGTTTATCTATTCTTTCTGGACTATGTATCAGTAATCAGCAGTGTTTCTTCAAGACTTTTTTTTTTGGAGGGCACTGCCCCCTCCGGAACTCGGAAAGTGCCCACCGGAGGAGATCAAAATAGTACGTCTATAATATAATCATAAATTGAATAGTACCGCCAGTACCCATTGGAACACTAAGTGTGCCCCCCGGAACATTTTTTTCTGAAAGAACGACTGGTAGTCAGTAAGAGAAGTAGGCGACTCACAAAAATAATTTTGAGTTGTAATTTAGCTTGTTTGTTATTACATTATCCATGTCGGTCCCGGCGTCCTCCACAGGGGACATAAAATATGACGACATTATTATTGCTTTACAAGTTTAAAATCCGACTGGTAACATTGAAAACTATTTACAAGGGATGATTCATTTATGATTATCCCTTGTAAGCAGTTTTCAATGTTGCCAGTCTGATTTTAAAGTTATAAATCAATAATAATGTCGTCATATTTTGTGTCTCCTGTGCATGACGCCGGGACCGACATGGTTAAGCATAAGAATTTTCTGCAATGTAATTATTTATGTTTAGAATAATGATATGTAACACATTATCCCCCCCTTCCGAAATTTAGTACTTGCCGAATGGGTTCTAAATTTGCTGAATACTAGAATTCGCGAAGGGAAAGTGCAACCCCACTCTTATAGTAAACGCCTTTTTTATGTTTTCAACACGTACACATTGTTTCATCTTTTATGGGCAACATAATGAAACTACTTTAAAACTAACAGTGTTATTTTTATGAGAAGAAAGTATGTTAGCGCAGAAAAAGAAAGCATCTGAATATTAATTTTAGGCTTGTAAATCTGGAGATTAGATATAACTATGTCTGAAGTTTTATTAATAGCTGTTATGTTAAGCTAAAATTGATTTGTCCTTCTACTACTTCGGCTACTTAATGACTCACAGCAATTTACATCCCACAGCTTATGCATTTTTCATGCTGTAATAACTTCCAGGGTTAAAGTGAGACCTCGCGCCCACCTTAGTTCATTATAGCGTTGTACTGATTTAAGCTGGTATAAACCAGAGGTTCACCCACGGGGTCCACCGGGTCTAGAGCCCTTAAATCTTCCTAACTCAGCATACGTTTATACATTTTCTCAATAAAACTATACTTGCTTAACAAAGAAATGATTGATGTAGCATGAAAATTTGATCTTACATTTCATCTTACTCTTTCTCTTGTAAAAACAACCTAGTTCTATCATTATTTTTCTGAAAATATAGGTGGAAGTATTTTACAATTACTTACCGTCTTTTCGGGTGCAGAATAATACACGTTCAATACTACATAGACGTAGTGGCTTGTAGTGTTGGACACCTCCCTCCCCCCAAAAGCTTAGACTTTTCCTAACAAAAATTTCTGGGTGTGTGCCTGGTATAAGCTCTACAAAAAGACATACGAACTTTTCCATGCCAATTTAAAATTAATGGGGGAGAACAATTTGTATCTACTAGAAAGATTTGAAGATTTGCAGAACGATTTTTCATTTTAAAAATAATAAATAAAAGACTTAATTACAACTTTTTGAAGATTATATTCCAAAAATTCCCATGCATAATTGAGTGCCTTTTGTTTTAAAATTACGAAAATAATATCATCATTTTGAATTCCTGCCCTTCAAATTGTAGAATTTTGTACTGAAGATGTTTTCAGTTTGAATTTCCTTTGATTGACACACACATTTTACTTTCAATATGAAAATTTTGTTTTCCACATGTTAATATATGTACTAGTATAATTTCTCCACTTTGGAAAACTGGATCAAGAATCAGCCTTCATTTCTGTCGTCTATGATGCACACAGTTGACAGGATCCATAATTAAAATAGCCTATAATAATAATAATAATAATAATAATAATAATAATAATAATAATAATAATAATAATAATAATAATAATAATAATAATAATAATAATAATAATAATAATAAATACTGTCAAAAAATATCCAAGAACTGAGTTTCGTGACACGCTGTCGGTACTCCTTGATTAGCTTGGCAGAGAGGGAAGAGTAGATGACTCATACTGATTGTTGCAGAATTCTCTCGTCTATAATATTTCAATAAAATGTTTGCAAATTACAGTTCAGTGAAAGTGACTTTCTAGAGCTACGTCAAATGTTCAAATGTCCGCTGTTTTTACAACTCATTCTTTAAGCGTAACATGTAGCATTCGCTTACCAAATATTTTTCTCAGCCGTCTGACTGTGATTTTTTGGTCTAAGTGGGTGGTATGTTGAGTGGAGAGTGTCATATATCAAAGCACTGAATTCTGGGAACATCATTAGCCCAGTGACATTCACTGCAGCTGTCATTTAGTTCTTTTTCTTTTCTTTTTTTCTTGATATCATTTTTCTTTCCTCTTTACTCGATGCCTTCTGGCAGTTTCTCAGAGTTGATAGCACGTTCAGTAGTGTTGCTTTTAAAGTGTAGAGGAAATCGTGCGCCTTCTAATATAAGCCCTTCGTATCTCTTTATCTTTTATTTTTCTTATAAAATAAACACAGTATTAAGGTTATGTCGTCTAAGTTCATTGAGGTCAAGAACATCTCACATAGGTCAATGTTCTAGTAGAAACATTAATGTCTGCCTCATATTCGTTAAACCATCCCAAAAATTAGAAAATGCTTTAAAATGGTTGTTTTCCGGACACAAATAGTATAGAAAATAACCATGTATGCATTTAATGTGCGTGTTATTGTGTTGTTGGTTTGTTATTTTTCTGCAAGATGCCAGGAACCAGTTACAAAAGAACCTGAAGAGATATTTGTTACTAGTGCGCCGAAAGGTGTTACAGACGTTATAAGCATCGAAGAAAGTAACGTCTTGAAACCGAAAGTTGAAGTATTAGGTGAAGTGTTAAAGAAACATGTTCAAAGGCTAAAAGCAACAGCAAACAAAAAAGTGGATTTAATCTTTTTGGTTGATTCTTCAGCGAGTGTGGGTGCTCAAAACTTCTTCAACGAATTAAAATTTGTGAAAAAGTTACTCGCCGATTTCACTGTTTCATATAACACGACTCGTGTTTCTGTTGTCACATTTTCCTCAAAGAATCGAGTCGTCCGCCATATTGATCACCTGACAAATGCAAATGTTGACAACCACAAGTGTCGTCTGCTAGAACGTGAACTTCCGAGTATTACCTACACTGGAGGAGGCACTTATACACTAGGTGCAATGTTGGAAGCCCAGGTACGTTGAATTTGCATGAGGTTACAATCTTTAGACCTGTAGGTTCGAGAGGTCCTTGGTTTGATCCCAGATCATGTGAGGTAGTAATATGGTTACCGGTACCAGTTTTTACATTTTCTCCTTGAGTTTTACGTTTTCCCGACATGTTTTACATTATACAGCATGATTCAAAATGCTGTGAACGGTTACAACATCTTATAACTTTTTTTTTTTTTATTAATCATCCAAATAGCTTCAAATCTTACAGTTAAATACTGAAACTGTACAAGTTTTTGTGATAAAAAAAATGAAAATAGTACATCACAAATGTTCTATGTGGGCCCCCTTTGTTACCCTGCATACATCAATTTGGTATTCCAATTCCGCCCACACCCGTTTCGATTTGTTTGCATCAACAGTTTGCACTGCAGCAGTGATGCGCCCTTTCAGTTCATTCACATCTTGGGGTAGAGGGAGTTTGTAGACAATGTTTTTAGATATCCCCACAGAAAAAATCGCTGGGGGTTAAGTAAGGTGATCTTGGTGGCCAACGTAGAAGTTGATTATCACTTTTACCTGACCGCCCAATCCAGCGGTGTGGTAGTCTGTTGTTGAGGAAATTTCTGACATTGTGATGAAAGTGACATGGAGCTCCATCCAATTGATAGATGAAGTTTGCACTGTCATGTTCGAGCTGTGGCATAAGCCACGTAGTAAGCATTTGTAGAAATGTTTGTCCAGTCACAGTTCCTTCGTCAAAAAAGTATGGACCATAAACTTTTGAAGATGAACTTGCACAAAACACATTCGTCTTCGGTGAATCACGTAAAATTTCACAGATTTAGTGAGGCTTCTCAGTTACCCAAATGAGAACATTTTGTTTATTCACTCTTCACGGAACGTAGCCTCATCACTGAAACAAAGTTTGCCAAAAAAAAAAATCATCAACAGCACTGCACAACTCTTGAAACGACTCTCAAAAAGTCTTGCGACACGTGTGATCATTAGGTGTTAAGTGTTGTAATAACTGCACTCGATACGGATACATGTTTAAATGTTTACGCACTACACGCCAAACAGTTGTTTGAGACGTTTGAAGCTCTTTGCTAACTCTCCTTGTTGACTTTTGTGGGCTGCGTTGGAAACTGGTTCGAAACCTTTCGACATCTGCCTCAGAAGTGGACGGCCTACCGGGCGATTTTTCTTTATAAATGTATCCCGTTCTGTGGAATTTGTCATACCACTTACGTATGGAGTTCTTTGATGGTGGATCTTAGTAAAATTTTCTGCGCAACTCGCGTTGAACACTAACAACAGACCGACAAACGTGAAACTGTAACACGCAAAATGCTCTCTCGGCACCACAGGCAGCCATCTTGGAAATAATCACTCTGCCACCTAGCGGATAAATTTTAAACTACTACGCTCGTTCCAAACAAAACTTGAGGATAATATTGAAAGTATTTTCATAGGGATTTCATTGTTGATAGAGTATTATCACTTATAGAACGTTTCCTTGTCGTTCACATCATTTTGAATCACGCTGTATTTCTATCTTTCCCATAAAACGATTTCTTCCGTTTTCTAATAAATAAAGGAAATTCCACTTCTGAACACTTTAAATGTTTTTATGAGTTAGTGAAAAAATAGAAAAACTGATTTCTCAAACACTATTAATAACGCAACCAACTGTATTAACTTAGTATTCAGAGACAAAATGCAACAGATGACTTTTAACCTTCTACCTAACCGGTACCTCAAACTTATGCTTAAGAATAATTTGGTTCTAACATCTTAGCCTTCATCTGTCAACACCTAACCATATCACAGTTTTATTAATCGCTGTATATTGATATCAGAAACAGAAAGTTTTTATGAAGTAATAAAAACAGGACTGGAAGTGGTTATAACTTTATATATGTCCAGCAAGAATTTTTTGAACATAAAAAATATAATATGGGACTGTTAACCGATACAAATTCTTCATTAAAATTAATTACAATTAAAAAGAAATGAAAATTTATGAAATATACTTGGTTCGTTGGATTTGTGTTCAGCGTCCCTTTCAGCACCGGGCTTATATGAGACGAGGACCTCAGCTTGATTTGAGATTTGAATCACATGAGTTCCCATCGGAACTGTAATGTGCTTTATTTATTTATTTATTTTTTGAAAGTCTCTCAGTTTACAATTAAAATTATTTTACATTACTATGTGATATCATATACATGTGTTCGTTATATCTAAATTCTGGATATCACTTATCTCCCTTTTCTAACCTACTTAAAAAAGGAGTTTCTTGTTTGACCTGTATGTATGTATGAAAGGTTGTTCGCGATTATATCCAGAACAGTTGGTCACATCTCCATGTGGTTTCCACTAATCGAATAAGCTATTTCAATACGAAGGTTCTAACATATCAAATATTGAAAAAAGAATTGGTAATTAAATTAATTATATATATTAAAAAAAGATGCACATTATTTCTGCAACGCAGATGCTGGCTGGATTAGCAATTCAACATTGTCTCGATAACCGTTGGTCATATTTCGATAAAGTTTTCACTAAACCAAGGGGCTATACCCATTGCTTATAACAAATATTTCAATAATTTTGATAATTAAGTATAACTGACTTAAAAAAAATAGAAGGTTCTTAATTCAATTGTGTGTTTTGTGTATGTTCAAGCATAACTTCGACATAAGTGGACCGATTTTGTGATTTTTTTCTTTTTTTGGGAAAGGGTATACTTCCCCTGTTATCGCACGTAAATTATGTCAGGATCTGATTATATCTTTTGGAGCTAGATTATGAAACATCTCAACGAATGCAGTATTAATATCGTAAATAACCGACTTCAATTTATATCTTTTCACGCGTAACTGACATAGACGCAGCGATTTTAATGAGTCTTCTTTTCTTTGAAACAGTATACTTCTATTGAATTTCCAGGTAAGTACATTCATTAGGATCTAATGAGTATAGTTGCAGCTAGATATGAAACTTATCAATGGTTGACAGTATTAATGTAATTATTTTGTGTGTGTGCTAATGCATAATTCCGTAACGCTTAGATCGATTTTTTAATGAAAGTATTTGTTAATGCATGTTTCGTAGGCCGACCAATTTTATAGGAAGTTAGTGTTTTATTGCTGGTTGAATTGAAGTTCAGCGTTCCTTTCAACACTGAGACTATGATATGAACTCCCGCAGAGTCTTCCATACCTAAAATATGTTCTACCTTTAGTTCAGGACCAACTAAGGAAGTGAAGTAACGGAAAATTGAAAAAAAATAATAATGATAAACAAAAGAATAATAATCGACTTCAAAAAAGCACTAAACAGCAGAACTTCTTTTAAGAAAAGCAATATTAACCGACTTAGAAAAAAGCTAAAAACAGAAAATAAGTCATTATTATTATTATCGTTAAGAATTTGGTTTTTTGAAGATACAAGTCAGTTAATATTTAAAAAAGAAACGTTTTTATTATACCTACAAATCATAAAAATCTCCTCTTTTCCTCTCTTAAAAGCCTGGCAACCCTAGTTTTTAGTGGGCAATGTCGTGTTCGTGCACTGAGAAAAAAAAATGTAGGTGGCATACTTAAAAACGTAGGTTACATTCGTAATTCCTGTAGTTTCTGGACTTAACGTACAACCGTATATAACATCCTGCAGCAAACGTATAGCTGAAAAAGTATGTATTATACGTACTGTCTGCACAAGTGCAATGACGTCATTCGTGTGACGTTATCTGCAGTAACAAGTAGGTAATATCTAGCTTTGTGACGTCAGGGTCGTATGTAGCATGTGGGTTAATAATGACGACATACACTGACTATCAGGACGGAGCATGATTTCAAGAAGTATGCAATATACGTTCTGTACGTATGTTTCTTGCGTTCAACCCCGAGACAGCATCTATATTGTACTTGTGCCCCATACGTACGACTAGATACAGTATACGTATTGTACGTATGTATTATACAGATTTTCCTTATGTCGCACACAGCTTGTCCAGATACAGCATACAGAATATCCGTATGCACCATACAGAGTGCATATATGTAGCTTACAGACTGTCTGCATGCAGCATATAGATTATACGTATGTCGCGTACAGGTTGGCCATATGTAATGTATAGATTGGATGTATATAGCTAATAGGTTGTCCATATGAAATATACAGATTTTACCTGTATCGAATACGTATTGCCTTCTTGTAATGTATGGATCGGACATATGCAGGATCTAGAGTGTACGTATAGTGCACCATTATTAAAGTGCTGCAACATACTGCAAAGTGCATGATACATTCTTACTGTAATGTTGTCAAATATTGTTTTACTCTGTATGAAAACAAAAATAGCTTAAAATATGGTTGATCTCCTTTGTGCCAATAATAATAAAATTAACAATACTACACTTTTCAAATCTTAGTTTGGAGCAGTGAAACTGTCCAAAGAAATATATTTACCTGCAGGGTGTCCTATAAGTTTGGGCTTCCTGCTAATTCGTTGGAAAGCTACTGCAAAGTCAAGTGTTGAAAAGTGACACAAGCGTTAATTTTAAAATTATGGGCACAAAGCAGGGGCGGATCCAGGACGGACTTCTGGGGGGGGGGCGGTCGGCGGTAATACTGCTACTTTTAAGAGCTCCAAACTTGTTATGGATGGGTTTATTTATATATAAAATAAGAAAGTTTCCTCTTGTGGGGGGGGGCGATCGCCCCGATCGCCCCCCTCTGGATCCGCCCCTGGCACAAAGGAGGTTAACCATATATTAAACTATTTTCGTTTCCATACAGAGTAAATCAATATGTGATATATTACTGTAAGAATTTATCATATGGTTTGCAGTTAGTTAGTTGCAGCACCTCAATAATAATGCAAAATGCACAGCCTTATACAATCCTATATTCAAACTCAAACAAGATTTACGTACAATCATTTATTAAGCTGTTATCATCCATTGCTTGTACGATATAAAGATTATTTTACCTCATTCTTTTCCTTAATAGTATCTTCTACTAAAGTGCAGTTGTTACCACAAGAGGCCTGAATAGAATTTTCCAGAAATAACTTCTCTGTACATTTTAATTAACAGGTATTTTTTTTTTTTAAATGTCGCAATAATTAAAAGTGTGGTGTCAGCCGGAAACGCATTCGCTTACAATATTATTCCTACTCAGTACTCGCCATTAAAAATGAAACACCAAGAAGGAGACTGGGTAGATGCGCCAAAGTTCCCAGGCCGATACCTAATAGTAAGTGCAGAATACTCTTAAACGTTCGCTGTATTCGCTGTGTGACAACGTGGTGACAGCGGAGGCGTTGTGCAGCCATCGACTAAACATATTTATTCTTCCCTGCTATAGACATTCTGCAAATTTGGACTTTCCTGGATGCATCCTTCTTAGTGCAACATTTTAAGGAAAGAGCAATTTAACAGTCTCATACATTGCTTAAAGAAAGAGCAATGATTCTCAGAATTACTCGGAAGATATATATACACAATAATTTAAAACGGTTATTTCAAACTTTGCAATTCAAAGCACGAAAAGAACTATAGATAAAGGAACACTGATTTTAGCCAAATAGTAATTAGTAAACTCAATCACACTCAGTACCATTAGTTGCTTGGTGTTATCCGTAAGTCAGAGATCACGGTATCTCATTTCGTGTAGATTTTTGCATTTGTTTAACGCTAAAAATGTATTTTATCGCTAATTGAACCCAGTACCATATATATACCGACAGGACGTACCTTAGTCACAAGGTGACATGAGTGAAACACTAAACTATTCGATTGACACCTGCGGCCTTGTCAACACTAGAGAAAGTTACAAAGTGATTAAGTAAATACGGAACATAGTTCATACAAAGTATAGCGATGTATGAAGTCTCCGTTTCATACGACTTGGATAAAGGATACATCTGAAATAGCAACAAAGAAATATATAATGATTTCTCTGGATAATTTGGATTAGTCCAGAATTCGAACACACACACGCTGGTAAGTCCAACATTTTTTTTTTAACTTCTTTCTTCGGATTCCCAATAAAGTTGACTACTGAAAAGCTGAGTTATAGATTCTGTATTAAAACAACACCTTCGCTAGACATGTTCAGTATACACATTGTCTTACATACAGAACAATACATTAGTTATTAATGCATGTCTGAAATAATAGTGCTTCGTATAGAATTTTACTTCATCCAATCGCAATAGCACAAAGATAAAAAATATTGCTAGGGATAATGTTCTTATTACAGAGAAAAAGAATTAAAATGACTTAACATTAACAATCATTTTCTTTAAACAGAGATAATATTTTATTATAATTTATGGAAGAAAGAAATAATTTGTAGTACAGTATCTTTATTAGGGTTATATATTCGTACAAAATAATGTAAGTACAACTGAGTCTGTCTTCAGAAAGGGCGTACTTTTAGCCACAACCTACACTGCTTCTTTTGACTGTCTTTCAAGCAGAATCCTGGTTTGATGCACGAAATACCTGCAACAAAAATCAGAAAATATTTAAAATGTTATATTCAGTGTGCTTAATTTGGTTGTACTTAACAATACAAAGTATCTTAACATTTTTGAGATTAAATGGACAAAATCTGTTCGGTCAGGTATGGACTTTTGGGTTGCACGTAGAAAAACTATGAAGTGTTTATTGATGCTGAACAACAACTCAAAATGTATTACCATTCAAAAGTAAGTGGGTACCTCAATGGTGTTCGGGCTACCATGGGGTACCTAATGTCTGTATTTTTTAGATATATGAAAATATATGTCTCTAAAATGTAAGGAACTGACATCTGTTTACCGAAAACCTCAACTCGGTAAGCCTTATGGATATCGAGATATGGGAAAATAAAGAGCGACACTACAGAACTGTGGAGTTTGCGTACTAGATGGTGCAGTTTCGGAAACGTAATTACGAGGGCTTACAATAACCTCAAAAGTAGTTTCAATTAAATACACTACACACACGCCCTGATGGGGGTTTTCGGGTACCATGATATTCCCAGAACTCTCATTTCTAAATATTCTAAAATATGTCTTAATAACGTTTTAAAGAACGTTAGAGGTGTGTGTTTACCGAAACCGCAAGTCGGTACGCCTAACAGTTACCGAAATATGGTGAAATAAAAAGCGACACCATAGGTACGTGGAGCTTGCATATTAGACAGTACAATTTAGAAAATTAATTAAAATATGACTATCAAGATATTGTCAAATAAAGGGAGGATCCATATAGTTATGGGGTTTTCGTGTTAGGTGGTAAAATTTCCGAAACCGGTCATGTAAAATTAATAAGCATCAGTAGCAATTTCATCTTAAAATAATTAGGTATTTCCATGGAGTTTAAGAACATCATGGGGTCTACCAAGATTAAATTTTAAAAGTTTTGTAAAATATATTTTGACATTTGTAAAGAGTATTAGAAATATGTATTTACCTAAAAGTTCCAGCTAGTACATCTAGCAGCTAGAGAGACACCATACAATAAAAGCGTATTAGATCTTGAAATTTCAGAAAACAATTATTGATCCTAACAAAAGTTAAATAAGATGGTACTTATATGGGTTAAGTGAGAACCTCAGACTCGTCAGTACAATTTCGATCGAAAGATTAATTCAGCTCTAAATTTTCTTTGGACAATTCCAAGCGTTCATCGGGCTCTGAAATAAAGTGAACATTTTTTGTCAATATCTAATATAGCAAGCGAGATATAAGGAATTATGTATTTTATGACGTCGTAAAAATAGAGACCCACATGGATTTGTACTTTTGAGTATTTGCTGTAAGAAGAAGAAATTTCAGAAAACAACCGTATATACCTTAATAGACAATTAAATGGGCGGGGGCACAGTGGCTTAGTGGTAGAGTGCTTACCTCTGGTGTATTGGGTTCTTGGTTCGATCCACGGCCAAGTCAGTTTGTAGTGGACATCGTATTCGTGGGTTTTCTCGGGGTACTCTCCTCCCACCTTTGCATTCCATCAATTCTGTCAACAACATTCACTTGCTTTAATCATAATCTCCCTGAGACTAAAATGCATAATCGTGGGTCGCTACACTGAAATATTTCCTTTTATTTAATTTTAAAATTAAATAGGGAGTTAAGAATGATCGTATTTCTATGGGTTAAGTGAATACTCCAATAGTTTCTGCAAAAAAAAAAAAAAAAAAAAAAATTAGTTAAATACCCTACCACTAAGCTACTGTGTCCCCGCCCACTGAATTGTCTATTAAGGTATATACAGTAGTTTTCTGAATTTTTTTCTTATAGGAAAGACCCAAAAGTACAAATTCATAAAGATCTCTATTTTCACGTCATAAAATATATAATTCCTTATATCTTATTTACTATCTTAGATATTGACAGCGAATTTTCATTCTTTTGCACAGCTCGATGAACCCTTGGAATTGCCTGAAGAAAACCTAGGACTGAACTAATCTTTCGATCGAAATTGTACTGAGGTACTGATTTAACCCATAGAAGTACCATCTTATTTAATTTTGTTGCGACCAATAATTGTTTCCGAAATTTCAAGCTTTTATTTCAGTGTTTCTCCAGATGTTAGATGTACTAGCTGGAAGTTTTGGGTAAATACATATTTCAAATACTGTTTACAAATGTCAGATTATATTTTCAAAAGCTTTTAAAATTTAATTTTGGTAGACTCCATGATGTTCTAACACCCCATGAAGATATCTAATTACTTTAAGATGACATTGCTACTGGTGTTTATTAACTTTCCATGACCGATTTCGGAAATTTTAGCATCTAACACGAAAACCCCTTAACTGTGTTGGTCCTCCCTTTATTTGACAACATCTTGATAGCCGTTAGTCATATTTTAATTCAATTTCCGAATTGTAGCGTCAAGTATGCAAGCCCCACATACCTATAGTTTATTCCCCCCCCTAAAAAAATCAGTTCTTTACATTTTAGAGACATGTATTTCCATATATCTAAAATGCAGAAATTAGGTACCGCATTGGAACCCCATTGGAGTACTCACTTACTTTTGCATAGCAAGGTAAAAACGCCAGTGGTTCTCACTTTAAGTTTGAAAACATACTATTTTGTCTCTTCTCTGAGCATCGTGAATCTGTCGGAGCTGTACCATAGTTGGAAAGACTCACTGATCCTTCCTATAGTGACCATGTAGTCAGAATTCAAAAAGGAGTAGCCCTTGAAGGAA
Source organism: Thermobia domestica (assembly GCF_964235325.1). Classification (NCBI taxonomy): domain Eukaryota; kingdom Metazoa; phylum Arthropoda; class Insecta; order Zygentoma; family Lepismatidae; genus Thermobia; species Thermobia domestica. The sequence goes on from NC_137458.1 coordinate 160,813,520, forward strand.
AAACAATATTTTAAAATCCTTGCACCAGTAGTCGTCACCTTAAAATCAAAATGTTCCAGTAGTAGTCAGGATTTTCTACCAGTGTTCATCACTCAAATAACTTGACAATTTATTCAAAAACGCACTGTGTATCAGTTTAGGGTTGAGAATACAATATAAAGTAGTAAGCTTAATAACTTTGCATCACTTTTAGCACTCAAGAAAGAAAATAAAAACGTTTTTACATACTTTTTAAAGCAATTTCAGAAAGAAAAATGTTAACTGAATTCAAAAGTTAACTGTATATCACTTCCACGTTAAGAGTACAATATTAAATACTATGTTTAATAACTATACGTCACTTTAAACTCTCGAGAATGAACATAAACAATTGTACATACATTTTAAAAACAATCTGAGAAACAAAATAAGTTAACTGAATTCAAAATTTAATTATACATCACCTTAAGCTTAAGAATACACTATAAAATGCTGAGATTAATAAAAAATGAAATCTTTAAGTTTAACGTCCCACGGTTATGCCGGTTAGGATAAGGAGACGGTGATAATGAGAAATGAGTGAAATGGTGGAATGAGCAAAGTGGGAGGAAACGGGAGAACCCCGAGAAAACCCACGAGCAAGGTGTTTGTCCACCACAAAGTCCACACGGCGCGAGTTGGGATTGAACCAGGGACCCCAAGCACCGGAGGTGAACGCTCTACCACTGAGCCACCGCCCCCCCTGAGATTAATAACAATGCATTACTGAAGAATGAAAACAAAAATGTTTTAGCTACCTATATTGTATTTACATGTTATTTCTCATTAACATTTTTTTTTGATAACTCATGATCAAGTCTAGGGATGCGCAAGAGAAAAGATTTGAGGTTGTCTCCTCTCGAAAAGGTGCCGCGAAAGTTGTCTCGTCTCGAAAACTGGATCCGTTTCTATTGGAAAAGCTCTATCTTGTCTCGAATTTCGTAACAAAAATTGTCTCGTCTTGTCTCGTGCGCATCCCTAATCAGGTCCATAGCCAAAAACTTCATTTCGGAGGGTGCTCGATAGGGCTTTGGGATATCCGAATTTAGATATAAATAATCGATGTCGACAAACTATCGAAACTTGTTCGAAATATCGAAAAATACAGCAATATCGAAATACAAACAATATCAAAAATCGAAAATATAGAAATATGAAAGAGATCAAAAATATGGATATATCGAACAAAAACGGATATATGATCTTGGAATACGATTTGGTGGAATAATGAGGGAGAAAAATAATCATTGATTAAATATTAAATTGAAAAGAAATAAGAGCCTGACGCTCAAATACTTATCTATCCGGCACCCATCTTGATCCCCATAAAATATCATGAAGTGCTTCATTGATTCTAAACCCAATAATAGTAATTTAACAATAAACACAATATATAATTTACTACGCACCTTGAAATGTAGAAATTAATGATTGTAATCCCCAGCTTTCCAATAGACCTTTGATTTCTCCAAATGAAGATTCGGATATCTTGTTTCTTCTCAAGCAATAATGGGTTACAATAATCAGTTGCAGTCCAAAGCCAAGTCACTAAGTTAAGCATAAAAATAAAAGAATTCATTAGTTAGATGCATACAAAATCCTACGCATGTAAATCCGAATCTACTTGTATTAAATTGTAAATTTAAATAAACTAAATTATACTACAGTTATAGTGACATCAAACATACATTAAATAAGGTATACAGGGTGTCTCAAAAGTCCCCTGACATAGGGTAACTCTGTTATTATCAGAGTTACAACAGAATGTAGGAGGGAAAAGCATATCCAATTATGATGTTTTCAATCTAAAGTGAAGGAATTTTTAAAATCGGATGACCCGTTTGCGCTGTACACTCTCTATGCGCCCAATGTGAAATGAAAATGCAACGTTGCCATTTACCTGGACCCACAACAGAAGTGAGTGAAGTTACTGTCTTTTACGCTAACATGTCGATGGCCAGCCCCCGTTTCAAACAGTAACTTCATTCACTTATGTCGTGGGTCCAGGTAAATGACAACGTTGCATTTTCATTTAAAATTGGGTGCATAAAGAGTATACAGCACATTCATCTTGTCCGATTTTTTAAAAAAGTGTTCACTTTAGATTGAAAACGTCATATTTCGAGATGTTTTTCCTCTTACATTTTGTCGTAACTCTGATAATAACAGAGTTACCCTATGTCAGGGAACGTTTGAGACATCCTGTATACATCATAAGAGGTTCCTTTCTTAATTCTACACGGATGTGGTTTCATTGAATGTGAGGTGGGTGATACACATTAGGCCTTTTGGGAGTACGTCACACGGACGACCGTAATTTTGTGTTCAAAATTTTTATGAACTGGTGGGATATGTGATACATATGGCCACGGGCTAGAATTTTCTCAGTATGTCAAATATGCAATCAGATTTCATGCAGCTTAATTTGGTGAAAAGCTATTGCCAATTGAACGTTACATTTACCTCTTTCTTGCAGATGTTGAACCATGCCGTTAGCACGTGAGGAATGGATCGAAATAATCAAACTGTGGGGCGGGAGGAGTATATGTGCAGTGGTTGCCGATTGCAGAGTCATCCACAATGTGACTCTGTGTCACATGTTTCAGTGTCACAGTAATTAACTAAATTTGAGAAGACGGGCACATTCGTGAACATACATCGTAGCGGTTCAAACTCGCGGGACCTTGTTCCTTCCCCATTTTGAACCGGTACATGAAAATGCCATTTACTCCATGTTTGCCTGCGCCGATTTTGAAAATTCCTTCACTAATCGATTTCTCCCGTTGAGTACTACAAGAACCAGTTAAAATCTCGCGGGCCCTCTATTCTTCCCCATTTTGAACCGGTACATGAAAGTGCGATTTTTTTTCATGCTTGCCTGCGCCGATTTTGAAAATTCCTTCACTAGTCGATTTCTCTCGACGAGTACTACAAGAATCAGTTAAAATCTCGCGGTCCTTTTTTCTTCCCATTTTGAACCGGTACCTGAAAATGCGATTTTTTTCATGTTTGCCTGTGCCGATTTTGAAAATTCTTTCAGTAATCTATTTCTGTTTTCGAGTACTACAAGAATCAGTTAAAATCCCGCGGGCCCTTTTTTCTTCCCCATTTTGAACCGGTACATGAAAATGCGATTTTCTTCATGCTTGCCTGCGCCGATTTTGAACATTCCTTCACTAATCGATTTCTCTCGTCGAGTACTACAAGAATCAGTTAAAATCTCGCGGTCCTTTTTTCTTCCCATTTTGAACCGCTACATGAAAATGCAATTTTCTTCATGCTTGCCTGCGCCGATTTTGAAAATTCCTTCACTAGTCGATTTCTCTCGACGAGTACTACAAGAATCAGTTAAAATCTCGCGGGCCCTTTTTTCTTCCCATTTTGAACCGGTACCTGAAAATGCGATTTTCTTCATGTTTGCCTGTGCCGATTTTGAAAATTCTTTCAGTAATCTATTTCTGTCGTCGAGTACTACAAGAATCAGTTAAAATCTCGCGGGCCCTTTTTTCTTCCCCATTTTGAACCGGTACATGAAAGTGGGATTTTTTTTTCATGCTTGCCTGCGCCGATTTTGAACATTCCTTCACTAATCGATTTCTCTCGTCGAGTACTACAAGAATCAGTTAAAATCTCGCGGTCCTTTTTTCTTCTCATTTTGAACCGGTACCTGAAAATGCGATTTTCTTCATGCTTGCCTGTGCCGATTTTGAAAATTCTTTCAGTAATCTATTTCTGTCGTCAAGTACTACAAGAATCAGTTAAAATCTCGCGGGCCCTTTTTTCTTCCCCATTTTGAACCGGTACATGAAAGTGGGATTTTTTTTTCATGCTTGCCTGCGCCGATTTTGAACATTCCTTCACTAATCGATTTCTCTCGTCGAGTACTACAAGAATCAGTTAAAATCTCGCGGGCCCTTTTTTCTTCCCCAAGCCAATATTTTTTTGTATATTTTGAATGTATTCAAGTATGGAACAAAAGTATTATATAATTCCCTTAGTAGGCTTCTCAACTTAATATTTTTCAACTTAAATTTTATTTATTTTAATTATTTATTTTCTTGTGACTCAATATTAAATTGCAATCGTTCATTGGGGAGAAGGGTGGCCATTCTCAAATATATAAATATAGTATTCTTAAAATTTATGTGTTCTCGTACTATTAGTTTCTTCCACTAGACCTGGAAATTGCAAAATTAATACCTGGAAAACCTGCAAAATTCAGGGAAATTGAGTTCCATATTTATGTATGAACTCTGCTATTTACAATTTTTTTTTTTTTTTTTTTTTTCGAATAGGGAGAACTGTACGAAAGGGTGGTTTGAGAATAGTATAACAGTAGGTTTCTGGGAGTGTTGTTCGAAATGAAATCTTTAAGTTTTACGTCCCACTATTATGCTGGCTAGGCTCAAGATGACGGGGTGTTGTTCGGTGGGGGTCAATGTTGCCAATTTTGGGTAAAGTCGCTAAATAAGGGGAATTCGACCTCAACGATAGCGCAGGGTGACCATAAAATTTTCAGTTAAAAACGGGACAGGTTCTTGCAACACTAGACTTTTAGATCTACCTTTGTTCTTATCAGTGCCTTGATATCAGAGTTCCCCCTCTCTCTCTTCGTTACAGAGCGGGTACTTATGAAAGAGGAAAGACACGTTGAAGTTTGTTTAACACACAACCAACTGCTAAAACCTCTGCTGCCTTTCGAGCAGTACTGCGAACTATAGAGTATGTTTAATATAGGGATTTTCAGTTCAATTTTTGCCGCTTTGTTATTATTAATACTTTTAAAAGGAGTAAAGGTACTGGGTTTGTTATTTACTTCTTTCATTTACATAAAACGGGACGAATACTACTTTTTTCCATCTACTGACGGGACGGCCGCGACACGCCCCTAAAACGGGACTGTCCCGGTCAAAACGGGACGTATGGTCGCCCTACGATAACGACAAAAAAAAAAAAAATCCGATTGGAGACTTTTTTGGGTGATTTTTAAATAACGATTTACCTACTTACACATTTAGCGACTTTTTGCTGCAAACAAAATGTTCATCTGTAGAGAAGCATTATTAGTTCAAAACAATTTTTACGTTCTTTTTTTTCTGTTTGTTTGTTTTAATCAGCGCAAGTGATGAAGAGTTTGGAAATACAGCGTACTCACTACTCCACAATCCTGCATTGTTATGTTACCCTTGCCCTCTAACGAAGAATAACTACAAACTTGATGTCCTTTAGTTCGCAGAGTTTCCGTTGAGAGACACACGTAATACATCATTACCGATAGCAACAAGATTAGCTATAGATGCGTGAAAAAAGGCGAAGAAGGTGTTTGTTATATTTGTCCTCTGGGGTCTTTTAATTATTCTGCACTTTTTCTTTTACAAAAAATTGCTTAACGTAAGTACTGTAGTGTTAATTATTTCGGAACTATTTTGACCACAACATGAACAAAAGTACCCGAAACATCCTGAAATGATCCCTGAATTAAAGGATTGGTTGCGCCCTGTTTACAAAGATGTGAATAGAACCAGCGGCGCAAATCTGTCTTCAACATTGGGGGGGGGGGGGGTAAGACCGTTACCATACTTTTTTTGGCGATGTCCAAAATACTTATGAAGTTGAAAAACAATGTTGTGGAGGATCAGAGTTGTCTTTAGCGTTAGGAGGCTGCAGATTTGAGGCTTATTCTGGGGGACATCTCACGTTCCTTTGTAGCAATCGGACAAAAATCATCAAATTTCTCCCAAAAAACACATTTCAAATCGGATTATTTGGGAGAAGTCCCCCTCAGTTCCAAGATTGGAGGGGACATGTATCCGTCATCCCCCCCCCCCGGGATTTGCGCCAGTGAGTAGAACATATTGTTTAGTTTACATCTACAACTTTTACAATGCTTATAGACAATGAATTTCTCGATTATTTCTTATAGCGACTTTTCACCCAAAATTGGAGTCGTCACCTCTCGTTTCGCAAACTTATTGCCAACATTTTAGAAACTGGTTGCGGGGAGAGCTACAATGGATGATTCAAGTTATTTCGTCGCTTCCGCTGTGAACCTAAGTACAAGATTCCAAAAGTCACATTTTTTTGGTTCCAAACAATATGTCTGCTGGGTGAAAGCATAGACTGGAATGTGTTACCTTTCCTCCCTTATCTTTAATCCCATAGTAGCTCCTTTCCCAAAGTTAAAAAAATGCAATTCTTCCTTTCTTAATAGTACTTATGACCCAAAGTATTACGTAAGCATTGTATGTTACTTATGTAGCTCACAGAGCCGCAGCTATGGGCGAGCAAGCAAAGCACGTGTCCCGGGCGCGTGGTTGGAGGGGCGCCTAAAAGAGAGGTTATATATTAGTACTTTTCCTGGCGGTATTTAATACTTTTCATCAGAGTGCGAAATCATGAAATCAAAGTGAGAGGAAAAAATGAAATGAAATCTTTGAGTTTTACGTCCCACGGTTATTGCGGTTAGGCTAAAGGAGACGGTGATTATGAGAAATGAATGAAATGGTGGAATGAAGTAAGTGGGAGGAAATGGGAGAACCCCGAGAAAACCCACGCACACGGTGTTTGTCCACCACAAGGTTCACTTGGCGGGGCTAGGATCGAATCCGTGACCCCAAGCACCAGAGGTGAACGCTCTACCACTGAGCCACCGCGGCCCTAAAAGTGAGAGGAGACTGGAGGAGTGAAGAGAGAGAGAGAGAGACAGAGAGAGAGAGAGAAGAAAACGCTCGCACTTTTACACTTCAAAGTAAATTAAGTCATTTATTTTTTCTGTCCCCCTCCTCCCCCTCCCCTAAGTTCTGTCAAAGTAAATAGCTAAAAACACTCCCAGGCCAGAACCGTATCTACGTTGGAAATTTGATCGAGATCGGTCGATCGGTGCAAGAGATTAAGAAAAAATGAAATGAAACCTTTGAGTTTTACGTCCCACAGTTATGCCGGTTAGGCTAAGGGAGACGCTGATGATGAGCAATGAATTAAATGGTGGAATGAAGTAAGTGGGAGGAAATGGGAGAACCCCGAGAAAACCCACGCACACGGTGTTTGTCCACCACAAGGTTCACTTGGCGGGGTTAGGATCGAATCCGGGACCCCAAGCACCAGAGGTGAACGCTCTACCACTGAGCCACCGCGGCCCCCGGCCGGGAATCGAACCCGGGTGTCCCACGCCAAAGGCGTGTTCATTAACCACTTAGCCACGAGGGAGCTCATCTGTGAGGCAGTGTAAACCCCCCAAAAAAGAAAGAAAATAAACGCACACTGGATGTTTGCGCAACTGAGGATCAAAACATTCTCAATGGAGTATGAGAAATAGTAAACGTCAATCAATGTGTGCTTTTGCTTATTCATTACTTCGTTAATACTTAATTCCTTCTAGAAATAGTGAAACAATACTATGAAGAAACACTAATTAAACTAATAACAATTACGTTGTATTTCTTACCATACCGTTTTTACCACCCATAGAATTTCAATCTAGCACTATACTGCATTAGTCACGCCGTAACGAAAGCTGAAATTCAAAGACCTGGCACTCGTTAACTGTTGAAGCTGTGTTGTAGCTACCTGTATATCACGCGGCCTGCGTTGGTACTCCTCAACATAAATACGTCACAGTCCAAAGCCAGGAAACATCACAAACAGAAGACAGGGGCACAAGCAGTGCCTGACACTTCACGAACTCAAACCCACCAAGACTCAACTCAACATGACCTTCAATTACGTTCTAGAAACCAAACCAGTGCTAAGGCACAAACTCACCAACTTCCTATATGAAAACACAAGAAAAAAATCTAACGTTTTGGTTCCAAAGTGATGACATAACAATAACACTAAAAAGGTTTTAATTTTCAGTAACCCAAACATTAATTAACTAGGGAACATAACAAAGCAAAAATAAATAAATAAAAATAAATTAAATTAAAAAATAAAAACCTGCGACAAGTAAGCTCTCCCTGACTCCTTTTTTTTTTAAATTTCAGTGAGGCTGTAAAATATGTCAATATCTTCGTTATATATATATATATATATATATATATATATATATATATATATATATATATATATATATATATATATATATATATATATATATATTTGGTCTAGGAATTAATTCGTGCAGTTTTTAATAAAAATTGAAGCTTTATTTCAAAAACAAAGTAAATGAATACGTTAACAAAAATATTGTCCATCGCTAGCCACTACTTTCTCCCATCTTTCAGGCAATTTACGGATTCCGTGTCGAAAGAATTCCTCATCTTTTGACGCAATCTAATCAAAGATCCATTTTTCGTTATTTTCTGAAGAAGTGAACCGCTGTCCAATCAAATCGTTATTCATGCAATCGATCAAGTAGTAGTCAGACGGAGCAGTGTCTGGTGAATATCGCGGGTGGAGTAACACTTTCCATCCGACATTTTCCAAATAGGTTTTGACCGGTTTTGCGACATGTGGTCGAGCGTTATCATCTTGATAAATAAGTTTATTATGCCTGTTATTCCATTCTGGTCGTTTTCAGGCAAGAGCTTGCTTCAAACGCATTAATTGTTGTTGATAGCGGTGTCCATTAATAGTTTCACCAAGTTTCAGAAGTTCATAGTACACCACACGTTTCAAATCCCACCATATATACAGCATAACCTTTGCACAATGAATATCTCGTTTCGGTTGTGAAGGACCTGGTTCACCTTGCTTCACCCAGGCCTTTTTTCGTTTAGGATTCTCGTAATGAATCCACATCTCATCACCAGTTACAATTCGATGCAAAAATCCCTTCCTTTTCTGTCTTTGAAGCAGCAATTCGCAAACGGTTTTTCTTCTCTCAACGTCTTTCTTTTCAATTCATGTGAAACCCAATAAGACATCTTTTGAATCATTCCTATGGCTTTGAGACGTTTGGAAACTGTTGTTTGCTCAACTCCAAATGCTTCTGCAAGTTCGTCCTGCGTTTGACACGAATCCTGATCAAGCAATGCTCTCAATTCTTCATCTTCAAATTCTTTTGGCTGTCCAAATTGCTTTTGGTCTTCCAAGCTGAAATCACCACCTTTAAACCGTGCAAACCACTTCTGACACGTTCGCTCAGCTAGAGCATGGTCACCAAAAACTTCCACTAAAATATGATGACTTGCGGTAGCACTTTTCTTCATGTTAAAGCAATGAAGAATAACTCCCCGCAAAAACACTTTATCAGGCACAAAATGCGCCATTTTCAGTTGAAGAAAAATTTTTGTTGTTTCCGCTTCAAGCAACTGACATATACTAAACAAGATGCTCAATGACAGTAGTTTTCAACGCATGTTTGGATCAACGAAACTATGGGACAATAAGCTAGTTACGCCATCTTTTGTAAAACCGCACGAATTAATTCCTAGACCAAATATATATATATCATTGTAAACAAGTTCTTTAAACAAAAGAAAGCTCTGAGAGCGCTTACCTCTGACGCGGTAGGTCCCTGGTTCGATTCCTGCTCCCGACAAATAGGCTTTTGGTGAACACTGTAGTTGTGGTTATTCTTAAGACTTTCCAGTTTCCTTACATTTTCTTGATTCCACCATTATCATGTATCTCATCGTCACCTTCTCTCTTACATTGATGTACAATCATGGGGCGTTAAACTAAAAGAAAAAAAAATCTTGCAAATATCCTAGTAAAAATGAGTTTTCTAAACTACACTAGTGGCCCCGCGTAGCGTATTCGCTAACGCTCTCGCCTTCGGTGCGAACGGTCCCGGGTTCGATCCCGGTGGGGGAACTCGGTCGAAAAAGTATCAAAAGATTTTAAGTCCAGCCATCCTGAATGAGGTTTCCTTGGCTTTTCCTCATTCACAGCAGGCAAATGCCGGAGTGGTACCTAACATATAGGTCCCAGGCCGTTTTCTTCCTTCCCAAATCCAAAAATGAAAATGAAATCTTTGAGTTTTACGTCCCACGGTTATGCCGGTTAGGCTAAAGGAGACGGTGATGATGAGTAATGTATGAAATGGTGGAATGAAGAAAGTGGGAGGAAACGGGAGAACCCCGAGAAAACCCACGCACACGGTGTTTGTCCACCACAAAGTTCACTTGGGAGCTGGGATCGAACCCGGGACCCCAAGCACCAGAGGTGAACGCTCTACCACTGAGCCACCGCGGCCCCATTTTTCCCCAATCCATTCTTCCCTTCCTTTCCCCGGATAGTGTAATCACCGAGGGAAGTCATCCCTCATATGCGACGAGCTAACAAGGCCATTGATGCCGAAAGCCCAGAAATCTAAATCTTCACTACACAAGGGAATTTTCGCGCTGAAAACGGTTTATTAGCAATTATGTTAAGCAGCCCTGTAGTAAAACTGCTCCAAGTAATAAATCGTCACATATAAAACGGAATGAATAAACACATAACATTCATTTTGCTACCTTGAAATGTAAAATGTTTCAAAACATTAATATTTAAAGATTTCTCAAAATTCAGATTCACCCATTCCATTGTCCTCAATCATTAACGAGTTTTACAATAGTAAGAATTGTATTCATAAACTACATTACTTACTTACTACTATATTAAAGCAAGTTACACTAAAAGAATATATAATTAATGGAATATTTAACTAAAGTAATAGTTAACTAGTGTACTTACCCAAGCATCTGTTTCCTTCCTCTCTTCTTTTCCGTTTGTAAACAACCTCGTTTCGCAAGCAAAAGACGGTAGTTCAATGACGTCAGCCATGGCGAAAGAAAGAGGTGTCTATAGGCGGCCTGGATCTCACACACAGATGGACGTATTTAACATATAGCTGAAGTATTTAACATACGTATACGTATGTAAAATACGGAAGATTGTTAGATGTCAGACATCCTGCAGCGACATGATGTAATATCTAAGCGGGTAAAAGGCAGTACCTATGTAGTATATGGATAAAGTACGCTCCGTACAGATTTCCTTAGTAAACATAACGAATCCTTGTATTTGTACAATATACCGCTGTCCGGATAATGGATTTTTCTCAGTGTGAGTTTTCTCGAAGTTCTTTCGTTTCCTTCCACAATCTTATTTAACCAATTCTGTCATAATCATAAACTTCTATTAATCATCTTCCTCTTTAGCATAAAGGGCATAATCGTTTGACATATAACTACGTATTTCATTTCATTTGTAATAGGGGAAAGTGAAGAGGTGTGATACAAGGGAGGAGTGATGCATGTGTTATAATCAGTGGCGGCTCTTGAATTCTACAAAGAGGGAAGTCACATAGGCAGTAATTGTGAAACTGACTATACCTCTGCCCCTTCTGGCTTTCGGGCGTCCAGTGTTTTTTTTTTTTTTTAATGTATATTTTAAATTCTAATGTGATGCACAAATATTACAGGAAAAACAAGGAATTTGCCATTGCATGCATTACATTCAGAATTGCTGAACTTAATTTTAAATAGTTTGCTCAACACTAAGAATCAATGAGCGGAAAACAATTCATGCTGTCAACATTGCTCAATCTATTTCTTTTATTTGAATTTCTTCGTCGATTCTATAAAAATAACTTGATTGCATACCAATTAACATACATACTTACATTAGTAACAATGTAATTTGAAACGTATCCAAAAACTAAGTAATGGTGAATATTTAACTAGCTCCTTTTCTTGTCATTATAATGTCTATTAACTTCTAAAATAGTAACATTTATATTATTTTCATTATGCATTTAACATTAAGTATGCATTCGATTTCGATCGTTTCTGAAGCAAATGAGCAAATAATTCGACCATTCACTTTCAGAACTATGACATTGACTTACTGCTTAAAGTAGAATCTCAATCACACGTGCTCCTACCAGAAATCGAACTCTCTTATCCCATGACGAAGGTGCGTTTGCTACCCGTACATCTACAAAGTGCTTCAATTTACGCGTATGCGTGAAGTTCCGCAAGCCTAGCGGTAGTCAAATTTACTATACTGTCGTGAGTGTTCCCCGACTTAAACCTACCTATCCTACCTAAGTTGACAATTGACTATTCTCTGCTTATTAGTAAGTTCAACCCTTATATATTTGTAGTGTTACTATGAGACGAAAATTACATTTTCAAATCAGAGACACCATGAGAAAGACGAGAATCCTTCTCTCAACTTCGAGACTATAATTGAGAGGCAACGGGAAATTTTTCAAGTTTCGTGGGCAACATAAATTCATTCATGCCTTAGAAACAGTGTTTAAGTATTGCATAATTCATGGTTAAAAAAAAAAAAATACAAATTTATGAAAGTGATTGTACGAATATAATGAACAGTATTTATGAATGCTTAAAAATGTGTAAGTTAGTAGAGTTATGACGGTACGTGAATTTGATGAACAAAATGTATGCCCTGATTTTCTTTTTAATTTCATCTAGAAGTTACCAGAATCCTTCCGCGACACGAGAGATCCGTAAACGATGTAATATAACTAAATTTATGTCATATTTATTTAAGTATAAATCGTATAATGACTAGGGCTCGGAAGTTGAAGACCTAAAAATTGCCTAAAAAGAACCTATAAAAAGACCTAAAAATATCCAAAAAAAGGACCTAAAATCTGGAAAAAAGGACGTAAAAATAAGACACAATTTAATAAAAATTACATATTTAATATATATAATGCTCAAGAAATACAAGCTTCTGGTAGGTTAACGATCTGTCCTTCCATAAACTGAGGTACAAACTAAAATAACAAAATTTTCACACCCTCACCCCTCTGCTGGAGAACATTGTTGCGCCTCCTTATCTGACTTATGATTGTTGCAGATTTGGTCTTATCAGTCCAATCGTCGAAGAATGTCTTATCTTTTGAATTTTCTTTACTAAAGAAAATATGTTTAAGTGATGATGGTGATTCGAGTTAAAAACCAGTAAATTTATTGTCGAAATATGAAGTGAAAAAAAGACGTTAAGATCTGTGGAAAGCTTAAAAAAAGACCAATAAAAAAACGCCGAAAAAGGCAGAAAAGAACAAATAAAATCAACAATCTTCTGGTCTACAATGACCCAAAGTGAACATATGTTAAGCCTCGTCTTCGAGCTCTCGTAAAAAAGCGGATTTTTTCTCAACTTCCGGGTCCTTGTAATGACCTAAGTAGAACGTGACCGAACGTCCTTTTTAGTCGTAATGACGTTAACGAACTTTTGAATCGCGTTCCGTTAGAAGAAAATCTCTCCCATGTTCATCGTGTTGATCATGCAAGAGCAGAAAGTTGAGTCTCTGTCCTATTTCGTTCTTTACTATCTGCTGCAATGATGTAGGAAAGAGAAGTTTTCGGTCACTGAGAAGGTGTGATTACACTGTACGTAAGGACAGGTGTTTAAAGGCCTGCTCAATGAGGCGGATGAATGTTAGAAATAGTCAAGCAGAAGTCTCTCTAGCCATTCCGAACTAACAAGATACTTTTGTCTCATATTGCATTCTGCAAGTGCAATCAGAGCTTGAAGTCCCTCACGGCACCATCTATCATTATTCAACTAAATTGTTTCATGGACTACTTTGGACTGATAAGAAATTGTTTTAGGGGGAGAGACTCAAAAAGTTCGGAAATCGAAAAATAAGGACCACGCAGTATGCCTAATTAATTCATAAATACCGTCAGAAATTTGGAAATGAAATACAGACACAATGTTGATGATATACTGATATCATTTTGCAAAATGATGCATGCAGTGGGGAGCATTAAGAGCACGAATCAGTTTTCAATATGTCTTACTTGAACCTGATATAGGAGTAGAGTTTGGCGGGCTATTCGTCATTGTGATTGCAAACGGTGTTGATGGAAAAGTGGCGGGCTCCCTGGACCAGAATGCTCTTCAGGGAGTCCAAATTAGTGATCATTTCTTGGAAGAAATTAATTGAAGCACTAACCATAGTTCGTAGTCCAGCTGGTTCAGATCCGGGTCGCTAGATGCCAATCTGAAGTGGAGATGAAATTTGGGACGTTGACACGTATCAAATCCAGTGTAGACTGTGCGTTCTGAGTAGGAGCAGAATACTGTTGAAAGATCCAGTGTTGGTTGGGGAACACTGGAGGTTAGGTGGCACTCAGTAATTTCACAATGGGCTCAAATACTACACACTAGTTGGCTATGTACACAAGAGACCTGCACGGGCCGAATTTTTCGGCCCGAGCCCAATCCAGCCCGAACGTACCTAGGCCCGGCCCAGCCCGGGCCCGAAAAGTTTTGGAGATTTTCGGCCCGAGCCCTGCCCGGCCCGATAAATTTTTCAAAATTCTTGGCCCAAGCCCGGCCCGAGCCCGATAAATTTTAAAAGTTTTTGGCCCGACCCCGGCCCGATAAATTTTTTTAAAAAATTAGCTCGAGCCCGAATCTTTCTCAAAATTTAGTACTAAATTTCAGCTAACCCCCAGAAACATTTCCTAAACTTTGGTTCACAACCTGACGCTTGCCTTCCGAATGGTACCATTGCCTGCTAAAACTTTGCATGTCATCGAGAGAACAAAAACTCCATTCCCCGTAACAAAAATCTAACTTAATTGATTTTTAGCATAAAGTGAAGATGGCACTTTGTTTAGTGACAGTCAAAACATTTCCACCCCTTCTTGTCATATTTTGGTTCAGTGAAGGTCAAGGTCAGAGCTCAATTTACCGCATAATGCCTGCAATCCTCTATATTGAAAGTGGAGCCGCTAAGCAACACAAACTGTAAATAGCTATTGCATTCTTTGTAACATTTTTCACGGGCACACTTCTTAAACGTTTGGCTTTATTCCAATTATCGTTTAACGAAAGTCAATAATTATTAAAGAATTGCAATTGATCGGCCTCAGCCCGGCCCGACCTGAAGAGAAATTAGTGTCGGCCAGCCCAAGCCCAGCCCGGCCCAAAGAAATAACAGTGTCGGCTCGCCCAAGCCCGGCCCAGCCCAAAGGAATAACAGAGTCGGCCCGCCCAAGCCCGGCCCGCGGGCCGGGCGCGCCCCGTGCAGGTCTCTAATGTACACGGAAGCCTTGCTCACGAAAATTGAGCTGTGTTTTATCGTTGACGCTCAATCCCTACCACACCATGATTGATGCTGAATGATGAGTCCTATGAACCCTACAAACACGTTCGGCAGGATGATGATGTGTACACACGGTCATTTTGAGCATTAAAGAACTGTTCAACTGTAAACAGTTTCTCGATGGAAAAGAGAATTGTCCTATACCATTTTCGGCGTAACGCTTAAGGAGACGTTTGGCTTTCACCACGCTCTGCTGACGTAACTAACGCATGAATCAGGGAGTGATCTGTACGTTTTGTAGGCTCTGAATCCCATTTCCAGTTTGAGCCCTCGTGACATGGTCGCGAAATGGATATCTCTCGGAACATCACTGATTTAGCACTGACGGGTTTTCGTCGAATCCTTGCAGCTACGCCTTTAACTGCCTTTGGTGTCCTCACTGTGCGCGATCTGGCACTACGCTGCTGTCATTAACACTTTGACAGTTCCGGTTTTATTGTAACGCTAAATGATGCGGAAAACAAATTGTTTACTGATTTGCAGGGGTTTCAGGCTAACGAAGATCCGTGACTTTGGAAGGTCCACCTTGTGTAGCGCTGTGACACGATTGTCGTTGTCGCCCCACTCCATTGTTACACATTCCCACTGCACGTGTCTCATCGTGGAATCAACAGCTCAGGAGCCCAATTCTAGCACAGGGCAGCACACACACCCAGCATGGTCAAACGGTGATCAAAGTCTATGATTTCTTTAATGAAATAACTGTTCATTTTTCAGAAAAAGCAAGAACAATCATATAATGTTTATAATGGAACAAATATATATTCATTGGCGTAACAAGACGGGGGGGGCAAGGGGGCATTGCCCCCCCAAAGTTCTGGTAGAAGTCATTGGGGGCTCCGAAGGTGCCTAATGATTACTTTGCCTTTTTTTAAGCCGATTGAATAATGAAAAGTTTATGTACAAAAGCAGTGTTTTCTATGCACTGCCAAATCTTCGACAAAATATAGAGTGCAGTGCTTTGTATTATTATAACTAATTGAAACTTCTTCTGTTCCTTTTGTGTTGATTTTCTAGGGCACCTTTGTTACAATAAAATAAAGAAATAAAAATTACCTATATGACAATCAAACAGCGATATAAACATTTTCTTAATCCTTTATCGCCTCTCATTCTGCCTATGTAGGCGCGACACAATCCTTCGATAGAATAAAAAAGGAAATAATGTTACAATGATGGAGCATTGTAAATATATTAATTATTCCTTCGTCGCCCCTGACTGTGTAGGGACGCCTTCGATAGAATAAAAAAGAAATAATATTGCACCAAGGGGCGCTGTAGATACATTAATTATTCCTTATCTCGCCCTTGATTGTATAGGGCGCCTTCGATAGAACAAAAAGTGATATAATATTGCACCAAGGGCGCTGTAGATATATTAATTATGCATTTTGTCGCCCCTGATTGTATAGGGGCGTCTTCGACAGAACAAACAAGGATGTAATATTGCACCAAGGGCGCTGTAGATATATTAATTATTTTTGTCGCCCCTGATTGTATAGGGGCGCCTTCGATAGAACAGAAAAGGATGTAATATTGCACCAAGGGTGCAGTAGATATATTAATTTTTCCTTTTGTCGCCCTTGATTGTATAAGGGCGCCTTCGATAGAACAAACAAGGATGTAATATTGCACCAAAGGCGCTGTAGATATATTAATTATTCATTTTGTCGCCCTGATTGTATAGGGGCGCCTTTGATATAACAAACAAGGATCTCCTCAGCTACCGCACAGGAGACAGACCCAGAAAAGACTAGAACACTCGCAGACATCCGCGAAAAATTACCAATTCAACACCGCAGGAGAGAAATTACGCGCAACCTATTATGAATGTTTGGACAATATCATTTGCAAAATTTAGTCGATTCCATCAGCCTGAACTGAAGAAGTATCGTGCAGTAGAGGATGGAATTCTCGAAGGTAACTTTTCTCGCTACATTAGTGACATTTTAAAAGAATACCATGTCAATCCGGACCGACTACAACTACAGATGCAACAGTTACTACCACTATTCCCACTTCAAAAAATCTGAGATACCTGCTTGAGAACTTCAAGAAACTCTGTAAAGAAACAAGAGAGTTGTTCCCTGGTGTTGAAAGTCCTTCGTCTATTGCTTGTCATCCTGGCGACATCTGCAACAGCCGAGAGAAGTTTCTCAATGTTGCGGCATCTCAAAACTTATCTGAGGTCCACAATGACCCAGGCAAGACTGAACCATTTTGCAGTTCTCAATGCATACCCAGACAGGCTTGATTCACTGGACGTGAAGGAACTGTCTAGAGAATTCACAAATAGTTCCTACCGTGCAACTGCCATCGGAAAAGTGTGAGTTCTGCTCTTTGAAGTGTATAGTATTTGTATCAAAATGAGCTATAGGATCACAGTGGCTAGTTATTTTTTTACGTTGAACATTTAATCAAATTGAAACTTATTCCGTTCTTGTTAAATATATTAAAAGTTAGAGGTTGCGTACGGTTAATCCGGCTTTAAAAAAGTTTCTTCCACCGCTTTTTGCCTGTCAAATTTTAAACTTTTTTTTTTTTTTAATATTTCAACTTTAATGAAGTAAGTACTTTCCACCTTTGTTCTCCATTATAAGAAGAAAAAGAGACTTAATTACTGCATTCTGAAGAAAAATAAATATGAGAAGTTCAACAATCAAGAATAATCGATCACTCATAAGAAAAAGAAGGGCAAATATATTAACCCTCTGGGGACTTTTGGTACAGATCTGAACCATATCGTCGACCTTCAGAATTTGCTTTATAAATTTCTAGTAAAGCTTTTCACATCGTGTGTTTTTTTTTTTTTCATTCATTCAAGCGGAGAAGCATCAAATAATATGTTTCATGGGCATTTTGTAGTCACGATTGCGATGCCTGGGGGCAGTGACGTCAGAAACATGAACGAAGGAAGAAAGAAAAGGTAAATTTTAGAGCTTTTTTTTTTTTAAAAAAAAAAAAACCTAATACATCGCTATTAATACTAGGATCATGGTCCATACCCAGTTGTGTTCGTAATAAAGAAATGTTTCCAACTGTACCACTCACATTTCCCTATTGTGTATCAGAAGCGGGAATATCCCGCCCAAAGTGGGAAAAGGGATTATTTCAGATCTTTTTCTTTTTTCGGGAATTCCTCCCTTCAGGAACATGTAAGTGGTACCGTTTAAAACCTACCACCATTCCAAACAAAACAAGGTACAAACCATGATCGCAGGGTAAATAGTGATTTTTCAAAAGAAAAAAAATATAAATTTTTCCCCTATTGCACAATTTTAGTCAACGTGTTTAGTAAAGTAGCTACAGGTAATCCCTATTTGTCGTAGGATCATGGTTTGCATCTAATTTTGTTCGTAATGATGCAACGTTTCCAACGGCACCACTACTATTGCGCTATCATGTACCTGAGGATATAAGATTCCGAGATAGTTAATATTTGAAAATTTGAATTTCCCGCTTTTCTTTATACATTTTGAGCGGGAATTTCTCCCCTCAGGTACATGATAAGGACATGCAAGTGATACGATTTAAAACGCTGGTTCATTACAAACAAAAAGGTGCAAACCATAATCCTAGAATAAATAGTCTTGGTGCTAGAGCTGATTTACTAAATTTCCCTCCCCATTTTGGGGTAATAGTTACTAATGTATTGTTATTCAATAAGCTCTAGCGTCAAGAGTGTTCATTGTAGATCATGGATCGTACCTCATTTTGTTTGTAATGAAGTAACGTTTCGAACTGTACCACTGCCGTGGCGCTAGAATGATCTGGGGGAGGAAATTCTCAAAATGGTTATTTTTTCCTGACAATTTTTTTTTTTTCAATTTGAGCGGGATTTTTTCACTTCTGGTACATAATGGGGAAATTTAAATGGTACAGTTGGAAGCATTCCTTCATTACAAATACAAAGAGTTACGAAATATGATCCTACGATGAAGAGTCTTGACTGACACTAGAGCTTGTTGATAGTAGATATTAGGAAAAAATAGTAAATGAATTTTACCACCAAGACTAATTACCTCAGTATCATGGTTCATACCTCGTGTTGTTTGGAATGAAGCAAAGTTTTTTTTTTTTTTGGTAACATTTGCATGCCCATGTTGTGTACCGGAGGGAAGAAGTTCGCAGGAAATTGCGATTTAAAAAAAAAAAATCTTTTTTTCCGAATTTGGACAGGAATTTTATTGCCTTAGATACATATTAGTGAAATTTACAAGTTAGGAAAACACTGTTTCATTCCGAATAAAACGGGGCATGAACCATGATTCTACTATAAATAGTCTCGACGCAATAGCTGCTTGACTGAAAGTCTAAAACTTAACTTAAAAAATGGAAATCTCAAAAGGGTTAGTGTATAGGGTTTTCTAGTTCGAACGCGAATTGTTTGTACAGTTCTTAGAATAATGTTTAACGACAAAAAAAGGTCTAGTGAAAAGTTAGTGGTGGGAATAATAACTGTTCTTAATAATGATTTAAGGTCTCGAAAAAACTTAAAAAAAAAAAAAGGAATATCTTTTCCATGCTTTTTTGGCTTGGGATTTATTTCTTTTAATATTTCATATTTAGGGAAGAAACAACAGTGTGTTCCAGCTTTCTTTTCCCATTAAGGTCTAACTTAAAAAAAAAAAATGTATTCTGAAGAAAAATAAAAGATAAGACCCACCGCACTAAGCTTTGTTGCTCCAGTTCCTTAAACTAAATCATATTATGCTGCTGCTATTACTGAAACATTTTCTTCTGAAATATGAACAAAATTATGAAGCCTTTTCGGCTCCAATATTAGGTATTGAAGAGTATCTGAAACAATAATGTTTCTGGAACGGCGGTGATACTTTTTTCTTGTTTGTCAGTTTGACTTTAAGCAACCCGAACAAAACACATTTCAAGATGTATACATTTCAAGAACTTGATATCATGGTTAGGCAACCAACGTGGGACTTATGAGATCCTAGTTTGTCAAAAGAGCGAAAATTTCCGTTGTCTTTCCTAAAGCCGCTTTTTTAATGAAAATAAAGCACGTCTTAAAAATCCGGCTATTTTGCATCTCTAGTCCGGTATATCAATACAAAGTGCAGTTCAATCTATGTACTGAAACATTTCAAGATTAATGTGTTGTAAAAGTAAAATAAGAAAAATGTGCCTGTAGGTGTATTGTGAGAATCTGTTGATCACTTTAGAAAAAATTTTTGTCGTTGTGATATGTCTTCAGCCTATGAGTTCTGGAGAGTGAGAATGTGGCTTTAGTGCCGAACGTATACGGAACAATCGTGTCGTACTATTTAGTGATTAATTAATAGTAAACTGTAATTCATACGTATTCCGACGCAAATCAAATGAGGTCTACTAGTTTTACTAATGTACGACTCTTGTGTTAAATGAATACATTGGGTGGGTAAAGAAGCTGTCATTACTTCAAGTAAGTCTAATATTTTAATTTTTCAAATGTATAGCTGTTTTCGTAAATTACAATTATTTTCCCACACACACGAAAAAAAAATACATAACAGTAATACTGTAAAGATCAGTGGAAATTACGCGCTGTGATGGGCGGGGGCGCTGTTAAGAGAGGGGCGCAACAAAAAGACTTGCCCCCTCCTATATTCGAAATGTTGTTACGCGGCTGTTCATCATAATGAATAGTTAATTTTGTAACACTTAATACCCCTCTTCCTTCAACCTTAATTAATCATATCTGTTCGTGGACTGTATTATTTTGAACACAAAGTTTGTTGTACAATATACTATTTATTATATTGTAAACACACAACTAAATACACTAATTGCTATACATAAGCAACTACACACTATGCAGTCACACACGCCACGTTGACACTTATAAAGCACTATAAATCGTCCAGCGTTGCCAGATACAAAACAAAAGAATAATGAAATGCGGCCGAACATACCGCCCACCTTGAAATATCATTTCAACACTACATATTATTCTACACTACACATTCTACATATTATTCTTCATTAAATGGAAGAGGAGAAATTTTTACAATTGGTCGTTTGAAGACACCTTTGCTAGTTTTAATAGTAACAGTTCTAACAATATTATCTACACCAGGATGAACAGCAACTACTCTTGCTAAATTCCAATGCTGAGGAGATGTCTTATCTTCCTTCACTAACACTAAATCATTGACCTTGATATTAGCATGTTTACACCACCATTTTGGCCTTTGTTGCAGCCGAGACAAATATTCTGTTTGCCAACGGTTCCAAAAATGTTGGACCAATCTTTGAGTTAATTGCCAGCGTGACAAATGATTGATTTTTAATTCACACAAATTTGGTTCAGGTATTGCTACTAATGCATCGTGAATTAAAAAATGACCAGGGGTTAATACCTGATAGTCATTGGGATCAGAAGATAGAGCAGTTAATGGTCTAGAATTTAAACATGCTTCAATCTGACACAAAACTGTATACATTTCTTCAAATGTGAGTATAGTGTTACCAACTACACGTCTTAAGTGGTACTTGACAGACTTAACACCAGCTTCCCATATGCCTCCAAAGTGAGGTGAGGATGGTGAATTAAAATGCCAATTTATAGATTGCATACTGAGGTAATTACATACAGACTCTTTTGAATCACCATTCGTTACAAGTTTCAGTAAGGATTTTAATTCTCTGTTTGCACCTATGAAATTTGAACCACAATCACTGTAAATATCAGTAGGTTTTCCTCTTCTAGCTATAAAACGTTTCAAAGCTGCAATAAATGACTCTGTTGAAGCATCACTTACCAATTCTAAATGGATTGCTTTGACACTGAAACAAATGAAGAGTGCTACATAACCTTTGAACAATTTTGAATTTCGACTTTTCATATTTTTTAACATTAGTGGACCAGCATAATCTAAACCGCAATGCAAAAATGGACGAGTTGGTGTTACTCTACCAGCAGGAAGTTGACCCATTAATTGAGAGGCTGTTACACTTGACTGTTTGTGACATGTTACACAACTTTTTACAATCTTCCTTACAAAGTCACGACCACCAATAATCCAAAACTTTTGTTGCAAAACAGATAAAAGTAACTGTGAACCTGCATGAAGATGCTTTATATGTTCAGATTTTACAAGAAGTTCTGTAATTCTAGCATGTTTTGGAAGTAAGATAGGATATTTGAAATCATATGTTACATTAGCATTTTGCAAGCGGCCTCCAACTCTCATGACATCATTTTCATCAAGAAATGGATTTAAACACAATAGTTTGCTATTATAAGGCAAGGGTTTTTTCATACGTAAGTATTTTATCTCAAGTGGATATTCTGATTCTTGAGCTTGTTTTATCCAATGCATTAATGCATTTGACAACTCCTTTGTAGTTAATGGTCCACTACATCTTAACTCCTGTTTACTTTTGCTATTCCTAATAAATCTTTTACACCAAGCAGTAACACGAACTAACCTAGATAATGATGAAAATTTATCTACTATTGTACAGTCAACCTTAATGTGCATGTTAACAGTTGAAGACTTTTGCTCACATTGAACAGAATCTAGATTTTTGCAGTTAATATTTACAATAGGTAACTCTGATTCCATCAACCACTTTGGCCCATTCCACCATAGTGAATAAGATTCTAATTGTGACGGATTCAAACCACGAGAACTACAATCAGCTGGGTTGTCTTTGCTCGATGTGTGCGCCCATTTAACAAAAATTGATTGTTGAATCTCAGATACTCGGTTAGCCACAAATGTTTTCCATTTACTCGTACATGAAGAAAGCCATGCTAACACAATAGTAGAATCTGTGTAACAGACAACCTGTTCAAACTTGATTAACATTGCCTTAATGACCGTATTGACTAATCTACATAACAATACTGCAGCACACAATTCTAACCTAGGTATTGATATTTGCTTTATAGGGGCAACTTTGGTCTTTGCCGCAATTAGGTATACTTGCACATTTCCACATGTATCTATACAACGTACATATGCTACTGCAGCATACGCCTTTTCACTAGCATCTGAGAACCCAATTAGATCATATTTCACAATATTTTCAGAAGAAATACACCTTTTGATCTTAATCTGTCTCAACAATGGCAATTCTTGACAATATACTTCCCACGAGCGAGCAATATCATTTGGAAGTACGTCATCCCATTCAATTTTTAATTTCCATAATGATTGTAGCAACAATTTTGCAACAATGGATACTGGAGATAACCAACCAAGCGGATCATACAATTTTGCAATATCAGCTAGTAACATTCGTTTTGTCATTACTGACTTAGAAGTGGGAACAACAATAGAAAATGAAAATGAATCACTTGATGGATTCCACTGTATACCTAAAGCTTTTACATTCTCATCTTCATTAAAACAAATTAACGATTGAGTTTCTCTTAAGTGAGAAGGTATACTATTTAACACATTCCTGTCGTTAGTAGACCATTTTCTTAATTCGAAACCACCTTTTTGTAATAATGCTGTTAATTCTGAGTACAATACCATTGCCTCACTACTATCAGCTGCACCTGAAACTAAATTATCAACAAAGAAATCATTCATGACTAATTCTGCAGCTCTGGGATAACAATGACCTTCATCTACAGCTAACTGTTGCAAACACTTTACAGCCAGATATGGAGCCGAACTGGTTCCATAAGTAACCGTTAACAATCTAAAATCACTAATAGGTTGGTCAACTGTTTCTCTCCACACTATTCTCTGGTAATCAGAATCAGTTTGATCTACCTTAACTTGTCTGTACATTTTTGCTATATCAGCACACAATGCAATTGGATGAGTTCTGAACCTTGATATTAATGGGATAATATCATCTTGTAATTTTGGACCTACCATTAAGTTGTCATTGAGAGATATTCCATTGCTAGTTTTAGCACTACCATCAAATACAACCCGCAATTTAGTGGTAGAACTACTTACATTTAAGACACAATGATGCGGCAGATAATAAGATTCAGATACAAGCTTATCAAGTTCTACATCAGGAATTTTTTCCATGTGACCTAAGTCTAAGTACTCCTTCATGAAATCACAATATTGTTTACATAAATCAAGATCTTTCTGTAACTTACGTTCCATCTGGCATAATCGCTTTACTGCTGTGTCCCGTGATACACCTAGAGGCTCAACATTTTCTTTAAAAGGCAGTTTTACAATATATTTACCATCAACATCACGTTTGTAAGTTTCAGCAAAATACTGCTCACATTTTTGCTCTTCAACGGATAAATGTTGTACAGTTGGCAACTCCTCTACTTCCCAGAATCTTTGCAATGTTTTATTGAGATCAACAGAAACAAAATATGACTGAACACTTGATGTGTTATTCGTTAAGTTAATCTGACCACACAATACCCAACCTAACACCGTTTCAATGGCAGACGGAGCTCCATTCGTACCTACGTGTCTCCCACTGAGCAACAATAATGGGAAAACATCAGCACCTAACAACACATCAATAGGGCCACTTTTATTGAACTGTGGATCTGCTAAGTTTACTTGTTTTACAATTTCCCAATTACCTATATTTTGAATAGTTACTCTGGGTAAGTTACTTGTGATTCTTGGGACTACTATTGCTTTAGTATGAATATTATTATTACTGTACAATGACTGAAAACACAAATCAACTATTGCATGAGAATTTCCAACGTTAGAACCAGTAACACCTGATATGCTCATATTTATTTTCTCTTTGTTTATGCGTAATTTCTGGACGCAACGTTCAGTTACAAACGATAATTCACTACCACAGTCGATAAGAGCACGAAATTGTATCAACTTATTTGCATTATCTTTGATATTTATGACAGCGGTGGACAACAACACCTGAGGAATTAGTTTTTGATTTATAGAATGAGAACAATTTACATGATCTACTTTATCCTTCTTTTCAAAATGCAATAAAGTATGATGTTTTTTGTTGCAAGTGTGGCAACCCTGCTTCATATTACACTTATTTACGGAACAATTTAAGGTCAAACAATTGAAACAAAGCGAATTCTTTTTCACAAAACTATGCCTATCATTCACTGACATATTTATGAACTTTTGACACTTATATAGCTTGTGGTTATTTTTACACATGATACACGACACAATTGGACTTGAATGATGCACTAACGTGTTGCCTTTTTTGTTTGTTTTTAAAGCAGACGTGTCTGCCGGTGACCTTGCACTCACTGCAGCTAACGCTTTGGCACGTTGTAATATGAACTCTTTCAGCTGGTCGAAAGTTGGTTGTTCGTTTTTCTTCAATGAAAGCTCCCATTGTTTTCTGGTGTTCTTATCTAGCTTCTCACCCACATGGTAAATTAAAATCACATCCCAATGTTCCACTGGAAGGCCCAAGGATTTAAGTTCACACACACACTGAACACTATTGTCAACCAATCTTCGTAACTCACCTGATGACTCATTCTTCACAGCTGGTTGAGTAACCAACTTGCTCAAAATATGATTTGCTAGCTCCCTCACATCTTCATATCTTGATTTAAGTAACTCCCATGCTACTTTATAGTTATCATCAGATATGGAAATAGACTGCAACAATACAGCAGGTTCTCCTGATACAGCTGTCTTCAAATACTGCAACTTTTGAGCATTTCCTAACCGATTGTTATTATGAACAGCAGCAACAAATAAGTCACGAAACGATAGCCAGTCTTGCACTCTACCACAAAATGTAGGGAGTTCTAAGTCTGGCAACTTTACATCTATGCACTGTTTATTAGATGTATTTACCTGTTCAGTATTAGGTGACTGCATATTGTACAAAATTTCTAAGATAGAGTCCAACTTATTTTGCACTTCATTAAATTCTCCGTCATATTTTGCAAACTCACTTTCACCACCCACAGAAATGAACTTTGTAATGAGCTCTGTGCAATCGCCATGTAATTGCGTAGCACGTTCAGTGTATAACTTAATACTGAAGTTAGGCTTGTCTTTATTCTCGTTCACTTTATGTATTAACCTTGTCACTTCACGTTTCAAGACAGCTTTCTTACCTATGAGCTCTTCCATTGTTATAATTCTGCACCACTTTGACAATGCACTACAAAATGAAGATACTGCGCCACAAGTTCGCAAACCACGCACATGCACAACTGGAACAAAATCCGGTCGGTAAGGACCACTATAATGTTCGTGGACTGTATAATTTTGAACACAAAGTTTGTTGTACAATATACTATTTATTATATTGTAAACACACAACTAAATACACTAATTGCTATACATAAGCAACTACACACTATGCAGTCACACACGCCACGTTGACACTTATAAAGCACTATAAATCGTCCAGCGTTGCCAGATACAAAACAAAAGAATAATGAAATGCGGCCGAACAATATCCTACTTTGGGTTTGTTTTAGCATATCACGAAGTAATTTGCTCTCTAATATTAACTTTCACAAACGCCTTATTCATTTCTCTGGCACATCATACAGCAGGTATGCAAATAAGCAACAAAATTTTACTCACCCAAGAGAAAAAGCTACTAGCCTATATCCCACAATAGAAATAATTTACTTACCTTCGGTATGATATTTAATACTTGCCCACACCGAGGAACCACTCACCCCGGACGAGTGGTTATTTGCATCCCTGTCATAAAGTCTGCAAGATTCTTCACGACAAACTTGTATTTTCTTACTTTCCTCTAGTACATGGTACTTAAATGATTTTTCGTGTAACGCAATATCTTTTCTGTGTAGACGATGTATCTTATCATTTTCAACATGGATTATTCTCTGCAAATGTAGCCTATGTTAAATTCTACTGTACACAATGTGTCAAACATTGCGCGTTAGGTGTTGTAACACCCCTGTAGTGCACATATACCTGTCCACGCACTCTAATCACATTTCTGGTAGGCCCTATATGTTGTAGATGTCGAATTCTTTTCAGACATTTTCTTGGACTGTCGACGCTTAAGTCACTAACACTACTATCGCCCTGGATATCTGCAATACAGGAAACTAAACCTCACACAGCAGTTGCCACCGCTCTGCACAAACACATATCACCCTCTACAAACCACTGCTATACACAAACTATTCTTATGGAAATCGCTCGTCTCTTGTTTCAGAGTTGCTAAATTTATTTTCTAAAATGTTATTTCTCTTTCTTTGTAGAAAGGAACCAGTATCCAACGCTACAGAGTAGCTAAGTTTGTTGCAGAATAGAACCCAAGTCAGTATATCAGGTACCTTTCTGCACTAATGTACAATTTTCTGTATGGGAGACCGGAGTTCGACTCCCATTGGGAGCTCATATAGTTCAGATCCCATGCTAAGTTGTAGGTCTGCGTCTCATATAGCCTCGCTGCTGAAGGGGGCGCTAAACTCAAAATCAGATCAAAATACAATTTCCACTGTGGATTTTCTTCGATAGAATTCCTCGATAGAATTCGCGACGACAAGAGATTTTGAACTGAATAATAACACGAATTCCCTGCTTTTAGTCGACATTTAATTTCTTCGTGAATATGATTTTCCTCTGTTAATATTGATCCCAGATATTTAAAAGTATCCATTTTATCAAAAGTATTATTAAATATTTTAACTCTTTCATAATTTTTATCGTATTACGGTACCGACGCACTTCCATATATTTAGTTTTATCTGCATTTATTTCTAAACCCAAGTTACTGCAAGCGTTTACTGAAACTTCTCCATTTCTTTCTATTGTTCTCCTATCATCCCCTATTAAATTTACATCATCAGCGCATAACCTGGTGATCACCGTTCAGCTCTAGGCCCTGGTTGATATCTTTGATTTTCCTTATGGCGTATTCCAGGGCAAAGTTAAATAATAATTGTGACAACGTATCTCCTTGTTTCAGGCCATTATCGACGTGAAAGCTCGTGGAGAAAAATTTTCCTTCCCGAACTTTAATTTGGGATTCATTTAAACATATCTTAGTTAATCTATTTAACTTTCTCGGTATTCCAAATTCTGTAAAGACGTTGTACAATGTTTCTCACCTAACCGAGTCGTAAGTCTTTCTAAAATCAATAAATAGTTGATGTACCGGGGTATTGTATTTCCACTTCTTTTCGAGTATTTGGCGAATGTTAAATATTTGGTCAATAGTTGATCGATTTCGTCTAAATCCGCACTGATAATCTCCAATTATTTCGTCTACGTATGGGGTCAATCTGTTCATTTGTTCTTCCTTACAGCCTTCTGTTCAGTATTCGGAGCAGATTTTATCTTCGTGAGATATGAGACTAATAGTTCTATAATCCTCACATCTCTTTGGGTTCGATTTCTTAGCCATCGGTATCATAATCGTCTTCAGGAAATATTTTGGCCACTCTCCTGTTTCATATATTTCATTGCACAGTCGAGACAATTCATTCTTGCCTTTGTTTCCCATTTTCTTAGTGAATTCGATTGCTATATTATTTATTCCGGTTGCCTTTCTATTCCTAAGCTTGGATATAACTCTCTTAAACTCATCCCGAAAATTACTAAACCCTTTATCATCCTCGCCTACTCCATTTTCCACTTCAACACCCAGAGGAAAATATTACATGGAAATTCGGTGTGACCGTAAATACTGTAAGTTATGAACGCAACAAATTGGATACTTTCAAATATCTAGCACTAGGCCGGTAGCCAGCCCAAAAATGTAGGGGGTCCGATTGAAGTTAGGGGGGGGCCGATCCAATCATATTATACATCATCACCATATTATAGTTCATTTGCAAGCCTAACGAGAAAATTTTAGGGGGACCGGTGTCACAGGGATTTTTTACCCCTGGAAACTTTTACCCCCTGGAAATCTTTACCCCCTTGTCGGTTTCTAATAATTACAAAGGAAAAGTCAAAAGTTACATTAAAAATTCATATCATTGAAAGTGATCTCTCAGTGTATGCACTCACTTCGGAAAAGGTGGCTTTAATTTCGAAGATTTGGTAGGGGGGTAAAAATTTCCTAGGAAATTATTACCTCCCTGTCGGTTATTGGTTACTTCAAAGACAAACTCAAATCTTACATTATAAATTGATACCACTCCGTAGTATCTCTTAACAGACACAGTCACTTCGGACATGATGGATTAAAATCCGAAGATTTGGTAGGGGGTAAAAATTTCCTAGGAAATTATTACCCCCCTGTCGGTTATTGGTTACTTCAAAGACAAACTCAAATGTTACATTATAAACTGATACCACTCCGTAGTATCTCTTAACAGACACAGTCACTTTGGGCAAGATGGCTTTAAATTCGAAGATTTGGTAGGGGGGTAAAAATTTCCTAGGAAATTATTACCTCCCTGTCGGTTATTGGTTACTTCAAATACAAACTCAAATCTTACATTATAAATTGATACCACTCCGTAGTATCTCTTAACAGACACAGTCACTTTGGGCAAGATGGCTTTAAATCCGAAGATTTGGTAGGGGGGTAAAAATTTCCTAGGAAATTATTACCCCCTGTCGGTTATTGGTTACTTCAAAGACAAACTCAAATGTTACATTATAAATTGATACCATTCCGTAGCATCTCTTAATAGACGCAATCACTCTGGCCAAGGTTGCTTTATGTCCGATTTGGCTTCATAACCCAAAACTTGATAGTTGATAATATTTTCCTAGGAAATAATTGCTTTTCCAGTTTTGCACGTGATTTGCTGTCTGACGAGTCTGTCTTAAGAAAAAATGAAATGATATTTTTTAGTTTTACGTCCCACGATTATGCCAGTTAGGCCAAATTAGATGGTGATTATGAGAAATGAATGAAATGAAGAAAATGGGAGGAAACGGGAGAACCTGAGAACACCTACGAGCACGGTGTTTGTCCACCCCAAACTACACACGGCCCGAGCTGGGATCGAATCAGTGACCCCAAGCACCGCGCCCCCCAGGTGTCTTAAAATGGTTACAGTGCCAAAGTGTTAATTTCTATTAATTGTTTTCTTATTAGGTCAATGAAATTTGTATAAGCTGCTCTTCAAGAGGAACAATTCAAATCTTACATTTTAGCGGCCTAGTATAAAAGGAGGAAGAAACTTTCCTCCGAAACACTGCACTGTTAAAAAATATTTCATAGTTTCGTTCGTGAAAGCAGCTCTTAACTTGTTCTACTAGTATTTGAGATTTAAGGATTCAGTTTCGTCGAAAGGAAACTATTGATTTTGAAACTCCCACAGTGTGGAACACGTGGGAAGGAAAATATATTGAGAAAAAACAATCTTTTGAAACAAAGGTAAGTAAATCGAACTTTAAATTATGTTATTTGCAACTGAGAAAGCAGAATTTGATTCCAAAATATTACCTAGTTTGCAGTGTAAAATATTAGATATTAGTTGCCTTATAATCTTGATAACTGTTATTACACAGTTTATAACATAAATGATTGAAAACATAAAACACATCTTTCAATTAAAAACAACGTTATTGCAATTTATTCCTCTCTCTCTGTCCTTATATACACATGGTAGACAAATTATCATGATCAACCGCTATAACGGGTTTAGACAGAAATTCACAACAGTGTTGCCAACCAAATATAAGTTTATATTTTTCTCAAATGGCACTACGTCAGTTTATTTCATATTTCAAACCAACATGTCAAATGTAAACTTAAAATACCACTTTTATTAATCAGTGTTACAAGCTAAACATATTATGGTATCACAAACAACCGAAGTTTGGAAGCTTCTAACGCAGACACAGCACAACAGAGATGCACAGGATAATGTACATCACAAGAACTTTAGCGCTGAATACCATGGTCATGGTATGACGTTTTTCGAATGAATAGAAACGAAGTTACATTGGTTGAAAATTTTGATTTTTTTTTTTAAATTCTCTATTTAAAAAAATCGTAGGTAAATATTATATCTAGTTACATGTATGGTTTGCAATGAACGTATTTTACCGTTTACAGCACTTCGATATCTCAAACCGTACCGGAGATAGAATAAACATTGATAAAGTTGTCAAACTGTCCAAAATGGCGTAGCTAGCTAGCGCGAACTAGCCATCAGAACAGCGTACAAGGCTTGTAAAAAGAAGATTCTCAATTAGTATGTACAACCGCTGAAGTTGGAAACTTAAAGCTTGGTCAGTACATAGGATCTGAGACGTAAGATACCACAAAGAAACGATTTTTGGTATTTCGAAGTGGAAGCGAAGAATATAGGTGAAAATTATTTTATAAAAACGAGTATATTTCCGGACTCTATTAAACTCCAGTCATCAAATTTAGTATTTCAACATCTCATTTAAAATAAAAACAAGTTTTAGCTTTCTTTATATATTATCTCCCTATGAACTTTCCGAAAATAAAACCATCCTTTTTCGTCCCCAAAGTGACTGCGTCTGTTAAGACATAAAATGGTATAACATCAATTTATAATGTAAAAATTTGACCTTATCCTTGAAGTAACACAGAACCAATACAAGTGTATAAATTCCCTAGGGAAAAAGCATCCCTATAAAATTCCTGATATAAAGACATCATACCGACAGTCAGAGCGTCTGTTAAGAGATAACAGGGTATAATATCAATTTATAAAGCAACAATAGATTTTTTCTTTGAAATAACCAAGAACGGACAAAGGGATATAAATTATCTAAGAAAATATTACCCCCTCTCAATTTTTCGCATACAAAGCAATCTTCGCCAAAGTGAGTGCATCTGTTAAGATATAACATGAAATAATACAAATTTATAATGTAACATTGCAATTGGTCTTGATGTAACCAAAACCGACCGGGGGTAAAAATTTCCTAAGGAAATATTACCCTCCTATCAAATCTTCGGATATTAGGTCATCACGACCAAAGTAAGTGCCTCCGTTAACAGGTAACATGGAATGATAGTAATTTATAATTAACATTTGAGTTTGTCTTTGAAGTAACCAATAACCGACAGGGAGGTAATAATTTTCTGGGAAATTTTTACCCCCCTACCAAATCTTCGGATTTAAAGCCATCTTGCCCAAAGTGACTGTGTCTGTTAAGAGATACTACGGAGTGGTATCAATTTATAATGTAAGATTTGAGCTTGTATTTGAAGTAACCAATAACCGACAGAGAGGTAATAATTTCCTAGGAAATTTTTACCCCCCTACCAAATCTTCGGATTTAAAGCCATCTTGCCCAAAATGACTGTGTCTGTTAAGAGATATTATGGAGTGGTATCAATTTAAAATATAATGTAAGATTTGAGTTTGTCTTTGAATTAACCAATAACCGACAGGGAGGTAATAATTTCCTAGGAAATGCTTACCCCCCTAACAAATCTTCGGATTTTAATCCATCTTGTCCGAAGTGACTATGTCTGTTAAGAGATACTACGGAGTGGTATCAATTTATAATGTAAGATTTGAGTTTGTCTTTGAAGTAACCAATAACCGACAGGGAGGTAATAATTTCCTAGGAAATTTTTACCCCCTACCAAATCTTCGGATTTAAAGCCATCTTGTCCGAAGTGACTGTGTCTGTTAAGAGATACTACGGAGTGCTATCAATTTATAAAGTAACATTTGAGTTTGTATTTGAAGTAACCAATAACCGACAGGGAGGTAATAATATCCTAGGAAATTTTTACCCCCCTACCAAATCTTCGGATTTAAAGCCATCTTGCCCAAAGTGACTGTGTCTGTTAAGAGATACTACGGAGTGGTATCCATTTATAATGTAACATTTGAGTTTGTCTTTGAAGTAACCAATAACCGACAGGGGGCAATAATTTCCTAGGAAATTTTTATCCCCTACCAGATCTTCGGATTTTAATCCATCTTGTCCGAAGTGACTATGTCTGTTAAGAGATACTACGGAGTGGTATCAATTTATAATGTAAGATTTGAGTTTGTCTTTGAAGTAACCAATAACCGACAGGGAGGTAATAATTTCCTAGGAAATTTTTACCCCCTACCAAATCTTCGGATTTAAAGGTATCTTGGCCAAAGTGACTGTGTCTATTAAGAGATACTACGGAGTGGTATCAATTTATAATGTAAGATTTGAGTTTGTCTTTGAAGTAACCAATAACCGACAGGGAGGTAATAATTTCCTAGGAAATTTTCACCCCCCTACCAAATCTTCGGATTTAAAGCCATCTTGTCCGAAGTGAGTGCATACACTGAGAGATCACTTTCAATGATATGAATTTTTAATGTAACTTTTGACTTTTCCTTTGTAATTATTAGAAACCGAAAAGGGGGTAAAGATTTCCAGGGGGTAAAAGTTTCCAGGGGTAAAAAATCCCTGTGACACCGGCTCGCCCTAGACCCTCCCCTGGATACAGGCTTGTCTAGCGCCAACATCGGAAACTACATCCACGAAGAAATTAAATGTCAAAGGACTGTAAGAAATTAGAGTTATTATTCAATCCAAACTTTTTGTTTTTACGAATTCTGTCGAATACTCGTAATTTAAAGCTTAAAAGATATAAAACTATAATTATGTCTAATGTACTGTATGGATACGAAACATGATTGCTTAGTTTGAGGAAAGAACGCAAACTGAAAGCATTCGAAAATAAATTATTGAGATGAATATTCAAACTTAAGAGTGAAAGAAATGATTAAAATTATGCCGTGTCCAAAAGTGCAAAGTGCACACTTCGACCTACACACTTGAAGTATACAAATGGAGTGCACAATAGGAAGTGTACACTTCGTCAAATTAACTTTTGATCCGGACTTATTTCCAGCGCCTCGTCGTGGTAGAATATAGAACATTTATATAAGAAAAGAAAGGAGAATTTCGAATGTGAAAAAATGAAATAATGCTTTCTTTTTTTTAGGTGATTGACTTTCCAGTTATATAAAAGATAAATATATCGTACATATTGACAATATGGGACAACCATAAAATGATTTTAAGAGTCCCTATCACTGCGAAATTAAAATACCGCTAATTTTACAGTAATTATATGATATCTTCAAATAGATAAAAGGTGATCGAAAAGTGGACCAAGACCTCCCTAGACGACGTTATTTTGCATGAGGTAGCGTTATCACGAGTCGCCTAGTAGCTTTGAGTTTGCAGTTATGTAGAAACGCGAAAATAAATGCCGATTTTCTAAATGGCTGGAAATCGAAAGCAGATAAGTGAGTCTTGATAACTACGCAAGATAATATTGTCTAGGGAGGTCTTGTTCCACTTTTCGATTATCTTTTTTCTATTTGAAGATATCACATAATTACTGCAAAATTAGCGGTATTTTAATTTCGCAGTGATGAGGCCTCTTAAGTGTTTCTTTCATGCATGCCAACAGCTTCAGTTTTGCCGTAAGTAGTAATGGGGCGACTTATGGACACTTTTTGGCCCCTGGGTCCCTGCCTCAGGACCCATGGTCCCTGGCCGGGGTCAATGACCTAGGGGTACCTAGGACCACCCCCTCTAAATTTTGGCAGGGGTACCATGGCCCACCCCCTAAATTTTGGCAGGGGTACATAGGACCACCCCCCTTAAATTTTGGAAATTGCCAAATCTAAAAATTTAGTATGGTAGCCTAGGACCATAGTATGTACCTCTATTAGTATTGGGTGTCTATGTCGTTCCCTTTCATGGGTAAAAAATTGCCAAAAATTCAAATTTCGGGGGTTTTTGACCTAATTTATCCCCTTGGATGAGGTGTTATTACCCTATATAGTTATATGGGCGTATACAGGGGTCCATTCCCTTTCATAAGACATGGGTACATTAATGCACCCCTTTAAAAATTTGGGAGGGGTACCTTGGCCCACCCCTTAAATTTTGGAAATTGTCCAATTTAAACATTTGGTATTATAGTATAGGACCCTAATATGTATTATGATAAATTTGGATGGTCCACCTCGTTCCCTTTTAGGGGTACCAAATTGCCAAAATATAAAAGTAAGCAATACGTAGTACCACGTGTTTGGTTTTGACCTAATTTATCCCCTTTGATGAGGTGTTATTATCCTATATAGTTATATGGTCATGTATAGGGGTCCATTACCTATCATAAGACATAGGTACATTGGTGCACCCCGGGAGGGGTACCTTGGCCCACCCCTTTAATTTTTGGAAATTGCCCAATTTAAACATTTGGTATTATAGTATAGGACACTAATATAGATCACTATAAATTTGGGTGGTCCACCTCGTTGCCCTTTAGGGGTACAAAATTGCCAAAATTTTAGTACAACCACGTGTTTGGTATTTGGTCGATTTTATCCTATATAGTTATATGGGCGTATACAGGGTCCATTACCTTTCATAACATATGGGTATATTTGTGCACTCCTTTAAAAATTTGGGAGGGGTACCTGGGCCCATCCCTTAAATTTTTGGAAATTGCTCATTTTATATATTTGGTATTATAGTACAGGACACTAATATGTATTATGATAAATTTGGGTGGTCCACCTCGTTCCCTTTTAGGGGTACAAAATTGTCAAAATATAAACGTAAGCAATACGTTGTACCACGTGTTTGGTCTTTTGGCCCAATTTATCCCCTTTGATGAGGTTCTATTACCTTATATGGTTATATGGTTATGTATAGGGGTCCATTACCTTTCATAAGACATAGGTACATTTGTGCACCCCCGGGAGGGGTACCTTGGCCCACCCCTTTAATTTGGAAAGTGCCCAATTTAAACATTTGGTATTATAGTATAGGACACTAATATAGATCACTATAAATTTGGGTGGTCCACCTCGTTCCCTTTTAGGGGTACAAAATTGCCAAAATATAAACGTAAGCAATACGTTGTACCACGTGTTTGGTTTTGACCTAAGTTATCCTCTTGGATGAGGTCCTATTACCTTATATGGTTATATGGTTATGTATAGGGGTCTATTCCCTATCATAAGACATAGGTACATTTGTGCACTCCTTTAAAAATTTGGGAGGGGTACTTTGGCCCACCCCTTAAATTTTAGAAATTGCTCATTTTATATATTTGGTATTATAGTACTGGACCCTAACATGTATCATGATAAATTTGGGTGGTTCACCTCGTTCCCTTTTAGGGGTACGAAATTGCCAAATTTTAGTATAACCACGTGTTTGTTTTGGCTCAATTTATCCCCTTGGATGAGGTCCTATTACCTTATATGATTATATGGTTATGTATATTGGTCCATTCCCTATTATAAGACATGGGTATATTGATGCACCCTTTAAAAATTTGGGAGGGGTACCTTGGCCCACCTCTTTATTTTGAAAAATTGCCCAATTTAAACATTTGGTATTATAGTACTGGATCCTAACATGTATTATGATAAATTTGGGTGGTCCACCTCGTTCCCTTCCATGGGTACGAAATTGCCAAATTGTAGTACAACCACGTGTTTCGTTTTTGACCTAATTTATTCACTTGGATGATGTCCTATTACCTAATATGATTATATGGTCATGTATAGGGGTCCATTTTCTATCATAAGACATAGGTACATTGATGCACCCCGGGATGGGTACCATAGCCAATCCCTTAAATTTTGGACATTTTTTCAATTTAAGCATTCGCTATCATAGTACATGACCTCAATATGTATCATGATAAATTTGGGTGGTCCACCTTGTTCCCTTTCATGAGTAAAAAAATGCCAAAATATAAACAGAAGCAATATGTTGTATCACGTGTTTGGTTTTTGGTCCAATTTATCCCGTTTGATGCGGTCTTATACCGTATATGGTCATATGGTCATCTATATAGGTTCATTTCCTATCATAAGACATGAGTACATTGGTGCACCCTTTAAAAATTTGGGAGGGGTATCTTGACTCATCCACTCAGTTTTAGAAATTGTTTAATATAAGCATTTGGTATCTTCGTACAGGTCTTCAATATGTACCACTATAAATTTGGATGGTCCACAAAATCAAATTTCGGAGGTTATTGACCCCTATTTTAGCACGTTATATGGTTTATTACCTTTATATGTTTATGTTCTCTTTTAAATTTGGGAATTATAAAATAACATTATTTGGTAAACGTTTTCTAGGACCCATTGGTGTTCCTCTTATGGCCAAATATTCAAAATTTAAAGGTTATTGACCGGCTTTATTATTGAATAAGTACAGGATTTATTACTTTTCCATAAGACACAGGAGTATTTGTGTATCAATCTTAAATTTTGGGAGGGGTACATTTCTTATTGTCATATCAATAATTGGTAATTGTTCTTTGGGTATCTCATTATGATCACGTGATCAGTTATTGACCTATGATGGGATTAGGAGTCCAGGACATTGGTACATTGAAACTTTGTACGATAATTTGAGAATTACGTCATTGGTATTGATTATTACAGCCAAATATAAACGTAAGCAATACGATGTACCACGTGATTGACCTTGATGAGGTAGTGTACAGGTATACATGGCTAACCTTATTGAATCTTATGACTCATAGTCTTAAGGGAATACATGCTACAACACTGGCAAAGTTATTGTTGATGCAATTTGATTGGTTGATCACTATCTTTCGTGCAATCTGATTGGCTGATCACTATCTTTCGTGCAATCTGATTGGTTGCTGATTTTCAAATCTTTGCTGCATTGTTTTGTTTTAACATTTAAATAGTTTTGAATTTTTTTTTGTTTGAACCTTTGGTTTGAATTTTTTTTAGTTTAAAAATTTTTGTTTCGAAATTTTTGTTTGAAAATTTTGTTTGAAACTTTTCGTTTGAAATTTTTGTTTGAAAAAAATTTTGTTTGAAAATTTTGTTTGAAATTTTTTGTTTGTAAATTTTTGTTTCAATTTTTTGTTTAAAATTTTTTCGTTTGAAATTTTTCGTTTCCAAAATTTTGTTTCAAAGATTTTTGTTTGGAAAATTTTGTTTCAATTTTTTTTGTTTGAAAATTTTTGTTTGAAATTTTTTTTTTGAAATTTTTGTTTGACATTTTTAAAAGTTTGTGCACTCATTAGTAAAGAACCGGAACTGTTTAGAACAAAAACCTCTGGCAACATTATGGTGCAATAGTACACGTCAGAACATGATAATGAAACGTCATCAGTTTTGCATCATATATAAGTATCGTTCGCGTTAGTATTCATGATAACATCATCATGGCTACTTGTCTGCAGTTTCTAAACACACGTGATGTGATGAAATCATTTACCAAGATTACTGATTTACAACAGAATGTACCTTATAGAATCTTAGCTAGCCAAATGATCAAATGGACATTGAGTTTCCACCAATTGATATTGCAATAGACCTTAAAAGACTTCAATTGGAATTAAAATTATATGCTAAAGACAAACTAGTGCAAGAAGTTCAAAATACATTGTATCGACAATATCCAGAACCACTATCTGGTATGGATGTATGTGGAGTGTAATAAAATGATCCATTTCAATGATTTGTGTTTTTTCATTTCAAGTACAGCCCCATGTTCTGACGTGTACTATTGCATCATGAAAAAAAATGTTGACAAAGGTTTTTGTTCTAAACAGTTCCGGTTCTTTACTAATGAGTGCACAATCTATAAAAAAAATGTCAACCCAAACTTTGAAACAAAAATTTCAAAACAAAAATTTCGAACAAAAAATTTTAAACAAAAAAAAATTTGGAAACGAAAAATTTTCAAACAAAAACTTTTAAACAAAAAATTTTCCAACTAAATTTTGCAACAAAAAAATTTCAAACAAAAAAATTTCAAACAAAAAATTTTGAAACAAAAATTTCAAACAAAAAATTTCAAACAAAATTTTCAAACAAAATTTTTTTCAAACAAAAACTTTCAAACAAAAAATTTTACGTTTCACGGTTAACCGTCAAACGTTATCCGGTTTTTAACTATTCGATTACCAAATAAACGGTTTTGATCATATTTATCAGTGAGTGCAAAATGTTGAACGAAACCAAGATTTTTAAATGTTAAACAAAACATAAAACTGAATGCAGCAAAGATTTGAAAATCAGCAACCAATCAGATTGCACGAAAGATAGTGATCAGCCAATCAGATTGCACGAAAGATAGTGATCAACCAATCAAATTGCATCAACAATAACTTTGCCAGTGTTGTAGCATGTATTCCCTTAAGACTATGAGTCATAAGATTCAATAAGGTTAGCCATGTATCCCTGTACACTACCTCATCAAGGTCAATCACGTGGTACATCGTATTGCTTACGTTTATATTTGGCTGTAATAATCAATACCAATGACGTAATTCTCAAATTATCGTACAAAGTTTCAATGTACCAATGTCCTGGACTCCTAATCCCATCATAGGTCAATAACTGATCACGTGATCATAATGAGATACCCAAAGAACAATTACCAATTATTGATATGACAATAAGAAATGTACCCCTCCCAAAATTTAAGATTGATACACAAATACACCTGTGTCTTATGGAAAAGTAATAAATCCTGTACTCATTTAATAATAAAGCCGGTCAATAACCTTTAAATTTTGAATATTTGGCCATAAGAGGAACACCAATGGGTCCTAGAAAACGTTTACCAAATTATGTTATTTTATAATTCCCAAATTTAAAAGAGAACATAAACATATAAAGGTAATAAACCATATAACGTGCTAAATAGGGGTCAATAACCTCCGAAATTTGATTTTGTGGACCATCCAAATTTATAGTGGTACATATTGAAGACCTGTACGAAGATACCAAATGCTTATATTAAACAATTTCTAAAACTGAGTGGATGAGTCAAGATACCCCTCCCAAATTTTTAAAGGGTGCACCAATGTACTCATGTCTTATGATAGGAAATGAACCTATATAGATGACCATATGACCATATACGGTATAAGACCGCATCAAACGGGATAAATTGGACCAAAAACCAAACACGTGATACAACATATTGCTTCTGTTTATATTTTGGCATTTTTTTACTCATGAAAGGGAACAAGGTGGACCACCCAAATTTATCATGATACATATTGAGGTCATGTACTATGATAGCGAATGCTTAAATTGAAAAAATGTCCAAAATTTAAGGGATTGGCTATGGTACCCATCCCGGGGTGCATCAATGTACCTATGTCTTATGATAGAAAATGGACCCCTATACATGACCATATAATCATATTAGGTAATAGGACATCATCCAAGTGAATAAATTAGGTCAAAAACGAAACACGTGGTTGTACTACAATTTGGCAATTTCGTACCCATGGAAGGGAACGAGGTGGACCACCCAAATTTATCATAATACATGTTAGGATCCAGTACTATAATACCAAATGTTTAAATTGGGCAATTTTCCAAAATAAAGAGGTGGGCCAAGGTACCCCTTCCAAATTTTTAAAGGGTGCATCAATATACCCATGTCTTATAATAGGGAATGGACCAATATACATAACCATATAATCATATAAGGTAATAGGACCTCATCCAAGGGGATAAATTGAGCCAAAACAAACACGTGGTTATACTAAAATTTGGCAATTTCGTACCCCTAAAAGGGAACGAGGTGAACCACCCAAATTTATCATGATACATGTTAGGGTCCAGTACTATAATACCAAATATATAAAATGAGCAATTTCTAAAATTTAAGGGGTGGGCCAAAGTACCCCTCCCAAATTTTTAAAGGAGTGCACAAATGTACCTATGTCTTATGATAGGGAATAGACCCCTATACATAACCATATAACCATATAAGGTAATAGGACCTCATCCAAGAGGATAACTTAGGTCAAAACCAAACACGTGGTACAACGTATTGCTTACGTTTATATTTTGGCAATTTTGTACCCCTAAAAGGGAACGAGGTGGACCACCCAAATTTATAGTGATCTATATTAGTGTCCTATACTATAATACCAAATGTTTAAATTGGGCACTTTCCAAATTAAAGGGGTGGGCCAAGGTACCCCTCCCGGGGGTGCACAAATGTACCTATGTCTTATGAAAGGTAATGGACCCCTATACATAACCATATAACCATATAAGGTAATAGAACCTCATCAAAGGGGATAAATTGGGCCAAAAGACCAAACACGTGGTACAACGTATTGCTTACGTTTATATTTTGACAATTTTGTACCCCTAAAAGGGAACGAGGTGGACCACCCAAATTTATCATAATACATATTAGTGTCCTGTACTATAATACCAAATATATAAAATGAGCAATTTCCAAAAATTTAAGGGATGGGCCCAGGTACCCCTCCCAAATTTTTAAAGGAGTGCACAAATATACCCATATGTTATGAAAGGTAATGGACCCTGTATACGCCCATATAACTATATAGGATAAAATCGACCAAATACCAAACACGTGGTTGTACTAAAATTTTGGCAATTTTGTACCCCTAAAGGGCAACGAGGTGGACCACCCAAATTTATAGTGATCTATATTAGTGTCCTATACTATAATACCAAATGTTTAAATTGGGCAATTTCCAAAAATTAAAGGGGTGGGCCAAGGTACCCCTCCCGGGGTGCACCAATGTACCTATGTCTTATGATAGGTAATGGACCCCTATACATGACCATATAACTATATAGGATAATAACACCTCATCAAAGGGGATAAATTAGGTCAAAACCAAACACGTGGTACTACGTATTGCTTACTTTTATATTTTGGCAATTTGGTACCCCTAAAAGGGAACGAGGTGGACCATCCAAATTTATCATAATACATATTAGGGTCCTATACTATAATACCAAATGTTTAAATTGGACAATTTCCAAAATTTAAGGGGTGGGCCAAGGTACCCCTCCCAAATTTTTAAAGGGGTGCATTAATGTACCCATGTCTTATGAAAGGGAATGGACCCCTGTATACGCCCATATAACTATATAGGGTAATAACACCTCATCCAAGGGGATAAATTAGGTCAAAAACCCCCGAAATTTGAATTTTTGGCAATTTTTTACCCATGAAAGGGAACGACATAGACACCCAATACTAATAGAGGTACATACTATGGTCCTAGGCTACCATACCAAATTTTTAGATTTGGCAATTTCCAAAATTTAAGGGGGGTGGTCCTATGTACCCCTGCCAAAATTTAGGGGGTGGGCCATGGTACCCCTGCCAAAATTTAGAGGGGGTGGTCCTATGTACCCCTAGGTCATTGACCCCGGCCAGGGACCATGGGTCCTGAGGCAGGGACCCAGGGGCCAAAAAGTTCGGCAAAGTGTAGCCCATACTACTCCGTACCTTTACATATTTGTCATTTCAAATCTCTCACGCACATATTAATATGAGTGGAGCGTAAAGACAATAACTATATACATATGTTGTTATGTGTACAACAAACTGGTAACAGTATAAAAACCACTAAACTATTGTCAATGTTCTATTTTATCTGACATATTTGAAAAAACTACAACAAAAATACACCCTCCATATTAACTTGCTAACAAACTAGCGAGCAGCGTTT
This sequence comes from Thermobia domestica, assembly GCF_964235325.1. Taxonomy (NCBI): domain Eukaryota; kingdom Metazoa; phylum Arthropoda; class Insecta; order Zygentoma; family Lepismatidae; genus Thermobia; species Thermobia domestica. The sequence goes on from NC_137458.1 coordinate 160,855,881, forward strand.
TACAGGGTGCTCCTGTTTTGTAATGACACCGAATAAAACGTAATCAATTTTTATACAATCTGCTTAATACACTGTAGTAGCTCACTGAATTGTCAATTGTGCTATGTTGTTCTTAAATTGGTAATTTCCATTCATATATCACTATTCACAATACATCTGCATTACTGCAGGAATGGTTCACTACAACCTATAACTTACGGCGTTCTTTATTAAGCGGAAAGAGATTAGGCTATGCATAACATCCAAACTGCAACTTTTAAAAACCGTTGGATACACTGAAGAGTGAAACTCTCCGCTCCCCTGTCCCGCCGCGCTTGCCAAGAAACTGATGTAAACACAACAGCAGCGCCATCCTCCCAAAACTGCACTGCTATCCTGGTCAGGTAATACCAAAAATTATTAAACATATTTTATTTTTATTTTTTTCCTGTTCTTGTTTATATTATACCTAATACAAAATATCGTAATCATTGTTGGTAAAACTAGATTTTCGATTCTTGTGTCCACTGTTGTAGTTACTAAGAGCTGGAAAATTTAGTGCGGTGACAATAGGCAATCTAGTTATACGTATGAGAGAAACGCTCTGAATTTTATGATGGCTGACTACTTTAAGACTTCCTTTATTGCTCTCTACTCAAAGCAAATTAGATTTCCGTTCATCGATAACGCTAGGAATACCATCAGCTGTGACAGGCGCTGCACAGAGTATCAAAGCAAGGATGCGAATGGAAATATAATATATACTTATAAGTATGATGAAGAGGTGGTTACTCGTGTTTTTATATACACCTTGCGTGCTTACTCAATTACATGGTTCTGTGTTAATGACATGTGTGTAAAATGCATGTTGCCATATGTCAGTATCCGCACTGATTTACGATCCTTTGTACTTCATCAGGAGCCTTCCATTGAGTATGTTCCAGAAGATGCTTCCTGCGATCCAAATGCTACTGGAGATGACGAGAGCGAACGGGCCATGTTACTGTGCGGCGGTGAAGAACTCGATTTCGTCAACAACATGCCTGAGCATCTAATACATTGCAGCAATTCAGTTACAACAATAGTTTCAGATTATGATAAAAGCGATGTCTCAGACAATGATGCGCTAAGTGACATCCCAGAATCAGAGCTCGATGGAATCATATTCAATTCCTCTCCTGAGAAACAGTGGTTAGATGACATCCCAGAATCAGAAATTGATGCAGTGATACGCAATTCCTTTCCTGAAACTTCAGAACATCCAAGGAAGAAAAGATCGTGGTGGCGGCGCCTACTGTGTTGCTTCACAGGAAATCGATGAACATTAAGAGGCTCTTCAAACAACTACTGAAGCCCTTGCAACAGGATTGAAACTTCAGCTTTTTACACCTTTGTGCTGTCACTGTTTGATGTTTCTTTTTTTAAAAAAAACCCTGATTGTGACTAGATGCTTTAACACACTTTACTCTTTTGGAAAACAAAACAAAAGAAAATTTTTACTTGTAGCTTCCGTGCCTTGGCACAAATTTTCTTTAAGAGAAGAGATCTTGGAAACATTTTGATATATACTGATGATTATTTAATCACAAAAGGAAAAGAAAGCATAAAGAATGATGAACGAGAAAAATTTCCAACTACGAAGTGGGAGTTATCAGTTTCTTCTGTTTGAAATTATTAAAAAAAAAAGAATTGAATCTGGTTACTAGGAAATGGTTCGAATTTCTTCATGAATATATATATGGTCTACCACATGTGGGAATGTTGTATATTGTATGTTTTCTTGTACTTTGTTTTATTGTACTCTAATTGTGAAGAAACGTTGTTTCTGATTATTTAATGTATTGATGGTTTAATGTATTACGGATATTTTGTGATACGTCATCACCTGTAAACCCATGTGACTGCCCATATTGAATAGTAGTGAAGCAAGGGAACTTTTGTTTGGAAAAAATGCTTATATTTCGAAGTAAAACTAGGACTTAGAGCAGAGGACAAAAAAGAGGAGAAGAAGCTGATATTGTTATGGAGTGTTGATAACTGGATAAAAGTTTTCTGGAAATGTTCTTTTATCTTTCAAGAATATTTTGGAAAAGTATTGGATCGAGTTATTCTGTTAGTAGTATTTGGAATATTATTCAGATGAAGAATGAAGAAAGCAAGAAAGAAAAAGAAAAGAAAAAGGAAAAGAAAGAAAGAAAATCAATCGTTACTGCTAACCCCCAACTATATTAAATGGAACATCTGCGATAAATTTGTCATAATTTTTGGTGTAAAAAAAAAAATAAATAAATAAATAAACAAAACCGTTGCTAAAATTGGCTTATTATTTATAATGCTTTTCAAACGGTAGACAAGGGCCATGTAAACTTACATGGTAATATTATAAGTTATGCAGGATTTATGCTTAAAGATAACATCTCTACATTCACCTTGTGGAACTACGAAAAAACTGGTGAAACTGGTCAGGGTATCAGGCCACAAGCTTTGCACCCAGGATCTCCCTTTTGCGAAGGAAGAACGCTAACCACTAGGCTACGCTCGCTAGACATAATAATAATAATAATAATAGTAATAATAATAATAATAATAATAATAATAATAATAATAATAATAATAATAATAATAATATAATTTGACTCAATATAGTGAACAAATTGGGGATGTGCCTGGATTAAGAATCAGCAAACAACGGTGAAATATCCCAAAAATAATGCAGACTGATAGCCAATGACGTGGCTATGCATCACACAATTTCCTAGCTGTTTTGTGGGCTTTGTTTTAATTACAATAATAGTAAGATTTTCACAGGCTTGCGCCCACCAATCATGGAACAGTTCTTACATCAACTAGTCCTACTCTTGTTGTGGACAGCAAAGAGCTCTATGAAAACAAAGCAAGATGAAGAATGAAAAACATTGTCTATTTTCCCTCCCCTTTGCTACTTCTGTCTCACTCTGTGCATCCCCCTGACCCTGCTAACCTTTCCACCTGCCTTTTTCCTTCTATGTGACTGATTTTCTCCTATGATATTCGCAGAAATCGATCAAGTTTTTTTCCTTGTCTCTACTTTAGATTTGAAATAACAACATATGAAAATGAAATTTCGTTCTGCTCCACCACCTGAAGAACGAAATTCAGTGTCACCCTCTGAAGAATAATACAATTGATACCATATCCAAGGAGCTCTCCAAAGATCTGATAAGATCTGTAACTGATGAACACAATACCTTTACCAAACCTGTCTGTTCATCTGTGTTATTCGTGTGGCAAATAGTATTTGTAACAAAATAGCTTCTGCTTTGCTCATACTCGTTCCATTAGATACCCGCAGAGGAAAGAATCTCATTCTGCTGGTACCAGTTGTCGATTTTTTCCCACCAAGCGTAATAGGAATATCCGAAACAGATTTGTTACTTCAATTTGTTACGGTAGAATAACGTTACATGCTCGAATAACGTTACGGCGTCGTAACGAAAATTGGTGTTATATCTTGTACCTACCTACATTAAATAACCAATAATTTTGTTACAGAGAGCTATTTTCGTTACGTTACAGTTACGTTAAGTTATCAACCCCTGAGCAGAACACATGACCAGAGAGAGTCCGTGATTTACATACCTTAGGTTATAGTATTTCGTATGAACTCAATCTGGGCTGAAGACTCCGTATTTTTTTTTTAAACAGAATTCCTGCTTGATCTTTCCTCATTCACTTACGTAAAGAAATCTCCGTAATTGTTTTTTTTTAATATATTTGTTTTTCATATTAATTTGGGAGGCCAGTTATCTTGCGATTACGTTAGAGATCTGCTCCTGTTATAATTTTTTTTGGAGTTAGCAATGTTTATGTCTTGATTCAAACGAATAGTTACAAACTTCCTGTGTCATTTGTTGAGTTTTGTTCAGATTATGAGGACGGTGTTGTTCAACAGAAAAGAGCAAGAAAAAATTAAAGTATGTACAGTTTTTTTTCTTCTCCCGCAAATAAAATATCAAGAAGTAGTTTATTTGGATTTGTTTTGTTTTCCCACTTCCTTCAGTCCACCATTTCGATAGTCACCATCACTGCTTCTTTTAGATTCGGAGTATAATCGTGGAATATTAAACTAGAGAACTTCAAATCACGCCTTCGGTACCCTAACACCCATGTTAATCGCGTAGCTTTACTCACTACGGGCCTTATACAGAGTCGTTCTGATGCGTGATTAGTGCCACACTAAAGCCTTCGATTGAAATATGTTTCCTGCAGTAATCAGGCTTTTAGTATGACGCAAACCATACGTCAAAACGACTCTGCATAAGGCCCTATAAGTCTCAGATTCCTCATTCCACCTGGATTGTAGAACAAATCTGCCTATGTAAGTAAGCAACCTAATAAAAGTTGGTAACAGTTTTCATTTAACGCAGTTTAAGCCGTATTTTGCCCAGAAAACGCTAGAATATTAGCCATGATATTTAAACTCCTAAACTAAAGCAGCTCCGAGTATTGCAACTTCGCTTATAAAATACCATTTTTGAACTACTAAGAATCTGTTTTGTTCTATGTACCCAGGTAATAGTTTTGTATTTGTACACATATTCTTTATCTGCACCATAGAGACATCTAGTTATAAATAAATGTATAACGTTCCATTGCCATTTTCTGAGAAACTATTATCATAAAAATTATATAATTTTCCTCCAAATGCAAATTGACTTGCGCTTTGACCTGAAAACGCTGGAATTATAACCATGAAAATTAAGCCTCTAAAGTAGAGGTACACCAAGGATGGCAACTACGCTTATAAAATACAATTTTTGAGCGTACTGAGAGTCTTTTTGTCCAAAAGATGAAATTTATGTAATGATTTTGTATTAGTATACGATTTCTTAATCTAAAGACATCTAGTTTGAGAGAAATATACGCATAACGTTTTATGAGTTGAAAAAATCACCTTTGATCCAAGAATATAATTAATTCACATTTTAAAGCAGGCAGTATTGAGTAAAATGGAAATAAAACTCTCATTTCTCTTCGTAGTAAAATCATGTATAAAATGTGATCGTGTCTAAACACTTTTCTATCCGTAACTCATGTGGCAACACCGCAAGTGTCGCAATGTGCTCTGCCACCTATTGAGAAAGTTTTGCTCTAATGGTGACTAGCGATCCAGCTTAATAGCAAAAACTCCTAGTCAATGCTGAACCTTGGAACTTCATCCCGAACACAAGCATATTTTCGAAACATACTAAGGCCTAGCCAGAAAGCATTGTAAGCGAGTTACGTTTGGCAACATCGCACGGAAACAAATGAATGCTGAATTGCATTGTAACCCGTTCCTACTACTACTATTTTTACTACTAACTTCGCTATGGATCTGTATAGTACAAGGGCAAACTTATTTTAATGAAACTTTAAAAAAAATAATTGTTAAATCACTTTTCGAGTATTATTTTGAATATTTTTTTAACGAAAGAAGTGTTATAAACTTTTTAAAAAATAATTGTCCTTAGGAAGGATTTGAACCCACGCCAAAACCAATCTTCTTTACTAGCATGCTGTGCTAGCTCACTCAGCTACGAGAGCCGACAGCAATTGGTGTTTACTTTGTGCTATATTCAGGTCATGACTCGTGATGTCACCAATAGGATCACGATATAGACGTCATTATTTTTCTACATTGCAGAGTCCCCCGAGAATTGATCATTGTCTACTCGGACTGGAATTGTCATTTGGAACAAACACTTGAATATGAAGCCAAAAGTTCCTTTAAAATAGACGAAAACTTCGAAAGTTTTAAGAATTTTAATATTTTTGCCGGGTTAAGTTTAGAGTTACCCCTCCGCTTTTTATAAAAATCAGGAAAATTTACAGGAGAAATGAGGTAAGAAATGATAATTTGAAGTTTGTATTTGATGTTTAGGAATTTAAGTTCGGCATGAGAGTTATGTTTAATACGAGAAAAGATATGTGGAAGTTAGTACTGTTTGCCGGATGCGGAAGCATTCGCGGAAGGTTTCAGCAGCATGGTAATTGTAAAATATGGCGAATATGGCAAACAGGTGTAATGGATGCTCAAAAATAATGAAGAAAACCTTTTAAATTTTTGTAAAGCCAACGGTGTACTAAAGTTAAGTGAAATGTAATAATTTTTAATACTTTAAGCACTGTTTTTTGTATGTTGCAAAGTCCAAGGGCACCTACAGACTGGAGGGGCAACTCTAAACTTAAGCCTTTTTGCCTTTTCCCATAAGGGGGTCATAGCCTCTACACCGAAAAGCCCCCCAAGATTTGATCATTGACCACTCGGACTGAAATTCTCATTTGGAACCAAAACTTTAATATGAAGTAAAAAATTAAACTTTTACATCAATTTGAACTGACTGGGTTCCGGTTAACCACACTATTACGTTTAGTTTAGTTAAGTGGTAATTTGTGACAGCTTCACATCATCAAAAGAATCCTTCACTTCACCGCTTCCTCCCCCCCCTTAGGAATCCGTGCTGGATCAGCCACTAGAATCAATAGACACTTTTCCTATTCTTTTTGTCACCCTTGGTTGTGTAGGAGCTCCCTCGAACAAATAAAGAAGCGGTAATATTACAATCAAGGGGAGCTATGTATCAGGTATCTCTTTAGTTACTTACCCCTAACCGCACAGGGTTATCTTCAGTAGAATTAAAAATGCTACGTGATATTCCAATCATGAACGGGGAGAGGGTGATATAAATATATTTTCTTATTTATTTTGTCTGCCCTGCTTATCAGAAATTACGTAACGTTGTCCCTGTTTGTCAGTAACGTTGTCCTTGTCTGTTGGGAGGGTACTGAAATGAGAGGGGCAAAAAACCGTCGTGCCGCCTCCCACATGGTTGCTCAAATTATTACAAAAGAAAGCATTTTAAATAAGATGTCTAAGGTTACTACATTAGGTAAGTATGGCATCATGGGCGGCGATTAGGGGGGCAAAGGGGGCATTTGCCCCCTCCCACTTTTTTGAAGTAACCCATTAATGTATATAGTTTCATTTGGAAATGTATGTATTACTGTCTCATAGAAAAAATAGTGCCATATAATATTTGTCATTGCGTGAGTATATATTGGTTGTTTTCCCGTGAAGTTAAGAAAGCAACAGGAATTGCGTTTTAATTGCCACGGAAAACAACCCCAAAATTAACCTATTGAAGCACAACAGTTCCAGCATACTTTCAATTTAGGGGTATAGAAGCAAAACCTGATAAATCCATTATTCAATTTTGTCAGGAAACGAAGAAGAAGTGACGCCCTTATGATTCAGAATTGTTGAACATTTTTTTTTTTTGTTTATGATCAATAATACAAATGAGTGAAATCAACAACTAAACATAAAAGTTGTTCAGAAATTCTGAAAACATGAGGGCGTAACTTTTTCTTCGTTCCCAGACAAAATTCAAAAACGAATTTAGGTTTTGCTTCTCTACAACCTTCTTACAACGGCTCGATATGTTAGTCAGCCGCTTTGAAACTAATTGAGAGAACATTTGCAAAAAAAAAAAAAAAAAAAAAAAAAAAAAAATCTTACAAGGAATTATTTAATTGCACAAAAATTGACAGTTCCTAAAATGTCTTTTCTTCTTTCTAAAGTAACGAATATTGATTAAAAAGAGCGTAATAAGAAACAACTTCTACCTTTTCCATTGTTTTGTAGTGTAATATACGAGTAAAGTGGTGTGTTTAGGGGTGTACGAGTGTATACACAATTAGATTTAGTAAATTCAACATAATTCTAGGTTTTAGAATTATTTTGTATAACTGGAGTGTGAAATGATTCTAAGTGTGGTTGTGTTTTGATGTATTCCAAGTGAGTTAAAACTGCACCTAATGGCAACGAACATGTTTCGAGAAGCTGCACAAGCAAATACATGTATTGCTTTAAATGCCGTAGCAAATGTTTGTTATATTTACTGGCTTTCATTTTCCAAGAGTAATAACATTCATTTAATAGCATATGTGGAATTAAAAATTAAGTTGTTCATTAATCCCCAGTTTCAATATTACTTCTACATAGCATACCTCATTATTCATTACTATGATTAATATTATCCTTTCTATTTATTTGTTTTGTAAATTTGTTATTAAATAATCTGATTACACAATTTTCCAGACAGAATGTTAAGAGAAAGAAATGAAATGAAAGTTTTGAGTTTTATGTCCCACGCTTATGCCGGCTAGGCTAAAGGAGACGGTGAAGATGAGAAATACTGTAAATGAAATGGTGGAATGAAGAAAGTGGGAGGAAACGGGAGAACCCGAGAAAACCCACGCACACGGTATTTGTCCGCCACAAGGTCCACTTGGCGGGAGCAGGGTTTGGACCAGGAACCCCATGCACCAGAGGTGAACGTTCTACCACTGAGCCACCGCGACCCCCAGAATTTTAAGATGTTCATGAGCAAGTAATCAAATCTCTTCTTACACCTTCGTTGTTTAAGAGTACAAAGGGCTAGTGCCTACTTCTGTTGCTCTTGTCAATTTATTTAATAAAATATAAAAATACGATATACGGTACCGGTATTTTAACCGAAAAAGATAGTATTCTATTAGTTATACAACCTTTCGTCAAACAAAGTGTTGGAAACAACCAGGGAAACTAACAGTGATATACAAATATTCAGATCATGTCTTGCCCCTACACTTTTAACGTCCAATCGCCGCCACTGTATGGCATATTCAGGATTATTATTATTATTATTATTATTATTATTATTATTATTATTATTATTATTATTATTATTATTATTATTATTATTAAATGAATGTCTTTGGAGCATCGAAATTGTGTAAGACGAACCATGGTATGTAGAGGTGGTTTAAGATGGGTGGTCATAGGGGAGGAAAAAACAGGATTTTTCTCCATCTGACTCTCTAATGTAAAGATTATGTGCTGAAGGTAAGAAGCATCATCATTCTACAATAGGTTGCTTTTACGTAGAATATCAGCTACTTCAGTTCTCCTCCTTCGGGCTACTTACCTCATGTGCTAAATTCAAAACAATTTCAATTTAAAACAAATACATTGTAAAACTTTTCCGTAATTAAACATCTAGGGAAAATTAAACATTTAATAGGGAAATCTGTTATCAAAATGTCCAAACAAGTAGATAGAAGATTATTTAATGATAAACATTGTGAAACTTTATAAAAATCTCCAAATTAGAATTAACGTTTACTGGAAAGCATTCGTTATACACCAGCGAGCATATTGTGAGCAGTGAGCACAAGGAAAATAATTACGAAACTGTTTGCAAACAAAAATTAGGGACACTAATGCAAGTGCGACAACATTTTTCTTTTTTGGTATTGTCATGAGTTTTACACATATGTTACAATTTCATTCTTGCCCACATAAAAAAAATAAATCAAATAACCATAATAATAAAAGTCACAATTGCACTTCTATGGGGTTCAAACCAGCTACCTCCGGCATACAGACTCGTTGCTTTAACTAACTGAGCTATTTGTTTTCTTACGCAAACTGAACATGTTCTACGGTAAAGATGATTTTTCATTACGATCGTGCTACCAATTCGTCCTTTTCCATAGGTAATTTCAACTATTTGCTCTATCTATACGCTAATACTTGGCATAGATTCATATATTTGAAGTTTGCAGACAATGCATGTAATAGGACATATTAGAAATGTTTCGTTAAAACTTTCGTTTGTAGATCTAATCCGCATTTCTCTCAATGACATAGATGTCGTTGCTTCGTGTTGAACTGCAGAATTCCCTCGCGTTCTTGAAAATTTCCCACTTTAGCAGAGTTGGTAATTCTCGTAATTTCGGTCGATTTAATGTTTTTTGCTTCTAATTTATTTATTTTAAGCTAATATCTAACACAAATATTTAAAACGGGCTTGTTATTAACGTTTCCTGCTGGGGAAACCTTCCGAAATTTCGAACATATAAAGAAAACTTAGATATTTTCAAAAAACTTCAAAATAAAGAGACGCGTCATTTATTTTGCTCATAGTAGTACAGTGAACAACCATGTGGGATAGACAACCCAGACGTTTTTCCTCTCATCCAGGCTGCTGTCCCAAGACTGAATAGGGGTAATGCTTCCATCGTTATCGGTATGTCACACATTTCTTTACTTTCAAATATTTTGCATAAACATTATTATTCCTGTGCGAAGAATGGACACTTTTGGTAGTTTACAATAATCCTTTGTGTACATAAATGAATCCCTAGTAACAAGAAAGCTTTCGGCCAGTTGGCGCGTGCTTGGCTTTTGGCTTTCTACGCTTGCATTTGAAACGCATCCTTTCATACAATCTGCCTTTTGTTGTACTTGCAAGCGATACTTTACACCCTTCGCAGAGAGTCATAGCATTACTGGCCGTTCATTGACTATTTATTTGACTTGACTTATAAAACGCTTGCGTCAAGTTTGAATGGAACACTAAATGCAAGGTTGCTCCACTTGAATTCAGCTTACGTTATGCTTGCACGTTTTTCAACCAAGCCGGATGCAACTTGGCCGACTTGCAATTCAAGCTTTCAGCAAGCGGTTTGCAAGTTGTCTCTGCTACTAGGGATTGAATAATAAAGCTGGGAGCCAGTAGTTTCCATTACAAATAAAACCTTTACAGTGACATGTATGCAGAGGGGAACGGATAGAATGGCAGGAGGACAAAATGGCAGGGGACATAATGGCAGGAAATAATGGCAGGAGGACAAAATGGCAGAGGACGAAATGGCAGGGGACAAAATGGCAGGCGGACGAAATGGCAGAGGACGAAATGGCAGGAGGACAGAATGGCAGGAAGTTAATTTGAATTGTCGGGTTTTAAACTATTTTGTTTCTTGCTTGATAAATGAAGATTTCAACATAAATATTCGATTTATTCATTATGCTCCAAAATTCGAACTGCTAATAATATTTCAATTCTAATTGACAGTCATCTACAAACTCCTTACTATCGCAAACTTTCTATTCATACCAGCAGTGTCTTAATGAAAGAAATTAGTTTTAGTCGTCGTCTTTTTGTATATATATTATTTAGATATTGTCGGGTATTACTAGAAGGAAGCAGCTTTTATCTTTATTTCTCACTGTGATCTGTATATGCTTAAGTGAAGACAAACAGTTTCAAAAGTTATTGAAGTTATTTGCAAAACATTTTAAGTAACAAGTAAAAAAAAATTAAAAAAAGGAAAATTCATACATCCTCCATATTAACTTGCGAATAAACTAACCTCGGTATTGTACAAAGGATCAGATACTTTCTGTGGCAAAGAAAACGAATTAAAATTGGTCGATTCGACTCGTTCCGAAGTTTTTGACGAGAGGATATGTAGGATGTGTACTCATTACTTTCTGGTGACTGTCTCTAGTATTTTTAAGTCTATAAAATATGCATAGGGGCAAATTCAAGGGAATCTCGGGGCAAAAATCGAGGAAACAAATTGTAGAGTACTCACAAGAAACACTAGAACTTTCGGTAGACATAGAATCTCCCGTTTTCAAAATATAGGATATGATTAATTGTATATATGTCATATGATTAATTGTATATATGTCATATGCAATTTGATAAGGTAATAGTATGAACACAATAAAGAGCATTTATCAACGTTTAAAAATACGCAAGTCATTACACAATTTACTTCATTAATAAATACGATTTAAGTGTCGTTATATCAATCTTTCGTGGACTCGTCGTAACCTGGAAGAATTCTGATAAATTCTACATGAATCTAAGACGGAAATCAGGACACATTTTGTACATAAATTTACACAACGAGACGAGAAAATTTTGATTCAAGATAGGATTTTTACAAACATTTACGACACGAGACGATAAAACCTGAATTCTTATCTCGTCTTGAGGGCAACGCTATAAGCAAGTAAGTTAGAAATCAAATATGCATGATCATGGTTCCTTTAAGCTGCACTAAGCTGTAAATATACCCAATATCGCATTGGGAATGAAAGGGGAGCGATTAAAGTAGAATGCCTGATAATTTAAGGTTCCTCATAACTCCAGTGAAATTCAGGGGAAAATCTCTGAATTACGAAAAAAAAAAAGAAAACATACAAAATACATTTTCAGGGTAACTCTTACAGCCATTACGTTATTATAAGATTAATGCTACTTCTGAAACTGATTTGATTGAATATGTATTTGGATAATGAAACTACTTTCATAAGTTTTTCAAAGTGTCAATTTTGAGAAGAACGAAGTTGGTCTTCCACTGTTGTTATCTCATTGTTCATAGATACCAGTGATGAAAATCACGCGGCCGCTTCTTACATCAATTCATGAAGAAAATTAGTTCCAATATTAGGTATCTAAGTTCAGTATATATATAAAAGAAAACAAAAAAAAAAAAAAAAAAAACAGCCTCTTGCAACCATGTGTAGCACATTTTAATACTTACACTTGAAATAAAAATATGACTGGATAAAGACGATTGCCTTTATCTGTGAATTTCATATGTGAATAACAATATAGGGCTTTTCAGATAAAGGAGGGGTAGGGGCAGGTTTTATTAAACAAGATCGTACATCTGATATGTTTTAACTATAGGCAACTTGTACTTGCAGGCTAAACTCAGTCTTCTGCAAGTCAAACAAGAGAATAACGTATCAGCATTATTACATACTACAGATATAAAGATACCACTAGGCTCCCAAGTTTCAAAATTATATTGTGTGTGAAAGCAGTTAGTAGATTTAATTCTTTGTCACATGATAGCTAGACCCTGAGAGAAATTCAGAGGGAGTCCACGGGATAATTCTTTCGTCATAAATAAAAGTTGTAGAATTATTATGAAACCAAGATATCAATTGGAAGATGGTTAAAAAGAAATAAATTTAAGAAAAAAGTTAAGATATGAATATCTGATATTTACCGTACCCTCTTTCACGCTCTTGGTTCAAATTAGCTGTATTTATATGCTTTGGACATTTGAAATAGAAATGAATAAATCGAGAACCGTTACCTACTAACAACAACAATAGGAAAAACCTAAAAATACGAGCCCTAGGAGTTATAATTTTTGCCAAATTAACTTCCTGCCATTCTGTCCTTCTGCCATTTCGTCCGCTGCCATTTCGCCCTCCTGCCATTTCGTTCTCCTGCCATTTCGTCCGCTGCCATTTTGTCCTCCTGCCTTTATTTCCTGCCATTATGTCCCCTGCCATTCTGTCCTAAATTCTATATTGTGCTATAGTTTTCGTCTATTCTGCTATACCAAATTCGAGAGTCTACAACATCCGACAGTTTTAATGAGGTGTGGTCGTCCCACTTTTTGTTGTTTGGTTCGATGCTGGTTTCACTGTTCTTTTCCCATCTTTGAAATACATAAGCACGGTTCACGGCAGATCGCGAAAACTCGACAAGTCGCGTTGTTTCTGAAATGAAGCTCCCAGCCATTTAGTCACCCTGATATATCGTCGTCCTTCCCCATTCAAGGCACAAGCATCACAGTGACTAATCGAGTGAGACTCTTGTCGTGTTTGGCGCGCGGTTGTGTTATGCCTTGTAGCTCTTATCTCAGCCCGATGATTTCGTTCAAAAAGTAGCAAGTGGTCATAATGTTTTCGCTGGTCAGTAAAAGTTTTATTGGCATTTAATTTACTAAATAATCGCTCAGGTGTTACCGTCTTCATAGGTAAAAATGAGATATAGTTGGAACATCATATAATTTTTAACATCTTAACATTATAAAGTTTAACTTCGAAAATGAAATGGGCCTCTTTCTGTTCTGGGCCTCTCAATGTTGCGGGCCCTGCAGGCCCTTTAGTTGCGCCACATCATTCTCTCTACTCAGAAGGATAGGGACAAATAGAAAAGTCAAAATTCATTTTGTCCATTTTTCATGCATCATACACTTCAGAAAAAAAAATCATATAATACTGATATGTAAGAAAATATTAGTATTGTTTGTTTGTTTTCTGTATACAAAGAACCATTTAGTTTTTTTTATCTCATATTCTGGTAATAATCAAAAAAAAAAAAGAAAAGAGTTTCATGTGATAAACGGACGAAAGATAATTTGTCAACGCGATGCGAATGACGTTCTCTGCAACCTAATTCCCGTTTTTCGTACAAAAACTCTATTCCTACCTGCAAAAAGAAAAGATTTATGTTACTCATCAATGGTTGAGGTTTTGCCCTGCGGCTGAACAACAGGGCTTGTATAAATAGACTCTGACTGACTGCAGGTACACACACACACACACACACACACAAAAACTGTTGGATTCCTCTCCCCGCCCACTTCAAGTGTGGATATCCTGGACACATTCAAACTGAGCGGTACGATCTTTCAGTTCTTCCCAGTAGAGGTGCCAGCAGTGGTTGCTAAATGAAAAAGTGAGCATCTGGTGGCGAAAAGGCGAAGTGCTCGGACAAGGGGGAGTTCACAGGAACCTTAATGTGATATTGTGCCTTGTTGTGAGTTTCTAAAATACCGTAGAAAGTAGCGAATTTCTTCAAAGGTTTAGTCCCAAGAGTTTGGAGGGGCACGTTTCTTCGATAGCTCTCCAAAAAACCGCTGCAAAAAGTGAGCAATATTTACAAAAAAGATCCCTCTCCTTATGGGAAAGAGCCAGTCATGGATAGTTTTCCAGATGTTCTAGCCTCAAGTAACACCGTCATTCTTCCTGAGATTTATCTGATATTATGACTCGAGTTATCGTTAGCGAAAACTCGTCATGCCGGATAGAGACTATTTTAAAATAGAATGTATAGAATTAACCCTCTTTTGAAATAACGCAAGAACGATCCCAAACTTTCGTTCGTGTGGCGGTAAGCTACAAGCAGCAGTGTGTGTAATTTTAATATTTTAGAGGGCTCTTGGGGGAGCGATTGCCCCCCTCGCCCCCTACTTTAATCTGCCCCTGGTTCATGCCAGTATCGAGGGTGCGATCGGGACTTAAACCTAAACCTCGATCGCGAGATCCCTTCGGTATGTTTCTACCCTAACTACCGATCGCTTGACAGGCACGTGTGTCACTTCATTTCCTCTCTGTGAGCGCATGATTAATGGGACGTCAAAAACGTATTAAAATCAATATGCTGACCACACACCTTGTAACTAAAACTAATTCTCGTAGGTGTAGAAATCAGTAACAACGGCTTTGGGGATTAATGTAGTAACCATACATCACTCAACTAAAAGCGTCTTTTATACCCATGGGTGGAGCTATGGAGGGCATGGGTGTATTGCTCCCCAACTGTTTGGTCAAAAATGAATTATTCGTATTAACTCCACACTCGTCTAGAAAGTATTCCAAGGTCCGAGACTGACCAAAAGGTCTGCATCCCAGCAGACAATTCCTAACTACGCCGATGGTTATACTTAGAAACCTCAGTAACAATCCCGTTTGGGTCCATGTGATGTCCACACAACTACAAGCGTCTGGTAAAACCAGATTCAATAACAATGTGCTGACATCACTGAAGTAAAAGATGCTTGATAGGCCTAGAAACCCCAGTAACAATTCTGTTGGGATCGGTGTTGACCACACATTACTCAACTGAAAGCAGTTTGGTAGGCTTAGAAATTCAGTAACAACCGAATTGAGGTCAATTTTCTGATCATACATCATTCAACTAATACTATTCTGGTAGGCCTAGAAATCCAGTAAAAATTTCTTGGGGGTCGGTATGCTCACCATACATCACCCAGGTGAAAGTCGTTTGGTAGGCCATAGTTCGGGGCTGTAATATCTGAGAATTTGGCTATTATTATTACTGGTACAGGAGTACAGGGTTACAGTTTTAAAAATTGGATGCTTAAAAAGGATCCTAAGCTTCAAATCAACGACCTACTAATGACTTCCCCACAGGGAGTCGAATCTAGGAGTGGGGCCGCGGTGGCTCACTGGTAGAGCGTTCACCTCTGGTGCATGGGGTCCCCGGTTTCATCCCAGCCCCCGCCAAGTGAACTTTGTGGTGGACAATCACCGTGTGCGTAGGTTTCCTCAGGGTTCTCCGGTTCCTCCGACTTTCTTCATTCCACCATTTCATTCATTACTCATCATCACCGTCTCCTTTAGCTTAACCGGCATAACCGTAGTACGTAAAACTCAAAGATTTCATTTAATTTCATTTCGAATCTAGGAGCATGTGCACATAAAGCATGGGCTCTAAATTGCAGTGATAATGCACATGAGCTCTAATGCGCTATTGTGTCGATTTCGGTAGGAATATTGGTCACTAACATTACAAATGTGTGAAACCTTTCAAGTAATAGCATAAATAAAATACCCACTGATACGAAGATCCTGTTAGTTACCCAATAAATTTTATATGTATATCCCTAATGCAGACAAGAAGGTGCTTTAGCAGCTTCCTTACAATTTTTTTAAAAACAAAAGTTGTCCTTTCCTCCCTTCGCACTTTAGTTTGTAATGTTCCCAGTCGAAAATGTTTTTAAACATGCTTGAAAACCAGAACAACTAAAAACTACTTCTGCCTTAAAACACTCTTCACTTCTTGGTCTTCTGTTAATAAGCTTGTGCATGGTTTATATGCTGGTCAAGAGAGGGAGGGAAGAGAAGGTCAACTACATAGTTGAGCGATGTACTTAACCCAAAGGAACAATATCTGTCACTTCGAGTGTACACTCTATTCCAAAAAGGAAGACTATATTGATTATGACCGTTTAGAGCTGAAAATTTTCGAATTCCAACTTTCCGGGGTATCTTCGGAAACAGGAAACCAAAGATGTTAGGTTCAAACCGCCAAGCAAATTTTCGCAATTGGGAAAAGTTTTTTTTTTTTTTTTTTTTTGCCGAGGTGTTCTTTTTCTTTTAAGTGTAATAAGACATGTTGAAATGTTATTAAATGTAGAAGAAAGTAACATTCATTGAAATATGTAATGGTACACTACTTCAAAACTATGCATACGTAGAGTACTTGCTGGTTTTGTTATTTATATTTCCACACGTAAAAAAAATTCAATTGAAAAGAAAGACAGCAAACATAGTTCTCGCATCTATAGTAGAATGAAAGAGACAAAAAGAAGAAGAAAACAACTGGATTTGCATCGGATATGAATGCCATTGTCTTGGAAATTCATGACTGCTAGACTCAACAGGGACACGAACACAGAACAGACAATTAATAGTGCTTATGCTGTTCAGGGCAACTAGATCCCTGAATACTTACACCTCGTTGTCATTAGCCTAACTCCTCAGACTACTTGGTACAGAACAGCGACCGTTCCCCAAACTGTCCTTGATGTTTCTATGTTTGATCAGTTGAGTTACGTAGAAATTCATAACTGTAAGATAAGAAAGGATTGAATAAGATTTTTCTTTTTAAATTAAATACTAGTTTAGCGCTGACCTCTTCCGAAAGAATTCCCTGTTTCGATCCCAGGCGATGTAAGTCCTTGGTAGATAACATTGTCTTAGTAAGTTTTCACAGAGTTATTCCTCTGTCTCTCAAGTTATCAATTCACCAGTTCTCTTATTATCATTCGTTTTCATTAATCATCTGTCTCGGCCTAAAGAGAACAATCGAGGGACGCAAAACTAGAAATTTCTTTTCATTTTCAATTTTCAATTGCTTTCATTTTTTTTTCACAAAGAAGCTAATACGCAAACGTGTTTCCGAAACCTCTTATTTCATACAAATATACATTTTGACTTTTAAAACTACTTTGTCATACTTGCATTTTTCTGCTAATTGGTATTCGATGCATTGTGTCAAATATTTTCAGGCGACATAATCAATAATTTGGCTTCCATAACAGACGGTTATTATTCACAATAATCTAATTATTTCTTTGTTATCTTTCTTTTGCTGTTTTATCTAGGTGTATTCATATTCCTTCAATATTAATATTTGTAAAGAGGAATTGCGATTAACTTTATTTCTACCTCGTTTTAGAAGAAGAAATATGAAACAGGAAGATTAGCCGATTATTTTAATCTACTACTAAAAATATAAAATTTTATGAAATTTGAGTGATTCTTTTAAAACATAAGTTTAGTCTCTCTCCACTGTAAGACAATCGCTTTTATATTTAGTCCTAATACTGTTTTAAAAGTGGTTTGAGCTTAGGAATTTAACATTTTAACAAAGTAACAAGGGATTTATTGTTTTTGTGACAAATGTTTTTACATGTAGTTCTGTTTTGACTCGCGATTTTGTAGTCTTTCTCATTTAAACTGATGTATACGATGTATTGTGTATATTGATACCGTACAAGATTATTTCTGCTTATAATCTGTTAGCAGAATTTGAAGGTAAATATTATTTATTCATTACAGAAAATATTGAAATCGGCTCGTTCCGAAGCTGTCCAGTCAGTATTTCTAATCACAGATGGTTATTCAAACGGCGGAGATCCTCGACCAGTGGCCTACAAACTACGGAGACAAGGAGTTGAATTCTTCACATTTGGAATTCAGAATGGTAATGTGCAGGAATTGTATGAAATGGCTTCGGATCCTCCCGAGGAACATTCATACATTCTTGACAGCTTTGAGGAGTTTGAAGCACTTGCGCGACGAGCTTTACATGAAGGTAAGTGTGAATAAAAAGCATCTTGCTCAATAAATGTATAATTTCTCATTTAGATTTGTTGATGAGGAAAAACATGAAGGTCCACATTTAGTCACTTGAGTTATTTGAACCTCTTGGAATTTTAGGCAGTAAGTAGAAACTGTAAAACCGTTGATGGGTTCCAGACAATTTATTTAGTGTTTTTTGTCAAGTAGTGGCGGCGATTGGACGTTTAAAGTCGGGGGCCAAGACATGATCTGAATATCAATGTTGTTTTTTCTGATTGTTTCTAACACTTTGTTTGACGAAAGGTTGTATAACTAATAGGCTACTTACTATCTTTTTCAGTTAAAATACCGTATATCGTATTTCATATTTTATTAAGTAAATTGACAAGGGCAGCGCGAGTAGGTACTAGCCCTTTATATTCTTAAACAACGAAATTATAAGAAGAGATTTGATTCCTTGTTCATGAACATCTTAAAATTCTGTCTGGAAAATTGTGTGATCAGACTATTTGCAAAACAAATTTGCAAAACAAATAAATAGCAAGGATAATATTAATCATGGTAATGAATAATGAGGCTTGTTTTGTAGAAGTTATATTGAAACTGGGGATTAATGGGAATAATGAATAACTTACATTTTTAATTCCATACATGCCATTAAATGTATGCTTTTACTTTTAAAAACTGAAAGACAGTAAATACTACAAGCATATGCTACGATATTCAAAGAAATTCACAATTGCAATATTAATCGCTTGTAGTTTTCTTAACTTCACGAAAAGACCAATAACCAATACGTGCCCACGCAATGGCAAATATTATATGACACCATTTTTTATGAACCAGCAATACATACAAAAACTTTACATTTCGAAATGAAACTATAGCTATACATTAAAGGTCACTTAAAAAAAAGTGGGTGCGCAACTGCCCCCTTGCCCCCCTAATCATCGCCTCTGTTGTGACGGCATATGATAACTCAAGCGTCAACTGATCAATGGTAAGGAATATTGTTGTTTTGAAAGTACATTGGTATGAATGTTACAGAATTTGATTGTATAGAATTGAAACGAAAATTATATTTACTTCATTCAGAAGTTTATTATATGAAACCACACATAATAAGTGAAGCTGGATTTTTGTATATAATACCACGTTTAACGCTCTTCGCTAATCTCACCCTCACTTATTTCAAATTTAGTAAATAACTTAAAGACAACGAAGAATTAAAAAATATAGAAAGAGAACCAGGTGATATCTACAAAATACTACTAAATAAACTGATTCGTACCTTGCGCCCCCACCATGTAAAACTCTGCTAAACGCAGGTTGGTAGAGTCATAATGATGAGGAAATCGATTTTCTCCCACAACCAGTTTTATTATAACACTTTCTGTTATAAAAATAATATAACACATACGTATAAATACAAATCCTTTAAGTAATTAGGGTAAACAAGTAGGCCTATCCTTAGGCCTAGGCAGCCAAGGGAAATGATCCCCACAAAGCTTCAGGGCAAGCTGAGTGGAAGAGGATAGGATTCTAAGTACTCCGCAGCAAGCAAGAAGAGGTTGGAGCCCCTCAAAGTTCCAGGGCAACCTGAGCGGGAAGGAAAACAACAAAGCTCTACAGCAAGCTGGGTGGTTGCTGTTTAGGAATATCTCAAAGCTCCAATGCAAGCTAAGAAAGTGGTTAAGTTCCCACAATTCTCCAGGGCAAGCAGAGTGGGCAGGAGGCCTCAAAGCTCCACTGCAAGCTAAGAGGCTTAGGTTAGGTTAGAGTTCTCTCAGAGCTCCACTGCAATCTAAGGGGGTAGGAGTGACCAGACGAAATTGATTCAGTCGTGGTGATGCTTGGAATTTTATACCTCCTTCTTTGTAGCGGTGGCACTGGCGTTGTTCCATTACATGATTCAGTTGTGATGATGATTCCTACCTTCTGCTTCTTATAGTAACTTGTAGTTAAACCGCATATGATGTTGTTTACAAATAAAAGTATATATTGATGTTTATAAATATAACTTCATACGGTATATTACAATACACAAAGTTTTCTTGGCAAAAAAAATGGAATGATCTCTCATTCGACCAGCGGACAATTCGATTAAATGTAACTTGAAGCTGTCGAGTAATACCGCGGGAATGAAACGAGAGTGACGTTAAACAACAAAATCGTCAACGTAGAACAGACCATAGACAGGAGTGACAGCGACAGAATTACCGTTTACGGCGACATCAAACAGCATGACATTAAGAATACTTGAAGTGTACTACTCTTATGCATAAATTGATCTTACACATTAGATCGCACTGTAAAATAACGTTTGTCAAGAGTTTGTAATGAGCTCATCCATGTGGCCATTAAAGCCCTAGTGATCGTATTTTCATATACTGTGAGAGTAAGTTTGTAGAACATAGCAACATGATCATCATGATGGAAGAAGATTTATTGAATCCGACTTTTAAGATTAAAATGATTATCTGAAAGAGTGAAATCCTCACTACAAGCTCTTCATTCGTGAGAGCGATGGGACTGTAGCTTGTGGCAGTCGTTGCAACCTTTTCTGGATTCAAGATGGGAAGGGCCGGTGTAACGCCATCGAGGTAGAAAAGTTTCCTCTGTCCAGATACTATTGATCACTTATAATTATGAAAGCTGAATATATCCTTACACAAATATCATAAAATTTGCAGTCACCACCTGAAGTAATACTAGGCGACCCATGTAAGATACTGCCGAATTCCAGATCCATGAAGAAATGCTATAATGCTGCGTATTAGCGTTATGGAGATTTAAAGGGATCGCTCAGTATAAGCACGAAAACAATTACACTCAACGGGACAGTGTGCATAATCAGAAATAGAAGAAAAGTGACGACTCAAAACGTTGATTGTCATTGTGGGATTAGTCTCAAGGATTCTATTTACCAGTAGCGAAACGTACCGTGAAAAATTGGGTAAACATACATATATGACCTTTATAAGTGTGTCCTCTTTGACCATTCCTACATAGGGTATGGGGAAATAATACCCCTCATTTCTAGCAAATGTTGTACCATTCAGAAAACTTAGATTTTGTAGGAACCACATACTATTTTCAACTACTAAGAAAAAGCATAAACATATATAGAAACTCAAAACGTATATAGAAACCATATTGAAAACTCAAACATACATCTATGAATTATCAGGTATCATCATCAGCGACGGGCTTTACATAGCAGGCAACTGCCTGGAGCCTCGCACTTCATAATATTACTTTTTATATAAATATTTATGACCAAGTGCGCCGTTTAATAAAGTTACGAAGTTTACAAAAGCCCAATCAACCCGATTATAGTATTATAAATAGCCCATTAAGTCCTATCTGCAGGATATCACAGTATGTATGTTGAACAAAAATATTCCCATTATTCCCTCCATCCACGTCGGATTTCCAAGTAGGTAAACATGCCAAACTGCCTAGGACCGCAGAGCTCAGAGAGGCCGCAAAAGAAAAAAATCATTTGAAACAATTTCATCAGTAAACGAGCTCCTTGGTGCCTAAGCGGTAGCGTAAGTGCCTTTGGCGTGGGAGACCGGGGTTCGATTCCCAGCGGGAGCTCATGTGGTTCGGATTTCACGTTAATCAGTACGTTCTGTCTCATATATCCTCGCTGCTGCAAGGGACATTAAACTCAAAATCAATTTAACAACTCAATTCATCAGTGTACAGTTGATCACGGAGTGGTGTAGTTTCCTGCGAGGGGCTTGCAGTCATATATTAAATAAAGGCACAAGATGCCTAAATTTGCTCTTCCCCTCCATCTACGTATGTATTCAGTGCATTAGTGAGTCCCATTTCTCTTCATTTTATTCTGTAGTAGCTTATCGTTCTAGATAGATGAATAGTTTTGTAAAATTGAAATAGTATTTTCTGACCACACCTCTGTAGAGCGTCATAAGACTAAAACAATAAGTTTATTTGTCAATATTAGTTCAGGTTGCTTTGGTGTAAGGGCAATTATTGTTTGCAAGCATCAAAGTTCGCTGAAAATCAATTGATCATAAGCTATTAAAATCAATTCGTGACTTGCAGCAATAGCTAGAATATATTTTTTTTTAATGAACTGCTAACGAAATTTCCCTTGATACAGTAGTTACCGCGTACGCTTTTTTTAATGCATCTCGTTCCGGGTTCGATTCCCATCTTTGAGAGCGTTAAAAATTTGAACGCATTACAGTGGTTTCAATTGAATCACTGGCTGGAACTCCTTCACTTCTATAGGTTGATTCAAGAAATATGGATCCAACACAGGGATAATGTTTAAGGTACCGTTAGACGCTAGGCGATCTGTTTATTTAAGTGGAAGTAGGTTTTGGAAAAGGATTTACTTTCAACATGAAAAACGGAAAATAAATTATACGAAATTTTAACTTAGGAAGTGACCTAAACTTAATGGATATAAAATTCCAAAGGGTAGATGCTGTCGATCTTGTCTCCCCTCAAGCCCCATCACTGCCATTTGCTGATAGAGAAGGTACACTAGTAGCAGGCGAGTTGGGTTCATATAGCCGGTGTTACCGACGACAGTAACACTAATAAAATAAAATAACTGAAGTTTATAGTAGTTTAGATAACTCACAATATTTTAAAAGAGTATTAATACGAACAATATTTTCGCTTATTTTCTTGACTAGAATGACATGTGAGTCAATTGTAAATATTTTTACAGCCGAGGACTATTATAACAACAAGCACGATAGAAGACATTAATTCTTCACTCCTGTCGTTCCTTAGACCTGACAGGGTCAAAACATAATGAGAATGACTATTCAGGGACCCTGTTATCGCTCAGCTGGACGGTAAAATCCAAACTTGTGATTGTAATAAAGATTTTGGGGTCTTGTGTACATTGTTACTGTGTTGTCTTGCCTTTAAACAAAAACGTAGTGTATTATAAGCTGACTTTCCTGTATCACATGTGTCCGTGCTGTTGATTTCATTGGTACAGGGGAGGGCACTTCATTCGGGCACCAGACATTGACTGATGAACATGCTGTTTTCAAAACAGATTCAGGGTAGTTATGTTATGAAATTGTTAAGATTTTAAAAAAAAGTACCTGATACTATAGCAAGTTATGTTTCATTTAAGAACACACAACTATTGAATATGAGACTTTCTCTAATAGATAGTTTAGAAATGGACTTAATAAGCTTCTAATTTCAAGGCTTATTTCAGAAAGTCCTTCCTGGGAAGCATTTTTATATTCGTGGAAAAACTTATCAGTGTAACACATATTAATTTCTACTCTTTAAACATTTCTACGCGAGAGGGGTAAATCACCATGTAGAGGGTAGTGACCGGTAACACGCATGTACCGGTACTACTCACGGCACACTGCTAACTAGTAGTGAAACAGTGGCTATTTATTGAGCGAACCCGATGCCACTGTCAATTAACAGTAGCGTTTAAAGTACGCTACTAACAAGAAAGAGTTGCTTAGGAGATTTTCGTTGACCACTATGAACTCATCAATATGGAGTGTCGCCATCGTATTCTAAAATAGAATCACTGCACTGGCATTGTCCAGAACTGTTTGGTCGAATAGAAACATCAATAAGGAAAGCATAAGAAGAATCAAACCCACTGAGTTCTCGAAATACAGGGTTGGAAGTTCGAGTTGAAGCATGCACGGTTTGGCAATAGGCATACCTTTAATGATCAGTAGATAATGATTAGTGCCACATAGATTTGGGTGCTTCATGTCAAGGAGGGATGGATCAATACACGGCTAGTTAACGAGGTCAATAGAAAAGCAAGTAGGAGTGCTGTCATTGAGAATGAACATTCCATTCTCAGCTAGGGATTCTGTTATCTGATGACCACGATCGCTAGCTCGGATGGAAGCCCACATTAGGCGAGATACTCATTCAGAGCTTCAGTAGCTGTAAAGTTAAAGCAAAGTTGATTGACTACAGAAAATGCTTTAGAACAAATTATACTAAAATATATAACAAAGAAATGATGAGCAGGAAGTTTCACCGCAGCTGCTTGCAAGTAGTAGTGACTATGTTGAGAATAAAGGACATAGAGTACGATTGAAGTGAAAGTTAGGGAAGTTCGAATTGATTATCTCAATTTCGCGACGGGTACAATGTATACTATAGGCTAAAGATAGTTTAACGCTGTATTAATCAGGTATATTTAATTTTGTTGTTTCAGTATTTTGGTAAGTATCTGTTTATACTATTTTTACATATTTTATTGCGGTATGAATATCTTAATGAAGATGGATTTGATAACGTAATAGACAATTTATGTTGTAATTGATAATTATTCTTAAAGTGATAGTGGAAAGCATAGGAGTGTAGACATTACTGGTAATATGAATTATAGAAAAATAGACAACCATTTTCAATAAGGCTATATATATTTGAACATGGTGCCAATTTCAATATGTGTGGCGTGTGATGGAAGTCACACAATGCTAATTGAATGTTAAATTAGTTGAAATAATTGTGAGCTGAATACTGTTTGAGTGAGAATGTATTCCCAGAGTAAGTGGTTCCCATCTAGAGTAACAGTTGCTATGAAACTCTCATCTCTTGAGGTGGAAATGAGCATATGAGGTCACGGTTAAGTTTTAGGGAAGGGTATTAAATTTCAAATACTAGTCCAGGACCACACATTGAGAACAGAAAGAAATGCGTAACACAAGTTTCTTGTCGGCTCTTTCATTTTCTTTTTTGAAATGTGTGTGTGTGTGTGTTTAATGTGAACTTCATTCTTTCTTTCTCTCTCTCTCTCTCTCTTCCTCCCTTATTCAGAACTAACACTATGAACTATCATAACACATAATATATAATATGCCAAATTTAATACATAACAAGTGGTTCATTTCACAGTGTGAAACCACAGTAGACCTCCAAAATATAGATAATCAATACTCAAACTTGATATCAAGTAATATATCCATAACTACTGGTTGCAATAGGTTAATAAGATCAAACATAGAATCTATTCTTCGAACGCTATTCATATCAAAAAAACTATTACTCGCTATGCCCTACTCTTTTTGTCCTATGCTGATAAAAGTTTAAACCGGAAATCATTAACTTGAACCATTTCTGGATTGAATACATGGTTAGTGAAGGAGATTGAACGTACTCTTGGGAAGCTGAATCGATTGCAAAAAACTGTATCTTGATATCTCTGACCATTCTTGCTCTACAGAAACCAGTATTGAAACCGGAAGTAGTAGTAACATTCAACCGTCCGGTTTAGTAAAATGTTATAAGTTGACGATTTTCTCTCGAGGCTCTGAATCGTTCGCAGAAAACCCTTTGTCGCTATCTCATACCGTTTTGTTCTATGGCGATAAATTTTGAAACCGGAAATGGTAAATTTGAACTTCCAGTTTGAATATAGAGTATCCGGAGAAGATGAAACATATTCCTAGGATGATGAATCAATTGAAAAAAAAAACTCATCTCAGATTTGAAAAGATAGGTTACATGCGTAATTCCTGTAGTTTTTGGACTTAATGTACAGCAGACGTATAACTGAAAACGCATGTTTTATAATACTTTCCGTATAAGTGTTCCATCTGTACGTACTTTCCGAATGAAACAATATAGGCGGTCAGAATCTCACATACGAATTGGCGTATGTAACATATAGCTGAGGAATGTAACATAAGTGTATGCATGTGATATACCAAAAACTGTTAGGTGTCAGACATCGTGCAACGGCATGATGTAACATCTAAGGACAATGCCTATGTACCATATGGATAACGTATGCTCCATACTGATTTCTGGAAGTAAGCAAGAGGGTTCCGTATATTTGTACAATATACCGCGGAGAACGAATTTTTCTCAGTGCGGGTTAATGAAGGAGAGAAAACCTATTCTTGAAACAATGAATCGATTGCAAAAGCATCACCTTAATATCTTTTACTGTTTTTGCTCTGTGAAAATCAGTATTGAAATCGGAAGTAACATTAAATTTGAACCACTTCTGATTTTTGTAGAGTGCTTGCGATAAACATGGTACTTTGCCGTAAGACCCTGAATCGTTTGCAAAGTAACTCTTCTAGCTATCTGTTACCGTTTTTGTTCTATGGGGATAAACCTTTAAAACCAGAACTGACTAATTTGAACCACTACCGTTTTGAATAGAAAGTATCCGCACGAGGTAGAGCCTATTCTTGGGACGCTGAAACGATTGCAAAAAGCCACATCTTGATAGCTCTTACCGGTTTTGCTCTGATACCTATCGACAGACAGGCAGATGGACAAATCCGTTCTACAAGACTTCCAACACTTATGCATATCATAGTTTGGAAGTTTAATAAGGAGAGTTAAGCTGTGAGTTAAAGTATACGATAACGTATCTGTGAACGAGATATCTCGAAGTTGAACTTTCACAAGATTAATATTATGTTCAATTGGAAAAGAAACACAAATCTTGTCACATTAACTCATTAGTAAAGAGTTCATACATCATACGGGACACCGGATTCCAATTCTGTTACATAATGCAATACATTTTTCTGAGTGATTTTTTTAAAAGTATTTCGATTCTACAGATAAAGTAAATTCACCGAGAAGGTATTCCTAATAGATTTTGAGATTGGTATAAATATCGTTAGAAATTGTTGAAAACAATAAAAAAATGATAATTCGCTAAATGCTTACACTATAGAAGCGATAGACTAAAGAGAAAGAACAGTAATAAAAGAAAAAGTAGTGAATGTGAATTTCATTCTGCAATAAATGAATTTTCTGAAGTTAGCATTAAATAAAGTATATTTTATGCTAATATTAGCATTCTGTTAACATTAATATTTTCTTTTTACTACTCAACAACTAAAGAAATGTGTAATCGCTATATGGATAAACCAAAAGAAGTAGATAAAATGAACAAATATCGTTTATTTCTTTGAGATTCTCTCATTTCCTCGCACTTTCTGTATTCCATATTATCGTCCGTGTCATTATCAGCATGTCTCTTAGCCTTGGTATTTAATCATGGAACGTTATAATAATAATAATAATAATAATAATAATAATAATAATAATAATAATAATAATAATAATAATAATAATAATAATAATAATAATAATAATAAATTAAACTACGGATGAAGTATATCAAAGGAAATGAATACTGATTTACTATAATTTTCTAATACACGAATTGAGGCATGGCTTACTAAAAAAAGTATTATTTCTCCTCTTAAAATTTGAACAATTATCAAAAATTTAGTTTTATCAAGTAAAGATTGTGATGAAATAACCTCTGTATCTCTATTTTTCTTCGTCTATGCACTAGGTAACATCAACATTGTGATTAATTGCTTAAAGTCTACTCATGCACTTCAAAATTCTTTATTGACAAAACCATATTATATAATCTTGAAGCTTTGCTGGCGTCTACTATTAATCCAATGTTCTCGGGATTGCTGCCAGAGTGAGTGTTGCTGTGCTGAGCTTTCTTTACCATACAGCGGCAACATCTTCAGAGCTTCACATAGCTCTGAAGATGTTGCCGCTGTATGGTAACGAAAGCTCAGCACAGCAACACTCACTCTGGCAGCAATCCCGAGAACATTGGATTAAAACCATATTATGTTTATTCAAAAAATACTGTATGTATAGTGGTTCGTACAGTACAATATTTTATATGCGATATGCTGCACACCAAGATTACAAACTAGCGACATTATAATAGCTTGCAACTTTTTGTGAGAGCATTACCATTTTATGATACATTCTTTAAAGCATCTTCATTAAATTTAAATTATATGTACCAATTTGGATTCATGAGCTTTCAAAGAGCAAAAGTTATATATTCAGTTATACTAGCAAACCTGCACGTCCTGCGCAAGCGCAGGACACACAAAATTAAAAATATTTATGGCTAGCAAAGTAATATTAATAACACGTTAATATCTTTACTTAAGAATTTATCCATAATTACTCGAATTTAAGACGTCCTCGAATCTAAGACGCACCCCGATTTTGCAGCATTAAATTATGGAAAAATTGTGATATGTTCCGTTTTTACTATTACTAAAGCGCTCTTTGATATTGATCATTTTCGGTGATTTTTATATATCCCTCTCCCCTCCGCATGTTGCGGGGCACGGCATGATAAAAATTATCCCAAGCCCGAATGTCATGTATGTTGCAAAATTTGATCGAGATCGGTTGGGTGGTTCAAGAGTTGTTTTATTTATTTTTATATATTAACCTCCCTTTCTCCTCCCCCTCCTCTAGGTTCTACCATCAAAGTGAAAATATATATATATAAAAAAAACTTTCCAGGCTCGAACGTCATCTATGTTGAAAGTTTGATCGAGATCGGCCAGGTGGTTAAAGAGTTATTAAGTTCTGTTTATTTTTATATATCTCTCCCCTCCCGTCCCCTCCTCCTACCCTAAGTTCTACCGTCAAAGGGATATAATGAAAACAACCCCAGGTCCGAACTTCATCTATGTTGGTAATTTGATTAAGATCGGTTCGATGGTTTAAGCGTAATGAAGTCACAAAAACAGTCGCTTTTATTTTTATTTTTTAAAGATATTTGTCCCCCTTCCCCTCCCCTACACTGTGCCGTCAAAGTAAAATGATGAAACCATCCCAGGTTCGAACCTTAGCTATGTTGAAAGTTTAATCGAGATCAGTCGGGTGGTTCAAGAGTTATTAAGTTTTCATATATTTGCTCTCCTCCCCCCCCTCCCCCAAGCTCTACCATCAAAATGAAATAATAAAAAACTTCCCAGGTTCGAACTTCATCTATGTTGAAAATTTGATTGAGATCGATCGGGTGGTTCAAGAGTTATTAACTCATGAACATGGTCACTTTTATTTTTATATTTATTGATTTTGTATATTTCCCCCTCCTCCCCATTCCCTACGTTATTCCGTCAAAGTGAAATGGTAAAATCCATCCCAGGCACAAACGTCATCTATGTTGAAAATGTGATCGAAATTGGTCGTTTGGTTCGAGAGTTATTAAGTTTTATTTATTTTTTATAATTCCCCCTTCTCCCCCTCCCCTAAGTTCTACAGTGAAAGTGAATAACTAAAAGGACTTCCAGACCAGAACTGCATCTACCTAAAAAATTTGATCGAGATCGGTCGGGTGGTTCAAGAGATTAAGAGTCACAAACAAAGTCACTTTCAATTTGGATCTGAAGATTTTTGTTCACAGACACCACTTTATAGATTACAAAAAGACATCTGCACTATTCCCTTGATATCATATTTTTTCAACGCTGTACTACCATTTTAATTGTTTGATCTTGTCTTTCTTTTATTGGAAAATATATGGAACAAAATTATGATAGTTCGTCGATATTTTAAAAGGTTTTAGAAAGTAATACAAGGAAAAAATGCACATTGGCTATGTTATAAAGTATTCATTGAACAATGAAATACTGTTTTAATAATAACTTTTGTTTTTATTCTCGTGGCAAAGGGTGTATTTTGCGACAAAATTGAAATTGATTCATGCTAATCTTAATCTAACTTGTTTTTCATGGTGGCAAATCGAGGTAAAGGAGAACAGCAGCTTATTTTAATGTCCGCTTTACTGGCTATTAAAATAGATTAGAGATAGTATTAGTACAACTTTACATTTAACATATCTTCTTCCAAAAATATTCGTTTTCAGAGGGATTTAGATGTAGTATTTCGTCAAAAATTAAATTTTGTATTGATAGTAATTTTACTATATTTTTCTTGAATACTGCACTGCCATTCAATCGTACTTGATTTGTTAAAGATTCTAATAATGAAACTTGCCAATCTATGAGCACTAGATAAGAACGCGTTCGCTAAAATATCTTACAATTCAAGCTGAATGTTGCTTATGTGGATGGCAAGGTGGACGAAAATTCATATTCGCTTATGACTTAAAATTTAGCTAATTTGATTGTTCATTGGTTTGTATGCTGCAACTTTATCACGCTGTATACTACAGTTCTGTCTGTTATGCTATGAGTTTTCAAGTTGATATGTATAAATTTTTTATTTAAAGTCGTAGACATAATCAATGTCAATTGCACAAGTCTATTAAATTATATTGTAATGACCATTTATAGAGATAGATATGATCCTTGTTAACTAAATATAGATAATATATGTCTAATTATTATTTACTCAATGTGTGAATTACATAAGGCATTCTCCATTTGTAAACAATGTTTTATTCATTTCACATTACTTTAACGTTGATAATAATTTAATCATTAATATTCATGATATAGTTAATTATTTGTTTATTATTATTATTATTATTATTATTATTATTATTATTATTATTATTATTATTATTATTATTATTATTATTATTATTATTATTTTTAATAATTGTTATTTAGTGCTATAAGTGGTTAATGTTGTATAATTAAAAATATCATAGTTCTTGTTTTCGTTTGGTAAGCTTGTAGTTTAGTCTTTAAGAAACTTCTTTCTTTGTTGTAGGTCTCCCTTGTTCTTAAGTTAAATATGATTATATATGTTAGTACAGATTTGTAGATTTTTTCTTATCGTATTAAGATTGATTATTGATGCGATGAGTTGTGATAAGATTGAATGAAAAAGCCATCAAAACATCATGTAGCAATTCTAAAAGTTACACACACTATACCAACACAAACATAACAATAGTTTGAAATATATCAAACCATATTTAAAAGAGTGTAAACAGGTAGTTAGTGTTAACAACATAATTCAAATATCTTAGAAGTAAAATATGAGGTACCACACGGTTCTGTTTGGGGTTCTGTACTGTTTTTAATAATGATAAACGACATACCGGTACCTCTTAATACAAATACTAGGTCTATATCAATTTTATATGGAGATGATATTACACTACTAAATACAAATATAAGTTTTGAAGAAATGTATACAGAAGCTGAAAGTGCATTAATGGAAGCAGCAATATCGTTTAGAACAATTGTTTTTGTATTAAATCATGACAAACAAAATAAGTAGCATTTTGCTCTAACTATTTTAATGATAATGAAAAACAAAAATACTCAGGTTAAAATTCTCGGTGTATATTTAGACAGCCAACTGACATGAGAACAGCATGTCAAATATGTATGTTCAAAACTCTCCCGAATGCTCTGTCTATTAAGAAGGCTAAATAACACAGTTTGTCATGAATATATGAAAAAATCATATTTTGCATTTTCTTATAGTGTAATTGGATGGATTTTGCTTTGGTATAAAGTAGTCATGATGATGATATTCTAGTGTTCAAAAACAAAAACAAAACAAAAAAAAAAAAAAACTTAAGGATTATTGATGAAACAACTGATAAAGAACACAGTAAATCATTGTTTATGAAACTTCAGATGACAGTAGTGAATTTATATGAATTTGTGCTACTTTACACAAATCAAAACCCTACAAATATGACAGTCAGGAAGGTGGTACATATATATGTTACTAGATGGGTAAGAAAATTGTACTCTTTAGTAGATTAACCAAAATAAGAAGCAGTTATTTGATTGTAAAGCTGAAGTTGTTTAATAAGCCAAAAACCTCCATACAGCACTTGTCGTTAAAAACTTTCAAAAAGAAGTCGTATAATTGCATCAGTGAGTGGAAAAACAGTACTAGTCCAAAATCAGCTATTTTGAGGTAACTGCTAAAAGTAACACTAGAAACATAGAACTACACATTGCAATGAAGAACAATACAATTTGCAAGCCCTCACATGTTATAGCAGCTATAAAAATAGCCATGGTGCTGAATGAGTGCAAAAGAAGTATCTGTCCTGGACTATACTGCTGTTCTACTCACGTATAATCCGGCTTTCAGATGACGCTAGGAGCCCAGCGTTTCTGGTTGAAAACTAAACCTTTGTATGTGTTGACGCTTACTCCGTCACTTGCGCAATCCGTTATCGTTTTTTTTTTTTTTTTTTTTTTTGTGTGTGTGTGTGTGAATGGGGTATGTTATTACATTGATGGTTTGAAAGTTATGAACAATGAGTTATAGCAGCAGTAAGTTGTCGAGAGAAGTTGATGAAGTAAGTGTTATTCACAGTGAAATGTTCATTAAGTGAAATTGAGTGGAAAAACAGTAAATGACCTACAATAATTAATATTTTATTTAAAATTTTTAGCACATGTTAAATAACAGTTAGGCAAATACGGACATTCTTATGGGTTAGGATAACAGTTTTAAAAAGTTTCCATTATCATAATATTGACTATATTTATGACATTTGTAAACAAAACTTATCTTTGCAAATAAATCAAAATGCGTTGTTTGGACTCGTACTGTTTTTCCACTCACCGATTCAATCGGTTAATTTCGAACCCATTTTATACCATTGAAGAGTTAGTTGAATATACAGAAACTGTGTTGTAATTGTAAGTTTTATCATGTTATTTTATTATTATTATTACAAAATTAACTATATTTTCTTATTACGTTACCTATAATTGAATTTTGTATATTATGATTGACTATAATTGCTCAATTATAACCTTAATTATATTTATATACGAATTGAACGTTGTATATTACTTGTAAAGCTTAACGACTATAAAATATTCTATTTTATTTATACAACTTGTAGCCTAAACCAACATAAAGTAATTAAACATTCTTGCTATCTTTTCAATCTAAAACTGCAGTTTATTTTGTGTATTTCATGTGTTATATTACAGTCCACTGGTAATGTATGCTCTCCATGGTACAATCATAGCTACGTTTACGGGTTATTGGGGTCGAAGAAGAAATTAGAGAATAAGATGGCAGGAACATAGATTATTGCTCATTTCTGAATCTCCATTCTACCTTCCTATACTTTCCTGTAATTTCTATAACGTATGCGCGTTTTGACACAGCTTCTCTTCTCACGTACTTCGTCATTTCATGTGTTCACTATTGAAACGTACTTTCTTTCAAGACCGTTGTGTCAGGTCTCTGTCAAATAGCTGTACATCTTCGAAAATCACCATGAACAGCATGATTGCATTGCCAGTTGGTGACAACAGCATAGGTTTCGTAATATGTACATTTTTCTACAGTCATTTTGTAAATGCTTATTTCTTCACTGACAAGGAGTACATATACTATTGGGACGATGAAAAATAATTATGACTTTTGAAAAATGTGGGAGAAGCAGAGTTGGAATGCGGTGACCGATATGGCTTAAAATGGGTTTTAAAGTTTATTTTGGATTAGGATCTAGCAAAATATTCTGTTGGCAACCCTATTCCAGTGCACTGCTAGTTGTTCTGTTAATAAATGTGTAAATCTAGATGTAACAGACATGTCTTAATACTGCACATTATTGTCGTGTTTCTTTTTGGTACTTCTTTCCGTACTTTTTAGTACGGAAAGAAGCAGAATTTAAAATTAAATATACTAGTTAGTTAATGATTGTCGCAGTAAGTGACAACGAATTGTTTAATCTTATGTTGAAAGAATTTTATCTCATTTTGTTTGCATGTAAAAATCAACTTGAATGAATCTATAATTATTGTACATCGGCTACTTTGTACAGATTGGAAATACACAGATTCGTATTAAATATTTTGTAATGATTAAAAAAATTAAATTTATATATGTATTGTTTCAGACATACACATCGGAAGTTACCTTCCTCAGAATTCTACATTATGTAATGACCTTTGTGTTGATGGTGATGACTGTTGTGATTCTCTAGCGCAGTGCACTTGCAGTACCCACACTGGCCATTTTTCATGTCTCTGTGAAGCTGGATTTTATGGAACTGGTCTTCGTAATGATTGTCACCGTAAGTAACTATTCAATTTAAAAAATACTTATTATATTTTTAAAGTCTTCAAACTTCAATAGTCGTGGCCTAATTTTGTAAATATAAAATTTGTTTGTTAAAAAATGACGAAGTTCGAGTTTTTGTATTATGCAATACCGAGGTTACTACCTACTATTAACTTGGGCTCCGAACTACGAACAAGGTGTAGTTGGCAGGACACAGGCCATTATATAAGATCAACCCTTACAGTATAGGTCACTTCACTATCTCGCCTCTACAAGAGCTGATTACAGTACCACGCAACCAATGAGGATTTGAGAATGTAGTTACGACTTACGTGAGGTATGATTTGTATTGCTTACATAGGTTGGTGCACAAAAATGTTCATTTAAAGTATTTTATACATTCATTACCTCAGAAAAATAAGAAAATACTAGTTCAATTCTTCTCGAAGATCCCGTTCAACTAAAAAAAAAAAAAAAAAAAAAAAAAAAAAGACAGTGCGTCACCTATTCTAATTGTGTAATTATATTGGGTGCAACGGTTGCGTAAGTAAACTTACAAAATCACGAGAAACGTACCAGTGGTGGAGCATTTAAATTTGAACGCGTTGTGGTGGTTCGGATTTCATCTTAAACTGTACATCCACGCCTCATTATAACCTCCCCGCTGGAAAATGACGCTAAACTTCAAACAACAACCAAATAAATAAATAAATAAATAAATAAACGAAAAATAGTCATAAACATATAGATGTACAAGTATGTAAATTCCAAATTAAGAATGGATGATTCCTTTGAGAAGTAAAATTAATCAGGTAAATACGACTGATTTAATTGCATCTTATTACATTATACTAGTAGCAAACATTCTAAATTATGATTAAAATTCAATATTATGTACGATTTACAATTTTATTACTATTATTAAGTATATTGCCTGTCGGCAGATACAGAAAGGGATGAGTTTTTTTTCTTTTCTTTCTTAGGTTCGGGTCTGGAAACGTTTCTTCTACGTTTCTCATATCTTCTTTCAACTCTTAATATTTTCTTACATTCTTCAAATCATTCATCGTTGCAATTTTAGGAAAGTTAATTTTGAATTTCTGTAATTCTTCTCCTTAAGTAGTAGTTAAGAGATATGAAGTTATTCTAAAATTTTCTCCCCTCAGGGCTAATAATTTTTTTTGATCAACATTTTCACATCTTCCAAAATAAATAAATAAGTAAACAACAAAATTAAAAGAACTATTATTTTCCCTATAACAAAAAATCGGGCTCAAAAATGAGGTTCAATGATTTCGAGAACTTCAGAAAGGTTTCGATTCTATAATGTTTTGCAAAAATGTATGGAAATGTTCTCTTTAACAGTACTAGCCAGAACTGCTCGTTTCGCGAATTCCAGAAGTTCTCAGGTTGCAGGTCTAGGAAAAACATTTATTGGATTTTATAGCTCGGATAAGAAATTGTCTATTTTCCTTTAGTATTAAAACTTTTAAGAAATGAATATTAAATAGTTATTGATTTACATTTATACTTTTTCTATTGATTTGATTTAATTAAGAATATAAGGAAACATGATAGATTCAAGAAGCATATCAGGTTTACTAGATCTGTCTTCATCAACAAAAAATTCTCAAATCAATAATCATTTAAACAGAGACAAATAATATACAGACAAGTAATATACAGTCAATAAAATTTGACAAGCGCTTGAAATCAAGGTGTGAGGCCAGTAGAAGTTTCCCAACGTAGAGGAAGAAAAATGTTGAAGAATTTGCAGTCATAAGTATAGGAATCTCTATTCACTTATAGAGATTTAGTGAACGTATGAGCTAAAATACGAAAAGTGTCCTAGTAGACTTTTGAATTAAATTAGGGAAACAAGTTACTTTCAATATAGAATGGTAGTCTATTAATTTAACTCAATATTCCTGTTACATTCTAGTAACTTTTCCTTCATTTTCCCCTCAAATCTACTAAGCCTGATAAACAGTAGATTTTCTCTGTCCTCCGTTTGTGACGCCAGGAGTAACACCAACGACAATGCCACTCTTGCATGCAATTTCTGGTCTAAGGTTCTCTTGAGCCAAATGGAACTATTCCAACAAAATCAAATTTTTAACCTTTGATTTTTCCTGGGCACTTTGATAAATTATTTAGGAAAACGCGGATGGTTATCCAAATCGCCTATGTACTACGTTTTTCCATTAATTTCCTTTCGCTCATCCTCCTAGATTCCGCAAAATTCATCTTGAAGAAGTGAGCTGTAGTGAACCGAAAATATTCAGTATAATAAATCTGTAATTTATTGTATACATTCTGAATGTGAACTGTTGAATATTGTTACTCACTATTTCAGTTGTTGACCACAGTCAAACAAAACAGAAAATTGTGTATAATAGTATGTGGATAGCAAATATTGAGTAATCCCACTCCTCTGGTCTTTCAACTTCACCCTACATTTTATAAACAAAAATATTTGATTGAATTTGTCAATGATTACCGAACTTTTGGCTGAAATTCTTGATACCAAAGCATTTTACACCATTACTATGTGAAATAAATTTCTTTAACTTTGCGAAATAAGTGCTACACTGGAAATAAATGCATACAGTAATTGAAATCAGTATTCAAATTTTGTTCTTATATTTAGAAAATCACAAGTGACTGTCCTTATTGAGACCCAATTTCTAAGACAATAAATATCCAGTCTATATGTGTGTGTATTTTAAAATTATATCTATTAGTGTCTGTGAGAAATACAACTGCTTTCGTGAAGTTCTTTAGTTGGTCGAGAAAAAGTAACTTGTATATAAATAACAAAATTTTTGCTTTTTGCATTTGAGCTTAGTTTTTTATTCATTAAATACTATACCACTGATCAACTAAAAATACCGAAATATTTGGGGTTATTTTCGATATTCATCTATCGATATAGAACATATCTTGTAATAGGAAATTCAATTTTAGATATTAATGTTTGATTTATATTACTTGGAAAAGATTTTAGAACATGAATTGACTTCATATCACATTGAAAAATAAATAGGCTTACCATTGCAAAATTGAAAATATACAATCTCAAACATTAAAGATTTTTCTTTATTTAACATAATTATCAGAAAGTATTCAAACTATGACTCAATCCGAAGTAAATGCCAATTTCAATGTACTATCCTTTCAAGAAACTTTTTTTTTTTTTTTTTTTTTTTGTAGTCTCTTTTAAAAAGAACACTGAACAATGAAAGTGAGTGTCGGTTTGCTAAGGAAGCAATTTCAAAGTGCTTCATTTAGTAACGAATTGACACAAAATGTTTTACTTTCCTGCAATACACATAAAATAAATATCATAATGACTTTTCTGTATGGAGTTTGCTTCGTATAATAGGTTTCGTAACTTTGTAGATACCAAGGATTTATAACATTCTTGGTAGATACTGTGTACTTCTGTATGTTAATGTGTAACTTTAATAGCGTATCGTGTATGACAATTGGATTCAGATTTGGTTTAATCTTTCTCGTGTTCGTATTTTATAGATCAATTATAAGATTACAATATAAGCTATTTAGATCAGAATAGTATAATTGGGCAATTGCCAGTCTGAGCATATTATTGAAAGAAAAAGAATAATAAAAAATAAAATAAAATAAATAAAAACTCTAATTTCAAAGTATTTGTTTTAAGAGCCTCTTATTTTGGGAAGAAAGAACGAAATCTCGTATATAAAATCTGTTTACGCCAAAATGTTTAATGAAGTGACTAAAGAAATTTCTGGATCATTAAAAGTATTTGATGACAGACATTAGACCTTTCTATTGAAAAGCACATATATAACCAACCATAAAAATAAGTATCCCTATACGATCTTTTGACAATAACTTACAAACGAATAGACAAATTTGAATACAGTTCTTTGTACTGTACAAAGAATTATATTTTCTTTTCTTTCTGCACCAAATAAAATAATTAATATTGATCGAATTGTTCCTAAGTTATTGACAAATGAACATATGATTTGTATTCCTATTTTTGCTTTGTGCTTGTGCAATTGCTTGCGTAACAGTTTGGTGTAAACTGGTACTGTGGAAGTGCACATTCTGTTTCTTAGCGGTTTACATCGCTGTATAAGTATCAGACATCCAAAATTTTAAGTTCTGACCAAGGTTAGGAATTTTAGAGACGAGTTTCATAGAAAAGAAAAGTGTTAAGTAAGGCGAAAAAAGGGTAAAAAAGTTGCTATTTCCCTAAACTGCTTTAACAACTACTTTTTTATCTAATTCAGTGATGGCCAAATAACGGTCCGCGAATGAAAATAAAGGAGTGCATGGTTGTTCTTTTTGCAACTCAATGCGTAATAGGAAAAATGTAGCTGGCCATCATAATATACCTGAATCTATAGACTTTTAAGCTTTTCGTAAGCGAGCGAAGGACAATGGTACCGGGGACATTTTTTTAATTGCACATTTCACATATTTACCTTCAAATGCTCGTTTTTCATGTCGTAATTGGCCTGGACATATATCAATTTTGCCTGTGCTCTCAAAAATAATTGAAAAAAGCGTAAAATTTAGATTAGGAAAATTACTTAAAATCTGTCAATTTCTTTTACGAACACCAGTATGGGTTTAGGGAAGCTTCCTCAACACAATCAGCAGTTCTAGACATTAGGGTTAAGATAGAAGAGGCTTTAGATAAAGGACAGGCATCAGCAGGATTGTTTATTGACCTTCGCAAAGCCTTTGATACAGTTGACCATGACATTCTGCTTAACAAACTTAGTAATTTAGAAATTAGAGGACTTGCATTGCAATGGTTTAAAAGTTATTTAAATGGACGAAAGCAATATGTTGAGGTAAACAGTTTCATAAGTGCAGAACAGACAATTACATGTGGGGTACCATACGGTTTCTGTTTGGGGCCTCTCCTATTTTTAATATATATAAATGATATAGCAAATATCAAACTAAATGGTACGTTAGTATTATTCGCTGAGAATGTGTATGTATCATACACAGCGGAAAATAAAAATACAATAGATAATATAATACAGCAGGATCTAAAACAACTGCAGGATTGGTTGAATTGCAATAAACTTTCACTAAATGTAGAAAAAACTGTATATATAAGTTTCCACAAGAAAACAGATATACGTGTAGACCATAACATAAATATTTATTTGCAAGGTCAACAAATAAGAAGAGTCACTGAAACTACATATCTAGGAATAATAATTAATCAGCATCTTGAATAGGGACCACACATAAAATTTTTATGTAAAATAATCTTACCAATAATAGGGGTACTTAATAGATTTAGAAATATATTATCGCCGAATCTTAAAAAAAATATCTACTATGCTTATGTACACTCTCATCTAACTTACATGAACATATTATGAGGACGTTCGAACAAAAGTGCATTGCATCCACTACAAATTTTGCAGAATAGGGCATTACGTACCCTCTACAACTTGCCACGCTTAAACCCAAATGTAAATACCCTAAGCACGTCTAAAGTATTACCAATAGATTATTTAGCTAAAGAATCAGTTATGTATTATATGTTTAAATGTTATGAATAATAATATACATCATAATATAATAGTAAATAGAAATAGTCACTCATAATTATGAGACAAGACATAAAGAACAAATACATGCGGAATCTTATTCTTCAAAAACATACGAAACGGGAGGGGTTAAGAACTATCTCATAAAATCCTTCAATGAAATTCCAACGGAATACAAACAGTTGAAATCAAAATTTTTATTCAAAAAACGGATAAGAGAGCTATTATGGCAGAAACTAAGAATATGAAGTGTAATTATATAAGGAACAGCATTAAAAAAGTAGCAAGTAAATGGAAGGATGAACTCAACAGATATTGCCTTACTTTTATTCTTGTTTATGTATATTATGTATCAGCAATTTAATTTTGTATTTCAATATGTATAAGCAATGTAATTGTATTGCCCCTTAAAGTGAGTCCAAGTCTCGTTGGGGCCTGGAGTCTGATATAAATAAAATGCATGACTAACACACATTCAGTGAACTGTCGCCTCAGTGGATGGCCCCCAAATATGGTCTTATTAGGTTCACACAAATGGAACTTACATTGTAATATTAGTATGTCCGTTCTTCCGAACGCACGTTACTCCTCACGACAACTCTTGATCGAAAAAAATTGAATTTTTTTGACAATGTATAGCTAGAGCAATTATTTATTTCGGCCGAGTTCGTCAATCTGTTAACATCTGAATGGGTAACGGTGACTTACGTTTGTCAGTTAGTGCACACGATAACTCTTGAACGATAGCTAATTTTTGAATTTCATTTTCAGCAAAGATAGTATGAGTTACACATCTCGACATTAGATAACAGCAAACGTCTTTCA
Organism: Thermobia domestica; assembly: GCF_964235325.1. Taxonomy (NCBI): domain Eukaryota; kingdom Metazoa; phylum Arthropoda; class Insecta; order Zygentoma; family Lepismatidae; genus Thermobia; species Thermobia domestica. The sequence continues at coordinate 160,896,516 of NC_137458.1, forward strand.
GTGATAGACAACTACCGGACAAGATTCACACTTCTAATGTGTAATCTTTTTTTGTTTTGTTTTGTTTGCCAGAATTTATCTTGTCCCTGCTCGCGGTTCGTTATAAATTGACCAACACCAATCTACTTGAAAATAATATTCTTAAACTATGTGCATCTCTATATGTACTTATCAACATTAAATATATATAAGTGGTTAACTGTTAGTGTGTTTCTATTTGGAGATAAAACGTATTCATAGACGAGAAAGAAATGAAGTGAAATCTTTAAGTTTTACGTCCCACGGTTATGCCGGCTACGCTAAAGGAGACGGTCATAGATGAGAAAGCTTCTTTTCATATCCACAGCGACCAGTGATGCAAACTTCATATTCAATTTCGATGGCAACAAGTATTGACGTCAGTTGATAGCACTTGAATCTTATTGGTTGAGGCAGTGGCGGCGTAAGGGCGGGGCGAGCGGTGCCCTCGCCCCGGGCCCCACTTTCTGGGGGCCCCCGATGGTAGGTAGAAAATAATTACTAAGGAACTTTGTTAGCATGAGCCGTACAAGGGCTGTCAAGGTTTATAATCCACACCTTCCCTAAAAGAAAACGCAATTGTCAATCAATATTACGCCAAATGACGGATGGAACAACAGAAATATCTGTGTAATAAAGCTAATCAGTGCTGGATTTCCGTATAAGATATACAAGCTATAAGCTCGGGCCTCACTCTCTTGGAGACCCGAAAGAAATTTAAAGAAAAAAAAACTGAATGTAGATTAAAAATAAATAAAATAAAAGTTTCATTATCTTGGAGGCTCTCAAAGAAATTTAGAGGAAAAAGCTTTGAATATAGATGAAAAATAAAGTAAACGTTTCACTTTCTTGGGACTCCCAAGAAAATCAAAGAAAAAAGTTGAATGTAGGTGAAAAATAAAAGTTTCACTCTCTTGGGGCCCCAAAGAAATTTAAAGGAAATATATATGTGGATTAAAATACGAATAAAATAAAAGTTCAATAATCTCAGAGAAATTTAAAGGAAAAACCTGTGTGGTTTAAAATATAATAAAAGAAAGTCAAAGTATATTGTGTTGTTTACATTCTGAGGTCTTATGATGCAAGTAATGGGACCCCATCTGCTAGCCTGCTTCCTAAAATATCACTGTTTATTTATTTATTCATATATCAGTTCAAGAGAAGGGTAGAAAGAGGGGATTAACGTAATGCTTTATTAGGGTTCTAGCTTTCTGTTGCTAACTGAAAGCTCTTAGGTTCAGACGCTATAGACGCAGATTCACTTCTTTTCCTTCTGTCTTTTTCTTTTGTCCTTTACAAGTCTAATTTTCAGCGAGCAGCTCAGCTGGTTTCCCCATTTCTGAACTTTTTTTTTTTTTTTGTATGAATTTACATTTCAGCTCACAAATTTAGAATGAAGAAAATGTTCAATAAGAAAACAAGTGTTCAAATATTCAAAATACTTCAACATTATATTTAATTCAACTCCTGATTATTCTCATATGGAATAGTTCTCACAAATCATTCGATTTGTTGACATATAACGTGATTCTGTTCAAGTTCGGGAAGCATTTATTGATTTTATTTCTGTCAAAGGAAAGACTGCTGAGAGTATTTCTGCTGAAATACTGAAGTAACTACAACGTGATAGGCTTGATATTAAGATTGCAGAGGCCAATCTTGTGATAAAATCAGCCTACAATGACCGGGCAATATTCTGGAGTTCAAACTTTGATACGGAATATAAGTCCTGTGGCCATTTTCGTTCCTTGTAACAATAATTCATTGAACCTTGTGGCTTACATGCTGCGCACGTTAACGTTTTGGCGGTCACTTTGTTTGGAGCAATGGAACGTTTTTGATATTCTTCTTTAGATCTACTCACTGATGGAATGTGCTGCAAAATCACGTAAAGATTGGTCTGAAACGTAAAACTGACACTAGATGGAGTTCAAAAGCAGAAGCTTTGAAGACACTTTCTAGTCAATTGTGTGAAGCAATTGATCTGTTGGAAGATCTGCGTGACACTTCGACTGAAACACTTGATACTAGAGGAGATGCTGGTATTTTTTTTGCAAGCATCCAGTCATTTAACTTCATCGCTTTACTACATTTCTGGTCTGCACATCTCATATATTGATCAGATCCAAAAATTCCTTCAATCTCAGGATGTGAGTTTCAATCAAACTCTTGTTCAGTTACAGAGCCTGGTTGACACTATTGATACCTGGAGACTTGAGCTGGGTAAGGAAATCATATCTGTAGCTGAAGGAAGTTACAGGGCATGGAACATAATTGTAGATACACACAGGAGAAAGAGATGCATGCCTGGAGAAGCAAAGAATGAACCTTTGACTGCACAGGCCAAAGTGAAGCGCTCTATTAATGAAATTCTAGATGAAATGAGACAACAAATGTATGATCATTTTACTCAGATGCATGACCTGAACGACAGATTTGGATTCCTGTGTTGCATGGCCAACTTTGTGCAGCAGCTAGATGAGAGCGAGGAAAGACTAAAAGCATGTTGCTCTGATTTGGCTTTGTTCTACCCGAATGACCTAGATGGCTTAGAATTATTTCAGGATTGTAAGGATATAATCCGTTCACTAAGGTGTGCTCAGAAAGCTAAAGAACAGCTTGACTTTTCCCCACAAGGCATCCTGAAATATGTATCTTCAATGAGGCTTGAAGTTTACTAATGCTTGCCAACCGCTCTTCAGATTTTGATAACACTGCACGTATCTGTCGCATCGTGTGAAAGGTCTTTCAGCAAAATGAAATTGATAAAATCATACTTGCGTTCCACAATGAGTCAAGAAAGATTCACGAATCTGGACATTCTTTCTATCGAAAATGAAATAGCATCCACTTTGGATTTTGATAATATAGTTGAGACTTTCGCTGCTGCTAAAGCAAGGAAGATATCATCCTGAATGTTGGTGGAACACAGGCTAATATGGTAGTGGAACTACTGTCGAAAGTAGTTTCATGTTTGAAGTGAAGGCAATAAAGATACAAACGTACCAAAAGAGTAATATAATAAAAAGCCGTTAAGATCTGTCAATTGACTGGTGATAGCTGGTAATGAAAAGTAGGATGGTATAACCCGTAGTAGAATTCTGTGCTTACATATTTAATCTACAATATATTCCCAATTATTCAATATATTCAGGATTTTTTGTTATAATATATTCTAATACTATGTTAGTAAGAGGTAATGGAAATAATCATAAGTGACAGAATATAAACATGACTGAAATATTAAATACAAAATAATATAATCATAAAACAAGTGCGAAATCTGGAAACAATAGTAAAATGGACAAGCAGGAGAGAAATATTCTAGTGCTTAACTATTCATTGATACTTCGGCAAAAGTAGTGGGACTAAATAGATAGTACATTATCACTGGAGAGAAACCTAGTGAAAGATAAATGAAAAATACACACAGGAGAGAAATCTATTCTAGCTATTATTTACTGATAGTTTGTTTAAAAAAAAAAGTGTTTAAGTAATGTGTATGATCACTGGAGGAACCTAATGTTAAAGTGAATGGGGCTAATTGTAGAAGAAAAATCTAATCAAATGAAATCCACGTAGTGCAAATTCAGACAGGAGAAACTATGAATAAACTGACTCATGTGAGCAATTGCACAGGAGAAACACCAAAGGAGAGAACCGAACAAAGAATTCTAGAAAACATAGAGCTTACATTTAGAAATCGCATCGGCATCGGTTATATTATTATTTGCATTTTTTTTTCAATATCAGTTCATTGTTACATTTTGTAGGTAAATTTGTCTCTAAATGTATTATTAGGAGCATTACTTCCAGTATTCCATCTAATTACAGTACGCGTTGATACTAGGATAGTATAGGTGTAGGACAAATTCCGGATTCTTGATTGTTAAGTTTTGTTTGTTCTTAATATTATGTTATTTTTGTCCTGGGTTGTAGTTTCCGTTACACTTGTATCCCTAATCCTTTTTCTATCGTGTCCTTTGTTTAAAAATGAATAAAAAAGAAAACACTATGCAATGATAGTCTTGGTCCAGTTTTATTTTTAGATACCAGCCTGAAGGCGGTTCTAAGTATTAACAAATAGACAGGGATGCTGAATGTCCCCCCATTTGTTTAATATATATATATATATATAAGATTAAAATGATCTAAACACACACACTAACGGGTAAGGGGGAGGAGTAAACAGAAAAAATGATTATGCAAATTTGTCAAAAATAGAAGTGTATAAATCACGATTGTTCGAAAAGGGGCCCCGATCTACTTCACTGGCCCCGGGCCCCAGTTTGCCTTACGCCGCCACTGGGCTGAGGGACATCATGTGAACCGATTACATGATATCACGTCACAGGGGTCAATGCAGTCTTCATTTTGGCAGGGATACCTTGGCCCATCCCCTAAATTTTGGAAGGGGTGCATAGGACCGCCCGAAAATTTTGGAAATTGTCAAATTTAAACGTTTGGTACGGGAGAATAGGACCGGGATATGTAACTGTAAGTTTGATTGGTCCATGAGTTCCCTTTTATGTAAAAAATTGTCACAAATATAAAGATAGGATGTTTTTGACCTGTTTTATTCTCTTTGACGAGGCTTTATTACCTTATATGGTTATATCGTGGCTCATTGGGATTCATTTCTTTTCATAAGATATGGGTACCTTCAGGAAACTTTTAGACTATGAGTCGTAACGACAATACTGAATTCAAAATTTTACAAACTAAAACTTTGATTGAAACAATTTCAAACGAAAAATTTACACAAAACTTTTGAAAAAATTCTATACAAAAATCTGAAAGTAATCAGCCAATCAGATTGCACCAAGAATAACTCTTCACCAATGACCTTAGACTATGAGTTGCAACTAAAGCTCAAAGTGTGTTGTTACTGTTTCGTGTCAATCGGTTTTAATAATTATCTATCAGGTTCTAGTTCTAAATTTTTACACCAATGACCTTAGAATATGAGTCATGACTATAATCTTAAGATTCGAAGTCTGAAATTGATAATGTATATCAATAAGCTACAACAATTATCTATCAGGTTCCAAGTCCAAAATCTAGAGTTAGAGGTAGGGGTCAACCAATCAGATTTCACCAACTATAACCTTCCACCAATGATCTTAGACTACGTCTTGTGCTCATCCACATAATTATATAATATAATTTCTCGTCTTAGATGTGGTCAAAATCCTCAAAAGTTATATTTTGACAATGTTTTACCCATGCAAGGAATTAACATGATCGATCCAAACTTACAAAAGTATATACCCAAGTCCTAGAGAACAACTACCAATTTTTATTCTTGACAATTCCTAAAATTAAGGGTAATACAAATGTACCCCTACTGAAATTTGAAAAGTGTCTCAAGGTATTCATGTTCTATTCAAGAGAAGGCACCAATGTACTTATCCATATGATCATATCTCACTATAAAATCTCACCTTAGTCAACTTTGGGGCTCTATATTCAAAATCCTGCCTCGTGCTAATTCAAATTTCTCTCAAAATATAAAGTGTTATTTACGTATAGCTCTTGGAATTTTTTTAATCATAGGAGAATGCAAGGTAAACGACCCCAAATTTACAGTGCATTTTCGAGTCCTAGAGAACATTTATCAAATATTACTTTTTGATAATTACTAAATTTAAGGGTAGGCCAACACACCCCTCCCAAATTTTGATAAAGGAACATGAATTTAACTCTGTCCTATGGAAGAGAATAAACCCCTGTACTCAATCAGGTAACCACATAACGTGTTTAAAGGCTAGCCAAAAAAGATGACTTTTTTCATCCATAGGAGATTATCAGGACCATCCAAATTTACAAGTTATATATTCAAATCCTAAAGAATATTTATCAATTTATATTTTTTAATAATTCCCAAATTTAAGGGGTGGTCCTACAACTCCTCCCAAAATTTGAGAAGTATGTCTTATGAAAGGGAATGAACCCCATGATTAACCATATAATCATAGAACGGTAAAAGGTGAAACAGTCTCATTAAAGGGAATAAAATAGATAAAATATCTCCGAAATTTACATTTTTGACAATATTTACCCATAAAAGGGAGCGAGATAGACCAACCACCTTACACACGTACATACGTCGGTCCTATACTGCCATACCAAATGTTCAAAATTGGGAATTTCCAAAATTTAAACGGGGTGGTCCTATACACTATTCAAAAGATTATGGGGTCGGCCAAGGTATCCCAGCTAAAATGAAGAGGCATTGATCCCTATGACGTCATACGAAGTGATTAGATCACGTGACATTCCTTTAAATAATCGGAGTCGGTTGCCATTAACTGGTGCTAATATTACTGCAATTCTGTACGTGTTCAAACGACAACAGTCGAATTCTCCTGAAGACAAACCTCTAGATTTTTTTTGGTAAATTTAACTGGAGCCTCACATTCTGGAACTACAAGTGTACTGTTTCTTTTCTGAGAATTGTTGATCCAAGTTAATGGCAGCCGTCATATATATTTGTCACTGTAGATACAAAAGATTTGTGTGCAAAAATCATTAATCTTCTGTGGCTGAAGAAGTTGGTGTGTTTGGAAGTAGCATCTATTTTTATTGTATCCAGAGAAAGCACATATTGCTTGTTTTTCAACATTCTCTCACAAGAAACAGTACACTCAGTCCACGCTGACTGGGAAATTTGGAATAAAATTTTGAAACGTCGCAGTAAAAGAGAGGAAGGAGATTGGGAATAGATTAAAAGTTATCTCTATTCCAACTGAAAGCAGTATTTGATATATTTGGTACTTTCGGAACTTGTGGTTGCTTAGAAAAAACAAAAACAAAAAACAAACAAAAAAAAAAAAAAACAAAAAAAAACGAGAGGGGCGAATATGGAAATCTAAATATCCTAACCATAACCATGACTAATTGAAATTATCAGAGACATTTTTCAGTGACATTAATTGTAGTTTATGTTGACTTCGAAACTACAACTAAGAGACATGTTTCCAAAAGGAGGGAAATTTCAGTCAATTTTTCGAAGTAAATTTTAAATAGGACTACATTTGCTGTTTTATTTGGAAAATATTCGTATTTCAAAACTTTTCTCCACATTTTTCATTTACACTGTTAGGAACTTCGGTGGCTCACTGGTAGAGCGTTGACCTCTGGTGCATGGGGTCCTTGTTTCGATCCCAGCTCGCACCAAGTGAACTTTGTGGTGGACAAACACTGTGTGCGTGGGTTTTCTCGGGGTTCTCCCGTTTCCTTCCATTTTATTCATTCCATCATTGTATTCATTTTTCATCATCACCGTCTCCTTTAGTCTATCCTTCTTAACCATGGGACGTAAAAGTGAAATATTTCATTTCATAGTATAATTATTCGACACTGTTTCTTAGTTACAACGGGGGGAAAATCCTCTAAAAATAAGATTTCCACAATCAATGTATTACATATAATCATAAACATCTTGCATGTGTTTTTGATTGTAAATATGAAAATACTAATAAGACTTAAAATATTTGTTTTGGCTGCTCTTTAAACTTACATTTTTTTCTATTTCAGCATGTCCTGCCGGGACATATCATGATGGACAACGCCCAGGTGATGTCACTGTGTGTACTTCTTGTCCCGATTTGAACCATATTTCGCTACCGGGTTCAACCTCCGTAGCGGATTGCCACTGTAAGAAAGGATTTATTCCTGAGGGTAACAAATGTGAAGGTGTGTAACCTTTATTTATATAATAATTTTATCTCTCTAACTCAATGAAATACGGTGTTTACTTAATAATTAACAACAATGAAAAGTTAATACAATTTTGCTTGAGTTTCAAAAAATATGCTACAAGTTGAAACGTTAATAAATTAACACTTATGGCACATTTTCCCCTAACTAAACCTTTGTCATCATGGTCCATGTAATCACTATTATTGAACTGAACACAATCTATTATATTGTAGATGTTAAGTTCTAAGTATCGAAATACTCATGTGGTGTGAACTCTCCGGTGTCAACTCATGTGACACCCAGAGCCCAACTTTCTCTCCTAATTAATTGATTGCACGGAGCAGCCAAATGACAGTAGTGGTGTATGCCTAACTCGTCTGCAATGGCACGAACACTTTGCGAGATTCTACTTTCATGATGTTCCTGAGAAGATCATTCGAACATGATGTTGGACGTTGACGATGGGGCTCATTTTTCAATGCTATGTAGCCGGAACGAAAGACAGATCAACAGCGAATGTACTGTTAAAATTTTTGGTATCTCTCTGAGCAGCATGTCCCAGTTTGACTTCGTAAAGAAAAACAATTTGTGATCATCGTGTGTATAACCCTGTTCAACAACTGTATGCTTCCCAACTTTTTAGGTATCCCAGCCTATTTGCTGGACGTGTAGAGTTTACGACATTAGATGCGTGACCTTAGTCGACCCGTATATTATGTTAATGAGGTAAATTTCCCAGCAGACGTCAAAGAATATACTTCATTCTAACCAACCTGATATATTATGAATGACAAACTAATTTTTCAGGTAATCTTCAAGCATAGATCCATTTGAATCCTAATACGGATAGCAACATCTTTTCCACGGAAGTTTGAATCTTGAATTTCTTTCTTATTGTTGATCCTCGGTGATCCTCGGTTGATCATAATGATAGATCTACATTTCATCTTTTGTGACTTTTCTGTTCAAAAATTTGTCACCTTATTTGTTGTAGCGGTAGAGTAAGTGGAGTGTGTTGACGAACGTTCTGCCCTTTCTTCGTGCGTTATGTTTTATTAGGCCACTTTTTAACGTCTCTATCCACTCGTAACGTTTCGTTCCATCTCGCCTGATTCCCATTCCACCTAACACTTTATCAGCTGTCAATCACAGATAAAAATCTTATCCGCCATTTTAAGGTAAAGTAGGAATTCCCGTTTGGCTTAATTTTCATTTCGCCAAACGATCTTATGAAGTGGAAAATTTCATTTACTGAGAAGTACTGACAGCACTTCCAAGTACTGCAGCAATTTTATACTATATTCTTACTTTCCGCATCTGTAATTTGTGTAATTCATTAATAATCTGTAATTTGTGAACTTTAAGCTTTGTTCATAAAATGTGCTTCGACCTTGCAAATCACGACTACTATTTCTGTGACAATTCTATGTTCATTTCTGTGAGGTAAGTAGCTGAAATTTGCAATGTTTAGACATGTTTTCTTATCATAATTATAAAATATGTTGCAGATATTGCTAGTATACAACATATTCAAGCACAACTCTGCGTAATGTAATCATTAAATATAAACGTTTAGTAAAAAAATGAAAAAAGAAAAGAAAAGAAAAAAGAAAAAAGAAAAGAAAATATGCTTATAGAAATAGTAGTAATAAAAATTATCAAGAATATATCATAGTATATTACCTGTATATCGTTTGGATTGACGTTGTTGGTTTTTGACTAGCTTCAGTCTTCATTTTATTAAACATGCGTCTATTCTTAATCTTCCTAGGAGTTGGTTCATGCATGTGTATTCCAGATACTTAATCGTCTTTATGTTGTTTCAGTATATAATGCTATCATAAGAACTATATCAATATTCTTGGTTCAGAATATAGAATATCTATCAGCAACAGAAGGTTGTGGATAATGAAATGTGCTTTGATCTTTAAAGTCCCATACATAACACTGGTCTCCAAGTATTTACACCTGAACGAGAACAATATTACAATAACACGCTCACTTAGACAACTTTAATTATACATAACATCTATTAAACAACAGTAGAACTAAGTGATCTCTATCAAACATGATCATGGCCAATATCTAATGTTGAGATGATGCACGCGACATCATGGACAAACGTATAGTATGAAATTAGTGGATTGCTTGGAAACACTGTCAAAACTTCTCTGATATGAAGTTTTCTCTTAATAGATTGTTAGGAGAAATGAGAAATAGACCAAATGGGAATTTCTACTTTGCCTGAAAAGGATGGACATGTTTTTATCAGTGACTTAAGCTGAAAATTTGTTGGGCGGAACCGGAATTAGGCAAATTGAGTACTAAGTCACTCGTACACACTTCTATGCTAAAGTACTGCCCTTGTATTGTGTTGAAAGTCTTCAGTAAATTTCAATCTTGACACATATTCAAACCAAAGAAATTGGATCAATGCCCTCTGTTCCTCCTTAGTGCACGCTGCCGGAGGATTGACCATGCAATACATAAAATTCTCATATCAACACCACAACAATATATTTTCACAACATATTTATTTATTGTCTTCAACAGAGAATATATTCTCCAATTACAGAAGACCTGAACATTTTTTTTACATGTTTACTATTGTATTAGGTTTGAAAGAAAAATAAAAAATATAAAAAATAATAAGAATATAGATAAATATTATACAATTAATTTTCTAACAAACTATTTAAAATTGAAATAGCTACAGTAGCAAAAATACATGAAATTAATACGCTTATACATAAACATGTGAATATACTTTTTAGAAATTCATAAAACATTTTGTCGCAACAATTCACAATAGGTTCGAAATTACATACTAAACTCTAAATACGGCAATTTCTGTGATATATTATTATATGTTTTGCATATTCGAACCAATGGTGAACTGCTGTAATGCTCCGTTCTAGGTGTATCATGTAATAATAAGTACCTCTATCGAGTATTAGCCATTTTTGCGTTAATTTTTTATAATCCCAGAAACGAACTGTTATCGTATATACCTTTAACCAGTTTGTATAAAAAAATTGTTCATTTATTTTTTGTCTATTAGATAATTTAGTATAATCAAATTCATTTAGCAAATGTTGGTATGATATTCTATGTCTTATAGCTGAGATGTGGTATTTCTACGTAAAAAACGTTTCTCTACTGCTTCTATTTTATTGGAGTGGGAGAACGTAGAAATTTTCCCTATTAAGGATCCGTATTCCAACTTACTTCTTACTAGACTATTAAACACAGCTTTACTTGAATCAATAGTTTTAAAATTAGCAGCATTTCTGATAATAAAACATAACTGTTTGTATGTACATTTTACTATATAATCCACGTGACTGTTAAATGTAAGTTTTGAATCTAATATTACACCCAAGTCGTTAATATATTTTACCCTCTAAACTAACTGTTTATTAATTATATATTGAACTTCCGAACTATGCTTAATATTACTAAATACAATATAATTACACTTCTTAACATTAAATTGAAAAAAAAATGAAATGAAATCTTTGTTTTACGTCCCACGGTTATGCCGGTTAGGCTAAAGGAAACGGTGATGATGAGAGATGAGTGAAAATGGTGGAATGAAAAAAGTGGGAGGAAACGGGAGAACCCCGAAAAACCCACGAGCACGGTGTTTGTCCACCACAAAGTCCACACGGCGCGAGCTGGGATCGAACCAGGGACCGCAAGCACCGGAGGTGAACGCTCTACCACTGAACCACCACGCCCCCTTAACATTAAATTGAAATCTGTTTCTTACTGACCAGTTATACAATTCATCAATGTCTTGTAGACATAGGCTATCTCTATGGCTATTTACTTCGATAAATAATTTAATGGCGTCTGCGTACATTAGGCAGTTGGCATATTTAACCGTGTAATATACAATATAAAAAGAAGAGGTCCAAGGTTGGATCCTTCAGGTACTCCGGTATTACATATATAGGGTGTCCAATATACAATGCAACCCGGAGTTTGGGATAGAACTTTCGAACCTGAAGCGATACACAAATAATGGTTATACCAAAATGAAGCTTTGTTCATGCATATATTTTTAAAGTAGGAAGCAACGATTGAAGTACACTAGAAACCATACAGTGTTGCCAGATGTAACCGAAGATGTAAATCAATTGTTTTGCAAAACATGTAAATTGGCTCATAACTCATGCGTATAGACGTTCTGTCGTTAATTTTTAGTTTGTAAGGTTGGAGTAGTTTGTGAACTATGAATGGAATGGAATGGAATGGAATTTTTGAGTTTTACGTCCCACGGTTATGCCGGTTAGGCTAAAGGAGACGGTGAGAGTGAGTAATGAATGAAATGGTGGAATGAAGAAAGTGGGAGGAAACGGGAGAACCCCGAGAAAACCCACGCACACGGTGTTTGTCCACCACAAAGTTTACTTGGCGGGGGCTGGGATCGAACCCGGGACCCCAAGCACCAGAGGTGAACGCTCTACCACTGAGCCACCGCGGCCCCTGTAAACTATGAAATAGAAAAAAAAAAATTCATTTCCACCGATAACTAATCGGATGAGGCCTCTGTAAGAGGGAACTAGGAAAATCGTAGTTTTTATAAATTAACACTCTGAATTGGCAACATTGCTGATGTTTCAGTGCATCAAAAGGTGTGTTAAGGATCTATCTACATTATGCGATTTCTGAAGACAACGAAAAAAGAAACTTTGAAATTATCATGATAAAAATTTTACTTACATGCTCCCGGCAACACTACTATTCGTTTCTATGAAGCTAATTAAAACAAGAGGTATACAAGAAAATATTCTCGAACTATACAAAATTTGGAAACGAACATTCACAGTGCCATTGAGAACATTAACACTTCTACTCTTCATAAAGTTGCTGCAAACATGATGAAACGTGCTATGATTGAATCAAAACAAGGGGCACTTCCAGGATTGCTATAGTTGATAACTCGTTTTGTGATAATAGCAGTGTTGCCGGGTGTATGTAAGTAAAAGTTCTATCATGATAATTTCAAAGTTTCTTTTTTCGTTGTTTTCAGGAATGGCATAATGTAGGCAGATCTTTAACACACCTTTTGATGCACTGAGACATCAGCAATGTTGCCAATTCAGTGTTAATTTATGAAAACTACGATTTCTCTAGTTCCCCCTTACAGAGGCCTCATCCGGTTAGTTATCGGTGGAAATGAAAAAGTATTTTTTCCATTCCATATTTTACAAGCTACTCCAACTTTCCAAACTGAAAATTAACGATAGAACGTCTATACGTATGAGTTATGAGTCAATTTACGTGACTTGTAAAAAATTTGATTTACATCTTCGGATACATCTGGCAACACTGTGTTGTTCCTAGTGTACTTCAATCGTTGCTTCCTACTCTAAAAATATATACATGAACAAAGCTTTGTTTTAGTATAACCGTTATTTCTGTATCGCTTCAGGTGCGAAAGTTCTACTATCTCAAACTCTGTGTTGCATTGTATATTGGACACCTTGTATATTCTACGGACTTAAATTGTTTGTACATTAATATTGCACTCGATCCGTAAGGCATGATCGAAAGAGTTTTATATATTGTGAACATAATCCAAATTTATCAAGTTTATCTATTAATATAGTATGATCAATGTTGTCAAATGCTTTGAAAAAGTCAAAATAGACTGACGAGGAAGGTCCATAAACCGTGAGAGTTGAATTTTGATGAAAATTTGTGACAAGATTCAGTTCGAGTTACTAAGTAACGTAGTAATAGTCACTCGATGCGCAAATGCTTCGTTGAGCTGCTACACCGACGCCATCTTGAAATCCAATAGGCAATGTCCAAGAATACCCTTTTGGCACAAAAATGAAACAGCTTTTGATCGATATGACTTCAGTATTGTAAACCTAGGTAGTCCATCTATATGTGGGAGTACTTCCGGTGCATGATCGCCATCTTGAAAGGCGCCATATTGAATCGCAGTCAAATATAATAAATAGCAAGGGGGTCATGTGTGGTATCAAATAGCACTGAAATTTACTCCTGAATCCATTTCCGCAACCAAGGTTTACATATCTGTTTTCACTTCAGAGTTGAGAGGTCTCTTACACACAGGAATATATAAGAACTGTGCGAGTTAGACTTGTGTTATGAAACACGTTCGTGCGAGCACGTGCAGGATTTTAACTAGCGCAGTAGTTAATGCAGTGCAATAGCCACTAACCAATCAGATTTTGAGACTAGTAAGAGAAAGCGTTAATTAAATTGAAATGTCTGTAGTGAAAAATGGAATAGCAGCATGCTACAAGTTATACCTATTTCAAAGTGCGATGGAATAGACAGCTGGTCGATGAAACACATGCCTAATAGTGCTGACGAGCAGAGAATACCAAAGGGATTGTTCGGATATATATTAGAAAATTATATAAACTGGTGCATATTATTTGAACGACCAAAATGGTTCGGATTCCACTATAATCAATAGGTTGACGTCTCCTTTAGCGTAGCAGGCATAAGTGTGGGACGTTGGACTGTATCAAACCAAAAATCTATTTTAGGCAATTTTACGTGGTCCGTTATAGTGTGTTAAGTTTTCTCCTCCAATCTTGAAACCTTAGGCAAAGACCATCATTGTTGCAGAATATTGCGTTCTTTTTCCAATACTCATGCTTGACAACCTATAATTTACCGTGTATATTACGAAGTTAAAATACGTTAATGTATTTTTTGCCAGTTTGTCTAAATACAATCGATTCATTGCTGACTCATTGAACAATGAAGGGGATTTAAATTATCAGTTCACAGCCTATTCTTAGAAGAAGATACACCTGGAAACTTAGAATTCACTTTTCTTGTGTCTATTCTGCTATTAGTGATAAGAGAATACATACACACCTGCTAAAAATAGATGGCAATAAATATTACAAGATTCAATACCAAGTTGCTATCCATAAAACAAGTCTCTTTCTTGCTTTTTCCTACAATATTAAATAATTAAATATCTGCATTTTTCACCTTTAACGATAAAACACTTGCTTATAATAAGGGCGAGACTAGTTTTCATATCAAAACTGTGATAAATAACTAATTGTAGCAGGTGTACACTTGTTCGATGTACAAGTTATATGACAGAATTTTCATAATGAAAATGTATTCTGTTGTGTATCATCAATTTGTGCGCCAGTTCTAAAGGAAATGTTTGATATACATGGCAGAAATGTGGGTACGTAACAGGAGCAATAGTTGATTCATTTACAAATGTTCTGGAGACTAGTAAAAAATATTGTCTGTGATCATGAAGATTGTGACGAAAGTGCATTTGTTAACTGTTTGCACTGCTCCATGATGCTGTGTGTTAATCACTTCGTTTTGGATCTCCATCATCACAACTGAAGAGCAAAAAGTTAGTAGGTTAATATTTGCTTATGTGCACCAGTTTATATTATTTTTCTAATAATTTTCTATTAATTTTCTAATAACTTCAAGACATATTTTTGTAAAATCATATGTGCCATTGCACTAACTTATATTACAGCATTTAAATGCTATGCATAATCGCAGCACACATACTCATATATATAGCGCACTTGGAAATAGGTATAATTTGTTACAGTGCTGCTATTCCACTTTTTACTACAAACATTTCAATTTAATTAACGATTTCTCTTACTAGTCTCAAGATTTGATTGCTATAGTAGCTATTATACCGCATTAACTACTGCATTAGTTAAAATCTTGCAAGTGCTCGCACGAACGTGTTTCATAACACAAGCCTAACTCCCACATTTTTTATATATTTCTGTGGGTAAGAGACCTCTTAACTCTGAAGTAAAAACAGATATGTAAACTTTGGTTGCGGAAATGGATTCAGGAGTAAATTCCAGTGTTATTTCATACCCCACATGACCACCTTGCTATTTATCATATTTGACTGCGATTCAATATGGCGCCTTTCAAGATGGCGATCATGCACCGGAAGTACTCCCACACATAGATGCTCTACCTTGGTTTACAATACTGAAGTCATATCTATCAAAAGCTTTTTCATTTTTGTGCCAAAGGGTATTCTTGACATTGCCTACTGGATTTGAAGATGGCGTCGGTGTAGCAGCTCAACGAAGCATTTGCGCATCAAGTGACTATTACTACATTACTTAGCAACTTGAACTGAATCTTGTCACAAAGTTTCATCAAAATTCAACTCTCACGGTTTATGGACCTTCCTCGTGAGTGGACTGATGAACGCCTATAGAAAATAGTATATATGTATTGAACGTAATTAATTAAATTTGTTATTGTAGATCTGCCAGGGTAAAACCCATGTTGAAACTCCGAAATATGTGGTTTGACATGCTTTAGAATTCGATGAAACAAAATTTGTTGAAATATTTTTGCTGGTACACATAATATTGCTATGGGTCGATAATTTTCAATTATTTTACTATCTCCAGATTTCAAAACAGGATATACTCGAATTGTTTTCCATAATGTAGGGAAACAACTAGTTTTTATAATCATATTAAAGATGGAGCGTAGTGGATCCATAAATAGTTCAGAGCATGCCTTAAGTGTATAAGGAGTTAATCCATCAGGTCCACCAGCCTTTGTTGGTTTAAGTTTCTTTATAGCAATTCTATATTCATTGATGGATACACTATTTAAAGTTAAACTATGAAAGACAAACATATTATCATTAGTGGGCCAGTCCATAGTATTGGGGGAGGTTTCATATACAGATTGAAAGAATCGGGCATACCAATCAGCTGTATTTTACCAGTTTGCAATACGTTATTTTGATATTTTAGTTTACTATTATTATGTCTCATTTTTTCGTTTATGTTTTGAACTAAATTCAAAAAAGAACGGATATCACATCTAATGTTTTTTCAATTTGCTTTACAAAATCTGAATATGCAGTATTTATCATTTTCTTTTATTCTCTCCTAGCCTGTACGAACATAAATGTATTATATTCAGAAAATTTTGATTTTTTTTCTATAATATTCTTTTAATTTTAATTTATCTAAAATATTCGTTGTGAACCAATATGGATATTTCTTTTGAGCATATATCCTTTTCCTGGGAACAGTTACATCAAATATTAAGTTCAAAATCTGATAAAACTTATAAACTGCGTCCTCTACATGACAAGAGGTACTTACATCATTAAAGTTAGCTTCACTTAGGAGTTTATATAATTGCAAAAAATCCGCTCTTTTAAAATTTCGTTCAATAGCGTAGTCATTTTTTATATAGTTAATTACTCTTTCTTGTTTAATCACAATAATTAATGGAGGATGGTGTTTATCCGGTTTAAGCATTGGGTCATTTTCTTTGAAGATTTCAGTTCTTTCTTCAAAGTTAGATAACACTAGGTCAAGAGTTCTATAATTACAATTCCTAATATTATTCATTGAGCACAAATCAGAAATATTCAAAAAATCTGATAGTGTTTTGTAACAAGTTCCTCCTGTTGTAAGATCATAGTTAGAATCAGTGATTAAAGGAAGATTAAAATCTCCTATTACAATTACATTTTCATTAAACCACTCGTAATTTGTTTCAAAAAAAAATATAAAAAGATGTGTACCTTTCAATTTTAGATGCAGGACAAAAATAAATTCCAAAAATGTAATATAGTTTGTGGTTTAAAATTATTCGAACACAGATAACTTCATTTTCATTACCCAGATCAATTCTATAAGAGCTGATATCCTCTTTTACTGCAATCAGTACTCCACCATCTCTTTTATTTAATCTGTCAGTACGATAGACTTTATAAGAATCAGTAAATAATTCATTATTTGTAATTCCATCATGCAACCATGTTTCTGTTAATACAATAATGTCATATTCACAAGTCAAGCTATTCAGATAAAACTAATTAATTTTAGTATTCAAACCATTTACATTTTGATAAGAAATAGTCATGCCATTATGACAATCCATCTATTATATATTTAAAACATCTTCAAGTTTTTTTAAAATACAAATATATTCCTATCATCTACCCTTTTTCTCAGTTTTATTGTACCTGCATCATCCACCTACAAATAAGCATAACCCTTTTCCCTTTAACATTTCTAGCCTGTCTCATAATATCCTTTCTATATCGTTTTAGACTTTGATTGATGTACACGGGTTGGTCTTTACTGAAGCCAACTTGAATTGGGTTCAAATTTCTTTTAACCTTCCTTTTTTGCAAGAATTCCTCTTTATCAACCCTTCTAACAAACTTAACGATAATACCACTTTCAGGCTGATTCGGAGTCAGTTTCAACCTATGACATACATTGCTTTCCTTTTTACATCTAAGTCCAAAGCATGACCGACACTTTTTACAATTTCATAAGTATTTTCATACAGTAACTGTGCAATTCCATATATTTCAATAGTATTTCTCCTGTTATATTGATCTATGTCACCAAGCAATAAGCGCGTTTCATTTAATATTTCTTTAAAAGTGAATTTTCTTCCTTTTTGTTGATCAATTTTAACAACACATGCAAGGGGAGAAGGCAGTGCGCAGGAACTAAGGAGAGTTATGGCAAAAGTGCGATTAATTTTTGCCTTCCCGAGTATAATTTATCTTATTTAAAGATAGAAAGAGAAGTATTTTACGAATTTCAGAAATGGACTTAATTACATATGACAGAATGAAGTTGCTACTTGGTCTTTTGGAAAAGATGATATCTAGTAAAACACTAGTTAATCTCTTTTTCTGTCTAAACTATACCATCCGACTCTGCTTTGTGAAATTTGTTAAAGAAGGTAACGTAGAATGTTGATGATAATGATAGAATGTATCAAATATATTCAAATTTAACAAACTTTTAATTCTTTCGTTGTAAAATAAATTATAATTAAATAAATTCTGAAAATAAATTATTCTGAAGTATATACAAGTATATTGAATTATAGTAAATACATATACAACTGGAAGTATAATAACTATTTATTTCGAAATATATTTATTATAATTGAACATGATATGAACTTTTGGTAACACTATTGTTTGAATATTCTGTTACACTTGCACTTTGGAAAGAAATAATACCCAAAAGACAAGAGAAGAATGTTTACTCAAACTTTAAATTGTTATCCTTTTTAACTTAGTGACGTCGTAAAACATATGTGATCAGAAGAAATTTCATGAAATATACATTTCAG
The DNA here is from genome assembly GCF_964235325.1 of Thermobia domestica. Lineage (NCBI taxonomy): Eukaryota > Metazoa > Arthropoda > Insecta > Zygentoma > Lepismatidae > Thermobia > Thermobia domestica. The sequence goes on from NC_137458.1 coordinate 160,915,386, forward strand.
ATGTTGTTGAGTGTTTCGAATACAGTAGTAAACATACAAAGGCTCAATTTTACGAAGCAACATTAATTTTTGTTAAATTTTGTGTTAGGCTATATTCATTCTCCATTCCTTATTATCATCACCTGGATGGTAGGGATATTTGATCATTGTTCTCATTGGACCATAAATCTCCAGTTGGAATTCAGGCTTACTTGATAGCCAACCAACCTAGAAGAAAAATAGGGATATAACATACTTCAATTTAAATGCTATATAGTTTACTTTAAAATGTTATCAATGTCCTCATTACAATTTAGTAGAAATGAAATTGTAGAAATATATTTAAATTGGGTTCTTGCCTATTTAAACGGTTAATTAATACTATGATAGTAAACCATAGGCTCCTATTTTAAATTTTTCAATGGGCGCCAACTCTTTAGTACTGGGTGCTCTCCATGAGAGACATGAAAGACCATTAGGAAGACAAAGGCTACTGAGATTAAATGAGCAGTAAAGTTAATTTAAAGTTGCAAAGGCGTCAATTTTTTTCTCCCACAATTACCTAACTCTTATTGAACAGAACTCTAACTAAGCACTGGAAGTTTGTTTCTCTATTTCAAATGTGTTTAGCAATCTTGGCCAGATGAAAGGAACAGAAGAATCTCATGAGGACTGAGCATCATTAAAATCTTCAATAGATGCTTGAGCTCTAGAGCAGCCATGTAGTCGACACATATGTAGTAAAATAGAGCCTATCTATCTCAGGTGTGCCCTCGGAAAACATGCGAAGCATACTTCGGCCGCACCCCCGCCACTCTCTCACGGATGAAACCCTCCCTTTGCTTAGGGAAAAGAAGTGAATGACCCCAATTTGTCATTCAGTCGTTTGGTCTTGACGAGTGAAGATCGTAGGAAATGAAATGAAATCTTTGAGTTTTACGTCCCACGGTTATGCCGGTTAGGCTAAAGGAGACGGTGATGATGAGTAATGAATGAAATGGTGGAATGAAGAAAGTGGGAGGAAACGGGAGAACCCCGAGAAAACCCACGCACACGGTGTTTGTCCACCACAAAGTTCACTTGGCGGGGGCTGGGATCGAACCTGGGACCCCTAGCACCAGAGGTGAACGCTCTACCACTGAGCCACCGCGGCCCATGTGAAGATCGTAGGGTACTTAGAATGGCTAACAAGACAGAGCACAGCGAAGTGCGTGAAGTAATTAATTGTGGCAACGCTTCCGTATCCAACAATTGAAAGATCTCGGCCGCAGCAACTTATTCCTCCTCTTTCGAGAGAGGTACGGGAAAACACATCGACAGTAGCGCCAGAAGGGACACAGTTGAAATAGAAAGGCTTTAGTGTGATGTCCATGAGAGATTTGGCAACATAGCATACGACACAATGCTTGCAGAGGCATAACTGAAAGTTTTCAAATTTTGATTTCTATAACTGGCAATTCAAATCGTTACACTTTATTACAATTTAGTTATTTTTATATCTAGCATATTAGAAATGTGCAACTCTAAATGTAATTTATATGCAAAATATATACAATTTATTTTTAATTTAATGGTTTTATAAATATAGTATTCTATAATTTGTGTATCTTAAAATTCCTTCACCTCGGCAAAGTTATCTATTACTTCGAATTTCAGCTTCCTAGGCAGGGACTGCTCCAATGCAAAGAAATGCTAATCCTTTCAATTTTCCTTGTCTCATGGTGCTTCTCAGATAGCTTTTTATTAAGTTTAGAAAATGAACACTCTGCACTCACAAATCTGGCAGGAATGATCAGATATATCATAGTTCTGTAGACTTCCAGAAAACTGGATGAAAGCAATTATTTTTCATTATAAGAAAAGGAGCTAGTTAACTTACTGTTGTCACTTCAGAGATCTCATAACCAAGTGCCAACCGCATGGTTAAAACTTCTCGCAGAAATACTGAAGAAATAAATAATATTTGCAGTATGATTCTGCGAACGCATCAGTTTTTTGTAGGTGATCAGTGTTTTTGCAATGATTTTGGTTCCTGCACGCTATAGTTTGATATCAGCATTGGAAAACTATTAAATACACAAAGTTATACAACTTCTGTTCAGAAAGTTCAGTGAATGATGTTATACTGCGTACAGTCGTAAGAGTGCGCTACCGCCACATCCCGCGTCGACATGTCAAGACATTAGGATCTAGTGGTCTTCTACTTCCACGATTTCGTGCACGCATGGAGGGCGTGCCTAAGGCCGTTCTGCCTATTTAATTGACAAGTTCCGCCAAACAAAACACCCTGCTCATTGTTCCTCAGTACTGACTTCAGTCCTCATGCACGAAGCCCACTGTCAAGGTCTTTCCCTCAACCTTGACGCCTTAGCATGTAACCCCCATTCACTAAAGGAGTGGGATAAGCTCACTGCGTGGAATAACCGAAGTCCTGCCTACCAGTTGCCTACTGGTGGAGGCGGCCCTGCAAGCGAATCACGTCCTTCCATGCTTTGCAGGTATGGTGCCCAAGCGATTCGAGGCAAGCTCACTTCCCGTACATGTTCGCTTTACCCAAGTCCCTGGGATTAGCTCCCATATGCTTCCGAATCCCACGGTATGATCACAACCCTTCAGAGTCCAACCCAATCCGGGTGCCCTAGGCGTGCTTGAGGAGGCTTGATCATTCCAGGCCCTGCCTACTTCTATCATTCTATAGCCACTGCCATCTCGTAGAGGTACAACACACACACCGAGATACTCCTATATCTCATCCCGGATTCAATGGTATGTGTTAAGTCACCATTTGAGTTTGATGCCATCCCATACCCTACAGAGTTTCCTCCCGTTCACTGGGATCAGAAACAGTTAGCTAGGTACCTTGGATTGGCACTTTCCCCAGTCTCCCTTCAGTCCCCTACAGACAGTAATCTGACATTCCCTCCCGGTAGGATCGTCCAAGCAATATGGGACTCCCTCTAATTACGGTAGAGGTACACCGTACCTTACCATTGACAATAATTTATATAGACCATCTGCCGAAACAGACATGTTAATTTGGAAGTATGACATACTCCCCTGGTAGGCTCGCCCAATCAACACGGGGCTACCTCTCTTTAGCGTGTTGAGCTACCACAAACACGTTGAGATACTTGGTATCTCCTCCCGGACCCAATGGCACATGTAGGTCACCATTTAGGAGAAGGGCCTTTGAACAAGTTCCTGAGCAGCGGTGCTGTGAGTGTGTTTATCGTGTGTAAGCAGCATATTGTAGGGTGAAAGTGCAGTGCCCACCATCAAAACCAAAAATGAAAACCGAAATGGAGAAGCGAACGAATATGCTGTTCTGTTTCAAACTTGTGAAATCAGTGAAAGAGACTCATGGAATGCTGACAACAGTTTACAAAGTACACGCTGTCACCTTAGAGTGTGTTTATGAATAGTTTAAACGTTTCCGAGAAGATAGGGACATCTTGGAAGACGCCTCTGAACTGGTCGGTCTGCAACTTCACGTACCCTGAACAACGTATAGAAACTGAAGGGACTTTTGATCCCAAATCGTCGTGTGACCGTGCAAACGATAGTGGAGGAAGTGGTAATTGGTCGTGAGACGGCCAACCTCATAGTTAGCCAGGCTTTGGGTAAGCAAAAGGTTTGCTCCCGACTCATGCCCCACAGTTTGATGCCGGAAATAATGTAACTTCGGCTTGACGCCTGCGGAGGTCTCATCGACATAATGGATCGAGACCCAAATTTTCTGAAAATCGTCGTCTCGGGCGACAAGAGTTGGTGCCTGAGATACGACCCCTAAAGCAAGCGTCAAAGTATGGAGTGGCGGGGTCCAGAGTCGCCAAAAAGCAAGAAGGTGCAAAGTGATAGATCCCGCATCAAGACAATGCTTGTGGTGTTCTTCAACTCTGAGGGCACCACGTTAAGTGTCGCTACATACGTGAAAATACTGAAACATCTGCTGCAACGGATCATGCGGATAAGCCCCCAGTACGCCAAGCAAAGTGACTGGGCCCTACTCGACGACAATACCCGGCCACATACTGCCTTTCTGGTGCAACAGATCTGGCGAACAAGAGAGTTGTCATTCATTCACCCACCCTATTCCTCAGACTTTTCTCGGACTTTTTCTTGATTTTAAATTGAAATCAGCCCTGAAGGGCGAGAGGTTTTCAAACATTTCGGACATCTAACATAATGTTACGACTGAGCTGAAGGCCATCCCTAATACGCCAGAAGTGTCCAAGACTTGTACACCCGTTCCCAGAAGTACTCCGTTAAGTCCCGGGGCATCTTCCATTGTGTAAATATTTCCGGATGCGAACTTCCGAAAGCCGCAATAACTCAGGAGTAAGGCTCCGTTGGAAGTTAAGACAGCTTCCATTTGTGTATATATCTACTATAGGAACCGTCTCAGGAGGCGATAACTCAGAAGTAGGATTCCGTCACGTATGAAAGAATTTAAATGTATAAAAGGATTTAGTAAAACTCACACAACCCAACCGGCGATAATCCAGGAGCTTTCCCTCGTAAGTAAATGAACAGTTTCAATACAAGGATGTGATTTAAGGGGTCAGGAGGTCAGTTGCCCCCTCTTGAGTTCTACATGCCTATACATTTTAATCAGTAGTGTCTACTAATTCCAATGGAGAGTCTTGTCCCCAAGGAAAATTTGTAATAACGCTAGTTTTTAAATTATTTTGACTTACATTGCGTACTATTATTCACATAGAATGTCGAAATCTTCTTCCTTGATTAATGCAGTTTGGAACATTTTTTCTCATTGTAAGAACTAAATACCTACATATTTGTTGGTAACCTAGGTAATCTTATAGTTATCCTTTAAACGCGTTTCTTCTAATTTTGTCCCTTTCTTCACTCAAGTCGATCATATACTCATGGGTATTAAGTATCGTTAAGATCTTGTAGCAAACCCAATTTCTTAAGGAAGGGGAAGGGACAGAAATGAATAATGAAGGGACAGTGGCAAAGACATCAACAAATACCACAAAGCTGTTGATCTATTTATTTATGATATTTGTAACAATCCTGTAACTCCTTTTACAAACGGTGAACTATACCGACAAATATTACGATACATAATTCCAAGAATCCGAAAAAAATACTAAAATACACGATAAATAAATACGATGGTACAGTACATAATTCATCTATCACGAAGCATATAATTTTACGCAAAAATAAATAAAATGCACTAAACTGAATTTTAGTTGATGAAAAATCATATTTCTAATTAATTAGGCAATTTTTAACGAGTTTAGTGTACCGAATCGTCTTTATATAATTACCCTGTCCGTGTGTACGCTTGTCCGGAAGACAAAGAATTTCAAGATTTTTTTGATGAATCACCACTAAGTTTGGTCAGGATGTAGAGGGTCAGAAATTAGGAACCGACTTCGTTTCTGGAGGCAATATTCAAGCCAGTAGTGGAAGAAATCCATTACAACCTCCGGTTTCAATAATTTATATAGAACAAAAACAAGAGACAGCGAGAAGTGTTTCTTTTTTGGGGGGAAACGATTTAACGTTCTAAGAATAGATATGATCTTTCTCTTAATCCTTATTCAAACCGGAAGTGCAGAAATCACCCACTTCCGGATTTAACGTTGATCGTTATAGAGTAAATACGATAATAGATAGCGAGAAGCGGTTTTTTGTAATCAATTAAGCGTCCCAAGAATGTATACAATCTCCACTATAATCTCTCTACTAAAAGCAGAACTGGCATAAACCAGCAACTTCCGGTTTTAACGTTGATCGCCACAGAATAAAAACCGTAATAGATAGCGACAAGCAGTTTCCTATATTCAATTAATTGATCCAAGAATATCACGCTATACTACTTCCACTGTAATATCTTTAATAAACTGGAAATGATATAAATCTACTACCGTTTCCGATTTTAATATTAATTGAGAGAATATCACGCCACACTAACCAAACTCCTTCACGTGGTGTACACTGACTGTTAATTGTAAGATTTTCTACAATGTCGTGACGTAGAGATGGCTAATAAAATAAAAATAATAATAATAATAATAATAATAATAATAATAATAATAATAATAATAATAATAATAATAATAATAATAATAATAATAATAATAATAATAATAATAATATATTTATTTATTTATTTTTAGTGCCATGAACAGCCAGATAGCAAAAATACAGCACTTAGTCATAGAACTAAGGGTTATAACACACATCTTATATTCCTTTTCATATTAATAATACATTTGTTTCGACGAACGGAAGTCATTGTTTATCCTATAATGTACACATAATTTTATGACTTGTGTTTGTCTGGACAAACATAATTACTTCATTCTTCATTAAAATAGCTAGTCAATTATCTTAAAATTGTCCTTAAAACAAGGATACCGTCAAACATACAAATATACTATAAAAAATATGCATACCTATTAAAATCTATACGTCTGTTCAATAAATACAATTATCCCGATAATATATTAAAAGAACTTGTCACTTTTCTTAAGATTATAGAATTTTTATCTGTCTGGACAAACATAATTATTTCATTCTTCATTAAAATAGTTAGTCAATTATCTTAAAATTGTCCTTAAAACAAGGATACCGTCAAACATACAAATATACTATAAAAAATATACATACCTATTAAAATCTATACGTCTGTTCAATAAATACAATTATCCCGATAATATATTAAAAGAACTTGTCAGTTTTCTTAAGACTATAGAATTTTTATTCATGGGAACCACTTCTGATGCTCTTCTAAGATTATATGTTGGTACCCTTATACCTATATTATGTAGGCAGTATTCACTACTATATCTATTATCTAAAATTTTCTGAATAAAGTTTTTCTCTATCATTTTTCTTCTTACATGTAATTCTTGCAACCCCCAGTATTTGTTCCAGTAATCATAACTATGAGAGTAGTAATCTTTTTTCTTATTTCTACACAATAGCCTAATGAAACATTTTTGAACCGATTCAATTTTGCTACATAATGTTGTGGATATATTATTCCATATAATTGCACCAAATTCTAATCTGGGTCTTACAAGTACCTTAAATAGGTAGACATATGTATTTGCATTTTTAAACTCAGGCCACTGTCTAAAAACAAACCCTATAGTCTTTCGTGTTTTATTTACTATGTCATTAATATGATAATTGAATTTCATATTCATGTCAAATATTATCTTTTCAACTTTCTGCAGGGATATTCCATCTATGACATATTTGCTAACATAGTATTGCGTCTTATTGGTATATGAAATAAACTTAGTTTTATTACAGTTTATTTTCAGTAGATTATTTTTACACCATATACTAATACTATCCAAGTCTTTTTGGAGTAAGTAGTTATCGTATTCGCTATTCACTATTCTAAATAACTTCAAATCATCAGCATATAATAATATATTTGAGAATTTAACCTTTTCCGTCAGGTCATTAATAAATAATGAAAAAAGAAGTGGTCCTAAAGGAGATCCCTGAGGTATACCATTCTTTATACAGCCAATACTGGAAGTTACATGACCAATTTTCACTCTATATGTTCTGTTTGATAAATAACTTTGGAACCATCGAATATACTGAGAAGATAGACCAACATTGGATAATTTACGAACTAGAAGTCCATGTTCTATAATAATAATAATAATAATAATAATAATAATAATAATAATAATAATAATAATAATAATAATAATAATAATATAATTTAGCGTGGGTGCAGCCCGATCTAGACCCTCTCTGGTTACGGATTATCTTAAGATTCATGTTCGCATAATGTAGTGTCTCTGGTATTTTATATTTTTGGCTGTTTTTTATATATAGTTTAACATCCTTTTCGAGCGTAGAATCCATATCCACCTACAGATTAAACATGGAGCTTCCGTCGGCAATCGAACTCAGGATTCCCAAATGCAAATCAACTATCGAACCAATTTAGCCAGATAATTTCTTACTATCATTTATTTGATCTTTTGAATAAAATGTTTACAATTGTAATAGTAATTCATATTTGCAGTATAAGAGAGAAAACTCTTTGCCTTACCTCTCGGTTTGTAGTGTTAGGAACAGGTTTATATACTCTTCTGTCTTTAGCAACAATTTCGTCAGCAGCTGTTAGAAACTTAGGTTTCTCCAGAGGGTACTTAGCTCGGATGTCGTATATATGTTGTCTATGATTCCTAGAAATTCAAAAGACACAAGAATTTTTGTAAAATGGTAACTGAAAATAATTATTTATAGGATAACAACTTAATAATACGAAATGAATATGCTCACTATAACTTTGTAATATTTTTCTGATTAATTACAGGCAGGGCCATATTTAACATATTTGTCAACCCGCGATATTAGAAAATGCCTCTCCCCTTAATATCAATGTTTGCTGTCAAATTTCTGTAATTTCCAGAACTGGAATGTGAAAAAACTTGTCCTAGGAAAATTGCCGCCCTCTCCCCCCAAAAGTTATTGCCTCGGATCATAGTCCATGACGCTCCATGAGTAAATACGGCCCTGATTACAGGTACAGGTTGACATTAAAAAATCCGACAATCACCGGACCTGAGAAATTCCGGATTTTCACAAAGCCTGATTTTGGATGATTATATGTGCCGTATATATTTAACAGGAAACGATTACCTGTACAGTCCTTTAAAGAAAGAAAATTAAACACATTAAACACTGAATGAAAAGCAAATGAAAATTTAATGTTCACCAGTTAAATAAAGTAATTCTACATAATTTAGTCCAACTGAATAAAATAGTTCCTAAGCAGGCCTGTAACCAGGATGAGGCTAATGGGACCCTCCAGATCACAATGAGTCATTATGTGCTTTATTAGTACCAAAATTCAATTTAGATATTTATAAGAAAGCTTTACTTATTTTAATTTATTTAAGAAAATGCAAGCTTGGGGAATGAAGAAAATAGCTAGGAACGAGTGGTAGATAGGGAGAATACACATCTTTTCAGCAAAATATTTACACAATTCGTTTATGACACCATATATAAACTGTAGCGAGTAAAGTGAATGAGGTATCGAAGTAAGCGGAATGGCACGAAACATTGATTTGGAAAAGGCCGAAGTGAAGAAAGATACAAGACAAGTGTCAAAATGAGCGAATTTTGATTTAAGTTGACATGTTTTGTTTGTCTAATGTCTAAAAACTAGCAAGAAAAATTAAATTGATAACTCAATGAGAAGTAAAGGACGTATTTTTGATTTTTAATTGCTTAAAAAAAATAGGAAAATGGGTATTTTGTAATTGTAGATTTAATCGGTGCTACTGTCTGTCGAACACGAGCCCACAAATTTGCAAAAATGTAGAAGAAATTTGTTACTTTACCATAGAACACTAATACTGTACTGTAGGTGTACAAGCTGATATGACTAAGAATGTATGATTTCGAGAAGGTTATAACACACTGTGCTCTCCTTACCTTTTGTAAAATAAATAGCACAGGAGTATGCTGTTTTATTTATGCGTTTTTAGTTTCATGTGACGATAGGAGAGAAGAAAGTACGTGACTTTTGGGTGTATGCTTGTCTGTTGAGCCGTCCATTTCTTCGTTTCGATGTATATACACTCGCTTAGAAGCTATACCCTTTAATCTATCCGGACCGAATATTAAACTTAAGGTTTCACAAGATTCTCTAGAGGCATTTTTAAAATTTTCTTTCTATCCCCGTAAAATAAGGGGAGTTTAGAGGAACCAAAACCAAAATCTGCCATTTTCTCGAAAAATGCTCTAACATAAATCAATATACCATTTACAACGCTTATTATACTATAAGTTTGGACATTGTCTCAAAAACAACTCAGGCGATTTTTTTATATTGTATATAATACGGCGTAAGTAATTTCATCTAAAAAAAATCCACAAGGAATAATCTACTTTTGGGGGTGAGTGTTTTCAGATTATTTTTTCAGAAACATTCGAGGAGATTTTGTTCATATTTCACAAATTTGTATTTTATTAATAAAAGAACAATACGGCGAAAGCGATTTCTCATTCAAAGATCCACAAGAGGTAGTTTAGTCTTCGGTTTGAGTTTTTATTGGACGATTTTCTCGAATACGTCGCAGGCGATTTTGTTCATATATCATAAGTAGACTTCGGAGTTATGCATATTTGTGTTTTTTTTTTTTTGATGTGATATTGATATGCTCTTTAAATAGAAATTCGTTTCAAGTGTTTTGGGGTAAAAGAGCAAAATTTTATAGTGCATATAATTGCATATTTTGAAGGTTAGTGCATGTTTATTTCGTTCTTGCATATAAATGCATATTTAGCCGTAGTGTACTAACATGTTTTAATACTCTATGGATACTAACATGGGTGAATTTTCACCCACATATTTTTTTGGTGCATAATTTTGAAAAAAAAAACTAAGATTTTCAATATGTGATACTTAATACAAAATTGCATACCAAAACGCTATAGAAAAAATAATAAAGATACTAGATACTATATAAATTTAAAAGTTTTAATACTCTATAGATACTAACACGAATGAATTTTCACCCATGTTAGTACTCTACGATTAAAGGAACGACCAAATTGATCATTTTTAACGTCCAACAACTTTCCTTACGCATATAAATGGAATTTCAAGTTTCTAATATAAATAGACTCAAGATCTTTAAATGGTTCATTGTTGTCGGTTTAGAATATCTTCCAAGGTCATGTGAAAGGAGAATAAGGAAAAGGTGAGTGATTCGTCCTCCCTGCAATGATGCATGAATGTCAGCTTTTTGGAAGAAGATATAAATAACAATGTCAAATCACCTTACAACAAAATTTCCACGTCATTCATCTCGGCAGTTAAAGTTGCTACTGTTACGTGTGAGTGTATTTGAAATTGTGTGGTCGTGTGGCAGTATAAGAATACCAAAAGAAAAATCTGGGTCCATTTAGTTGTAGTGTGACATCTTCAAATTAGAATCTTAACTAGCTCAGAATTTTGTCCAATTCTTGCTCATTTTTGTCCACCCAAGAAAAATTTTGTACCGTTCAAATTAACAAAAGAGGGTCATCCCAAAGTTTTGGCCACTTCGATCACCTGTAATGCGACATCTTGAAATTCGAATTTTAAATTGCTCAGAATTTTGTCCATTTTTTCTCCACCCAAGGAAAAAACGTACCATTCAAATAAACGAGGAAGGAATATTTCAAATTTTCGGCCACTTTGATCATCTGTAGCGCGATATCTTCAAATTCGAAGTTTAATTAGCTCTGAATTGTGCCTAATTTTTGAACATTTTTGTACCACGAAGAATAAATTCTGTACTATTGAAATAAACCAGGGATGATCATTTAAAAATTTGACCACTTGGATCACCTGTAGTGAGACATTTTCAAATTCGAATTTCAACTATCTTGGTGGTACAAAAATCTACAAAAATAGGGAAAATTCTAAGCTAGTTAGAATTTAAATTTAAAGATATCACACTCCTGGTGATCGAAGTGTTCAAAATTTTGAAATGGCCCTCCTTTGTTAATTTGAATGGTTCGCATTATTTGGATGGTATAAAAATGTACGGAAATTGGACAAATTCTGAGCTAATTAAAATTTGAATATGAAGATTTCGCACTGCAGGTAATCAAAGTGGTTAAGTTTTGAAATGACCCTCTCTTGTTTATTTTAATGGTACACAATGTTTTGTTGGTGGTACATGAATGCACAAGAATTGAACAAAATTTTAAACTTGTTAAAATGCGAATTTACGGATGTTGCACTACAGGTGATCGATGTGGCGAAATTTTGAAATGGCCTTCCATCGTTTATTTGAAGGTATAAAAGTTTTTCTTGGTTGGACAAAAAGTTGGATAATATTCTGAGCTAGTTAAAATTCGAATTTGAAGATGTCGCACTACAGGTGATCGATGTGGCGAAATTTTGAAATGACCCTCCCTCGTTTATTTGAATGGTACAATTTTTTTCTGGGGTGAACAAAAATGGACAAGAATTGGGTAAAATTCTGAGCTAGTTAAAATTCAAATTTGAAGATGTCGCACTACATTTGATCGAAGTGACCAAATTTTGAAATGTCCCTCTTTTGTTAATTTGAATGGTACAAAATTTGTTCTTGGATGGACAAAAATGGACAAAAATTGGACAAAATGAGAGCTAATTAAAATTCACATTTGAAGATGTCGCTATACAGATGAAGTGGCCGAAATTTTGAAATGGCCCTACTTTGTTAATTTGAATGGTACAAACTTTTTTCTTGGATGGACAAAAATGGAGAAAATTCTGAGCTGGTTAAAAATTCAAATTTGAAAATGTTGCACTACAGGTGATCGAAGTGGCCGAAATTTTGAAATGGTTCTCCTTTGTTAACTTGAATGGTACACATTTTTTTCTTCGGTGGACAAATATTTCACGGTTTCATGAATTTAAAGGTAAAAGAACATGGTTAAATTCTCTATCTTATATAACCTTACATATATCATATAATTCATACATCTTATATAACCTTACAACGTGGCGTAAGACGTTTCTTCTGAAAACAGTTCTTCAGAGCAATTTATTCTTAGATTAAGTATCTTCAGACACTACAATTTTCTTCCTAATGCATTGTCGGCAGTGATCAAAGTTTCTCCGGCGTACCGGCCGAAACCGCGACCCTGCAGATGTTACGATTATGCAGATTTCATTGGATTGTTATGGTAAAAACATCTCATTCCAGATTCTAATCAAGTTCTGTAATCAGTTGTGCCGCATTAATCCTACGGTATTTTGTGTCAGTACTCTTCAATATTTGAAGATCTCTTTAACCTAAAACCCTCCCTGTTGGTCTAGCGGCTAGCACGTGCATTTTTGATATACGAAGTCCTGGGTTCAATTCCCGGTGGGAGAGTTAAAACTTGAACGCATTATGATATTTTGGATTCCATCTTAAACTGTCGGTTCGCGTTTCATTTAGCGTTGGTGCTGAAAAGAGACACTAAATTTCATCCAAATTAACCCTCTGTCACCTAGAGTTGGTTTACGTCCATTATTTCTCTTCTCTGATGATATCCTACCACAAGTTCTGTATGCTATTGTCACCTTAAGCACTATTGCTCTGGACAATCTAACATAATGATAGTCTTGAATACATTTTGTCCAACTAACCTCGATTCTTAATTTACCGTCTTTAAAATTCAAAACCCCTCAATTTGCATACGAACGTGTGGAATATTGCGGTACATCAATTTGTACTACAATGCATCGTATGCACTAACTTAGGACAATCAGAATGCACGAATATCACATGTTGCTAATTTACAGAGATTACGCGTTGCAGTACACAGATACTTCCGTGATTTTAATAAAGATGTATCAGGAATAATGATAGTTGTTCAAGGATCTGAGGGAAAGTAATCACATTATTCATTATAACTCGTTGAATATGTAAATAATGTTTGCTTGAAAGTCATAGAAGGAAATTGTTTATCTTTTCTTGAGGAAACAAGCATTGAATATCATTACCCCATAGAAAACAACTGCATATTCCCTCCTTTCCTTCCAGTTTGATATTTTCCATAAGTATTTTCATTTAAAAGCATTTTTTTTCGATAATAAATAAACTAATTCGCTTAATGCACAAGAAACTTTTTTTTTAATTGTTTAACCTCTGGAACTATTTTTACTTTTAAATTGAGACATTTAAGATGAACTACTACTAGAATATTTCATTGTATTTATTTAGAATATTAAATATAGATTTGATTAAAGAACAATCTTTTTTTATTAGTGTTCAAAATTAAATTTACAGTATAATTTAAAGTCTTTAACGTCAATGAAAGAGTTCTTTCTCAATACTTAAAGGATCATCTTGCCATTTCGCAAAAAGGCTTTTGGTGATTGCCATTACTTATTTTTATACGGTAACAAACTAACATAAAGGAAGCAGTTTTAAATTAAGAATGAATGATAAGAACTTACTCGAATTCATCAAGAATCCACGACCACTTTTGCGGCCACCATTTTTGGCTATTTTTCCGTTTCATTTCAGCATCGACCTGTATGAGGTCTTGAGCTACAAAATTGTACTCTCCGCTCATTTTGTTAGCGTATGAAGCGTCTTTTTTTTTTTATTCCTTTATAGAAAGTTCACTTTGCCCTTTGTAGATTTTTCTCTGTTTTCTGTTCTAACTACCAAATATAACTATGGTTTCAATCCACTTCTATGTCTTAACGTCGCTACACGTTCATAGATTCATTGTTGTTCGAACAAGATAAATGTAATAGAAATTTAATTAGAAAAATAATATAATAAAACTTTAATTGTGTTTTATTAACAGAAGAATTACATATAAACTTTAATTTTGTTTTATTAACAGAAGAATTACATATAAACTTGACAAACATAAGTACACTTTTGTTATCTTTTGCATTTATGATTTACATATAGTATGCCAATAATGTACTGCAGTGTACTGCTTGATTTAAGAATGTAACGCCAAGAAGGAGACAAGATAGCAGCTCCAAAATTGGCAAGCAAAGACCTCATAATACAAGTGGCAAATGATTAAAATTACTGCTCTGTGCAACGCTCGACAATGCGGCGACAGTGGAAGAGAACTGGCGACATTCAGTAGCATATGGGCCCCCCGTGCACGGTCAGAATTGCTGCATCACGGCAAGCTATCAAGAGGATGATCCTTTGGATGTCCTCTTGGGATACAGCAAGTCATGTCATGCGATACCACAGTTCATCAACTGTATCTGACAGAGTTCGCAGGTGTAAGAATCGTTGTGCAACCATCTAACAGATGTGTTCAACCAATGTTAGATCGGGGAAACGCGCCGGCCAAGGAAGCAGAAGAATAATGTTGAGTTGATGAGTTGATTTTGAGTTTAACATCCCTTTCAGCAGCGAGGCTATATGAGACGGGAGCTACTGATTAACGTGGAATCCGTACCACATGAAGTATGGCCGGGAATCGAATCCGGGTCCTCCACCAGAAGAATAATGCGTCCAGGCAGGAAGTATAGGATAGTATTGCAACATTAGGACGCGCGTTATCCTGTGGAATATATTTCCGAACAAAATCTGCACTAAAGTGACCTCAATTGGATCAACGCCACATTAATGTACCGTTGGCTAATTAAATGTCCATCAATGCCTAGGAGACTCGAATGGGTAGAAATCCAATAGTACCTCACATCATAACACTTGCTGCTGGTCCGACAGTGAAGCAAAATGCAGGCACCGCCTAGCCTAGTATCACGGTAACGCCAGACATAAATGTGACCATCATAATGCTACAGACAGAAGCGGGATTCGTTTGAAAAGAGAATTTCCTGCCATTCGTCTCTCCATGTGGGACGTTCGTAACTCAATTGTAGTCTCCCATACCTATGCTGTGAAATTAGAAGAAGCCACAACAATGGGCACCATGGAAATATCCTACGGTCTGCCAAACGATGTAGAACTGTTCGTAGCGACATTGAACGCTGTGCAACAACTTTCAGTGGTTGCGCCAGTCGATATGCCTGAGCCACTGAGATCCAGTGTGTTGCTACCTAGTGCCTTCGTGGAGCCATCAAGTCCATATGCACTACTTTGAACGCATTTCGTTCAATACACTCACGATATTGTGGAAGGATAAACTACACTCACGATACGCTACTACTCGTCCTTGATAAAAGACTGAAATTAACAGGAAGGAATAACGCTTTCGAATACGAGGCATTGTTAACTGTATGCACACACTCACGTCCATCAACTTTCATCTATCGCTGATCTGTGATTCTTTGGTCGACCTTCGCTTGCTGTCGCCAGATTATATACCCAACGCTTCTGCTACCGGTACTTCACTGCTGTCTTGCTAATCAATTGTTTGTTCTTCCATGCTCTACATATTCTGTAAATTTGGACTTCCAACAATATCTCCTTTTTGAATATATTTTTAATGGTAAGCAGTGTATTATATACCTGCTGACAAATATTAATACAATTTATAATTTACTTACGTGTAGGCCTACTATTACCATACATAATCATTTATGCGCACGTGTGTTTCTTTTTGAGAGTAAAAATTTCCGTCCGAATACATTTTTTTGTTGTAAAGCTATTGGGATATTTAAATGGTTAAATCTAGGCACACTATGATTCTATTTCTTATTATTGTGCATATAGTGTGCTTTCAGAATATCAGCCAGGTAAGGAGAACAATATACATCCCAAATATTATGTCTTTGTGCATTTTGACATTTAAGAATATTGTAACCATCAGATCCGAATTTATGTAACTGGAAGGCCAGAGCTAACAATTTTCCTTGGCCCTTACTGCTTATTATCTCTGACTGTTTTTGCTCTATAACGAGCAATATTGAAACCGGGAATTGTAGTAAAATTAATTCAATTTGTTTTTTAGTAAGGAGATAAGAGGTGAGACAGAGTCTATTGTTGGGATACTGGACGATTGCAGAAACAATTTCTCGCTATTACCAACTTTTATCTATGATTACCAACATTAAAACCAATTCTTCTTCCTGTTTGAATAGGGTTAATGGAGGAAATGGAACCTATTTTTGGAACGTTGAATCGATTTAAAAAACACTTCTCGCTATCACTTATCGTTGTTGCTCTGGTACATGTTAATAAAAAGAGGGATGGACCAGCCATTCTATGGCTTCGCATACTATGCATAGTATAGTTTAGAAATCTAAAATCTAGATTCCCTGGCACAAGCGCTGAAGGGCTTAATTTTACATTGAGGAATATATTATCAGCATATCGCAAGTCCCGTTGCTATTATCTTGTTTCATTCAAGTTGCTCCACAGTTATGTTCAGCTAACGCCAGCTGGTTTTTCCCAATGTTAACTCGTCCAAGCACTAAATTAACCAGGACTTCGCATTGGTTAAGTTTGGTGATTTTACGGAAATCACTAGTTCACATTACTAGGTGTGACATCATAGAAATACTATTTAGTAAAATCTCGTCATACATTAGCTACCATCCTCTTTAATCTTTTTCTGCTGTTTACTTCCTGCCTTAACTTCATGTTGGTTCCATTTCTGGAATTTGTAAATCTCATCTTTCGTTTCAGCTTATCCAATGAAGTTTATTTTATAAAGCTCTTGCATTTAAGTTTGATCGAAACCTCGACAGGGCGCTAATTCAATGTCTAGAGTCTTTACTTCATCAGAAATATTTAGTACATTTTAAAGATAGAAGAAGAACTTGGAATACTCGACTATAGAATGCGAGTAGTGACTTTGTCCTATTAATATTTGCATTAACAAAGAAATTATTATCACAAAAATGGACACTTTTATAGCAAAAATAAATTTAACTGATAATTTTGTTTCATTTTCAGTGGAAAAAGTAAGAGAATCCTAATAATCAAGCATTGAAATCCCTAATTAAGAAATACGAAATACTCACTCTTCTTTTAACTCAGAAATACATTTTCGTTGTTCTGGATGGAGTTTTTGAAGATACTATAAGGTTCCTTCTTACAGTATTAGCAATAATCCTGATGACTCGCAAGTAAAAATAAATATAGAGAGCCACAAGCTAAAAGACATGAAAGTTTTGGTGAAAATAAATTATTCCTATTTAAAAAATTTCGTGGTCTGTTCATGATTAAGATATTGGTTGGTTGAATTAGAGGAGAGTATCTCAACTTGATGGTCATAACTCCCAGGGGTCGCGAGTGAAACTGAAAATGATAAATGTGCAGTGGAGTACCGGTAATCCGAATACGTTTAATTCGAACATCCATTTAATCCGAATAGGCCCGAGAGGAAAATTTTATTTATTTATTTTAAATTTTTCTGGCGACAATATGCAGTTTTAGGAAATTAATAACTGAAAAGGATGAAAATGAGTGCATGTTTTCGTAGAAAACAAAGTAATCTTTCCTTAAATACGTTTTTTTTCTTTAATAACTGTATTTAGGCCTTAAACCACATTACAATAATTACACAAAGTTTGAAATACAATACAGTACGTACTGTACAATATTGAAACTTATAGGTTTAGTATGAGTGAAATTCACTAAAGTAGTAGAATAAGTACTGTACTGTATCATAAATCTGAACGTGAACTACACAAAGATAATAATACACCTAACGGAAAGATGTGTAACTACTGTACGTACTGTACGTGAAAAAATAAAGGCAACAAGTTTTCCCAACATTTTTAAACATTTTTCCAGTACAGTGCATATACCGCAGTCAGAAAATATGTTTTGAAATACTACACGCTATATATTACAACACAATAGACCCGTAGACCCGCTTCAAACTGTGATTTTCCGGCTAATCTGAACAATCACGTAGTCCGAATAGAGTTTGGTCCCAATTCGTTCGGATTAGGGGTACTCCACTGTAATTAGGATCTAATAACGGAAAAATATTTTTAAGATTATTTTTAATTTCTTAGTTTTATAGACATATTTTTATGTTCATACTTATAGTCAAAACCTATTTAAAAGATATTAAACCATTAAAGAATAATTTTAAAACAATTGAAATAAAGGAGGAATGATACAGGTGAAAAGTTGCATATAGGAGTACATGAAAAATAAATACAACAAAAACTACATATTCAAATAGAGTTCGAAATGAAGGCTATACATATATACAACTGTGAGCGACAGGCAGCAATAATCGAAAAGAATTTATTAGAAACCAAAACTTGCTTATGGAGATCGCTGGCAAGAGGATGTGATAAAAGGAGATCGTGATATGAAATAAGTTTTGAGACTGGATTGGACTTTACCATCCTTTTCAGCACAGAGTTTACATGAAATGTAGATCTACAGCTTAACGGAGATCTGAACCATTTGAGCTTCCTCCAGGAATCGACCTTTGGTCTCCCGCGCCGAAAACTGATAAGCTAACCATATATCCACAAGGGAGCACAAGAAGAAAATTTTAAATTACTGAGTGAATTATACCTCTAAAAAAATAAAGATGTTTTAGGAGTCTAAGTGACAGTGAAATTTTGTAGGATGAGTTTTCAAGATGTGATTTTCTTGTTAATTATGGTAAATGAATTCTTCTTCTTCAAGTATATGGCCCGGTCAGTGACTAAGGGAATGAAATCCACTTTTGGAACTTACATATTTCATCTTTAAGATTATCTGAAGTTTCTTTCAGAGCTTTGGATTCATGTCGAGATATTTAAATAACTCGTACAATGTAAATAAATAAATAAATAACTTTTTCATTTCTTAAGTCTACCGTATAAACTTTATGTTTCTTTTTCTCACAACTTTAATAATTGAACTTGATCTCTTGTGCTCTGCTTAATATAGGGCGTTAACCTATATTAAGATTTCAAAATGTTTAAATGCAAATTAATCATGTCTTTTGTCATATGCATTTGTAACGAAAACAGTATAACAATTTTAGTTATAGCTTGTGCGTAAGACTTAATGGTTTGAATTGGTTTCATTAACTTTCTTTGAAAAAAAAAAAAAACGTTATGGTAAATGAATTACTCTTACTCAAGTTTCGGACAAAATTAATGAACACCAAATACGATTTAATCATGTAATAAATTACATGTATGATATTTGGAAATATATATTACTTATCATACATTTTATTAATTGTATTAAGCTTTAAGTTCAGATCGATAAAAGAAAAACCCAAGAAAGACAATAATTAAATAATGCAAACAAATAATTTGTAAAAGAAATTCTTATTTTATGAGATTTTGAATGGAATCTGATAGTATGAATGCAAAGAAAAATGTTTATATATTGTTTCCTTAATCGTTATAACGAAATTTTATGGAGTG
The DNA here is from genome assembly GCF_964235325.1 of Thermobia domestica. Classification (NCBI taxonomy): domain Eukaryota; kingdom Metazoa; phylum Arthropoda; class Insecta; order Zygentoma; family Lepismatidae; genus Thermobia; species Thermobia domestica. The sequence continues at coordinate 160,935,133 of NC_137458.1, forward strand.
TTAATATTCTTGAATCCATCTAAAACTTAATTCTGCAGCATAGTGATTACTTTTCATTAAAATATACAAAAAACATTAAAAGAAACACTACTTTTATTCGTTTGCTTTCAGTAATAAGATGCCCCAAACTAGACCCTCCTCAAAGAGGCTACTTTGTGAGGAACGTTTGTGAGAATGTATTCAATGCAGCATGTGGTATCCGGTGTGATGTGGGATATAAATTAATTGGCAGCAGTATTCGCTTGTGTCAAGAAAACGGAACTTGGTCAGGAGAGGACGCCAAATGTGTCAGTAAGTTCTTGTCTCACTCATCATATTAGGTACTCTATATCTAATTCTGTGATATTTTGTGTTTTCACTAATTGTTCCTTACCTAATAATTTTATTGTTTTGAATACTATACTGTAAAGTAACAAAACTTAAACTATGTTGGGCCACTACTCGCTAAATAAAGTCATAGAACTTCATTCCTGAGGCAGGAGAATCTATAAAAATACTTTTAAAAAAACCTACTGTCTCCGATATTTTACTGGTTATTTCCACTAAAAACAAATTTTGCCAAAATGTCGTCCACTATGAAAATACCGCAATATCTAGCAAAGTAAGAAGTTTTACTTCTCAAAAATGAGAAGAGAAAGAGTGTCATATGCATATATCGATTTCTATCAAGTTTCAACCAGTGTGTGTTAAGGCATAAATCTTAATACCTTCATACTCACTCTAAAAATACATAATAATCGAAATTAAACGGAAAATGAAAAAAAAAGTTTAATAATCTGTAACTATAATACACGAAAACTATTTTTAAATAGATATTATAATTGCTTATTAAACATAAAAAAATTAATTGTTTAATTGATATTTTATTACCATAAACAAAGGAGAGAATTGCAACAATATTTGATTGTTAAATGTTGAAATATAAAGTTGTAACAATCTAACAATTATAATTTGGATTATATGTATTTACTGTAAAGGCTAACAATAACATTTATTTTGGACCTAAATTACTTAGGTATGTAACAACACTTGATATGTAAGATGATTTCTACAAGGAAAGCTAAATATCCAAATTCCTGTAGAACAGTTTAGAACTATCTAGATTATATTATATATCACCGGTATATTAAGAGAAGCAGTAAAAATAAAGTTATATGATAGAACATTAAATTGAGAATTAACTTAAAAATTAACTGATATTTGGAATAATTTATAATAATAATAATAATAATAATAATAATAATAATAATAATAATAATAATAATAATAATAATAATAAAAGGGAAAGATAAAACTAATAATGATTGTAAGAAAATAATTATACTAACGTAAGAATTGAAAATGAAACAGCAAATAATAATAATAATATCTGATCGTTACATATGAAAAATTTAAAATTATAAAATGAAAACTAAAATTACACAACAGTAATAATTTAATGTTATGAAGATATTTCTGCCAGTTAACGTCTGATGAAGACAACGTTAAGTTATTGAAACTATTACGACTTATTTTAATTTTAATAAATAAGTATATACTCTGGTCAGAAAAGTATTTATTATTTGAGTAATAGTTTTCAGAGTCAAGATGGATGAAGTTACAACTTTCCAATATAAACCACGTAAAAAAATTTCGATTATGTCAAAACTTAATGTCTGTTTTCTGTATGGCATTGACAATGTTTCCACAAGTTACGGTTAAAATCTGCAAGAATGAAGATATAAATTCATCCACTCCCAATTCAATTTAAAAAAAAAATATGTTGCATGATAATATAATAATAATAATAATAATAATAATAATAATAATAATAAAAGGGAAAGATAAAACTAATAATGATTGTAAGAAAATAATTATACTAACGTAAGAATTGAAAATGAAACAGCAAATAATAATAATAATATCTGATCGTTACATATGAAAAATTTAAAATTATAAAATGAAAACTAAAATTACACAACAGTAATAATTTAATGTTATGAAGATATTTCTGCCACGGATAGAAGTGGAAGCCGCTATAAAGAAATTAAAGAAACACAAATCTCCGGGTGTTGATGAAATTCCGGCTGAGTTAATTTTAGCTGGAGGCGAAAAATTGTGGAACAAGATACACAAACTCATTCTCCTTATCTGGAACAAGGAAGAATTGCCACAAGAGTGGAAAGAGTCAATCATTGTTCCAATTCACAAGAAAGGCGACAAAACTGACTGTAACAATTATCGAGGCATTTCTCTTCTGTCAACATCCTATAAAATCCTTTCAAATATTCTATTAGCAAGATTGACCCCATACGCAGATGAAATTATTGGAGATTATCAGTGCGGATTTAGACGAAATCGATCAACTATCGACCAAATATTTACCATTCGCCAAATACTCGAAAAGAAGTGGGAATACAATACCCCGGTACATCAACTATTTATTGATTTCAGAAAGGCTTACGACTCGGTTAGGAGAGAAACATTATACAACGTTCTTACAGAGCTTGGAATACCGAGAAAGCTAATTAGATTAATTAAGATATGTTTAAGTGAATCCCAAAGTAAAGTCCGGGTAGGAAAATTTTTGTCCACGAGCTTCCACGTCGAAAATGGCCTGAAACAAGGAGATGCGTTGTCGCCATTATTATTTAACTTTGTTCTGGAATACGCCATAAGGAAAATCAAAGATAGCAACCAGGGCCTAGAGTTGAACGGCATTCACCAGGTTATGGCATATGCTGATGATGTAAATTTAATAGGGGATGATAGGAGAACAGTAGAAATAAATGCAGAGATATTATTAAACGCTTGCAGGGACATGGGTTTAGAAGTAAATGCAGAGAAAACTAAATACATGGAAGTACGTCGGGACCGTAATACGGCAAATTGTGGAGGCGTTAAAATATTAAATAATACTTTTGATAAAGTGGATACTTTCAAATATTTAGGATCAATATTAACAGACGAAAATCATATTCACGAAGAAATTAAATGTCGACTAAAAGCAGGGAATTCGTGTTACTATTCGGTTCAAAATCTCTTGTCGTCGCGAATTCTGTCGAGGAATTTGAAGCTTAAAATATATAAAACGATAATCATGCCTGTTGTTCTGTATGGTTGCGAAACATGGTCGCTTACTCTCAGGGAAGAACATAGACTGAAAGTATTTGAGAACAGGATCCTGAGAAGAATATTCGGACCCAAGAGGAACGAGAATGGGGAATGGCGGAAGCTTCATAACGAGGAACTACATAGTTTATACGGTTTACCCAACATTGTTAGGGTCGTCAAGTCTAGGAGGCTTAGGTGGGCAGGTCATGTAGCCAGAATGGAAGAAAGTAGAAACGCTTTCAAAGTCTTGACTGGTAGACCCATAGGAAAACGACCATTAGGAAGACCTAGGCGCAGATGGGAGGATAATATTAAGATGGATCTCGCAGAGATAGGAATACAAAGTAGAAACTGGATGCAATTAGCTAAGGATAGAAGTCAGTGGAGAGCTTTTGTGACCGCGGCACTGAACCTCCGGGTTCCATAGGCCATAGAGAGAGAGAGAGAGAGAGAGAGAGCATGATAATATTCGTTAAAAGAATGTTCGATTTTGGCGTAATATGTCGTACATTTTCTTTGAGGTTTCCTAATCATTTCGTTGTAGGGGGCTAATATAAGTAAAGAATAAAGTAGTGAATTTACCTTCCTGTCCCCCCTCCGATTTGTTTTAGAGTACCGCCGTAAAGTTTGTCAAATTCGTTCGATTTTGACACAATATTATATATATATTCTCTTTTCCGTAATTCCCAGTGCTCTCGAATAAAATCAATCACGAATGAGCAGTTAACTTAGCCTCCTAATGTGGTAAGGACACCGTTGGCCTCAATCTTATCCGATTAAAAAATATGACCCAAGATATCTCTCGTAAAATGTATTAGATTTTCATGGAATATGGGGAACAATTTTTGAGGCTTTACAATCATTTCCAGTACTTGGTTTTATAATAAATCAAGGACGAGAGAGTCAACCTTTCTCCTAGATTTAAACTAGTGATTCTGTGCAGTATTAAAGCACACGATTCTCCTTCTCACTGATTTCGATAACGTGCTACAGGAGTAAGTCTCTTATCTCCGACAAAACACACACAATGTTCTATATAAATCTGAGAGGTGTTTTTAAATAGATACTCAGGAAAATTTGTTATATAAAGTTGGGAAGAACGCGTTCCATCATCATTGGTCTCTTTCAACTGCAAGTTATTGAGACGATTGAAAATTCCTAGAAGAAAATAAACTATATTCGAATTGTATTTTTCTATAAAAATTATCATTGATTTTTTTATTTAAATCTTCGACTGGGAAGGGGATAAGTAAACCCTCATGTTTGATTGACTTCAACTGCAAGAGTGAGGATTATGTGAAAACTTCAATAAATACATACATCATATTGTGCTGAAATCGAATAATATTTACGAAAGCTACCTGAAAAGTTTTTAAAATCTCGTATGTGTGTGTGTGGGGGGGGGGGGGGAGAGATTGAGCAATTCAATGAAAATCTAATATTTTTATGAAAGAGGCTTGGATAATATGTTTTAATCGGAGGGAGAGATAGTAAGCCATACCACATTAGAGGTTAAATTCACTACTCATTCTTGACAAATTTTTAATCCCATGCACTACGATTACGAAAAAGAGTCATAGAAAATATTCATTGTATTGCATCAAAACTGAATGAGTTTTATGTAAGTTACCGTGAAACCCTAAAAAAATCAGAAGGGGAGGGATAATACCACTGATTTCAGCTCCATACAGAATTAATTATTGGGAACCTTTAAAGAAACCACGTCCATATAAGCAAACGATAACATCTAGTAGAACGCGGAAAACCTGAAGAAAAATTCATCAGAACGTAATTTACTAGGATATCAGTTCAGAAGTTCAGAGTTATTCAATTTCATCCGGTACTATAAAACTTGCGGAAAGGTATACAGTGAAAGATATGCTTGCAGTAACATAATGCACTTCATATTTTAAGAATAATTATTATTTTTTTTTTCCCTTAGTGAAATCATGTCCACCCTTGAAAGTACCAAATAATGGAAATGTAACGTGTAACAAGATGGACAACTCAATTGACACAGAATGTGAATTCAACTGCAAACCAGGTTACACTCTTGTTGGGTCAGCAAAGAGAATCTGTTTGCCAATTGCTGTGTGGGATGGATTACAAGCTATTTGTAAACGTAAGTACAACATTCGTTCTAATATATTAACTAAGGTTATGCCACAACCTCTCTGTTGCAACTACGCTCGAGTATTTAGTTCTTTCAACTATTTTCAATTATTATTATCTAGGTATTACAGTGTTTCCGTGAATGTAGTTCCAAATTTTCATAATATACCCAATTTTTTATAAATTCAGGAGATATTTGTACCTGGTACTAAGTGTACATCTGAATTTACTTGAACTAATTTTATGTAATTTTCTATTAAGTCTAAACCGTAGAACAATTGATTAAGACTATTACTATGAGTCTCCTGTTTCTATCTACCTGTTTCCTGTTTCTATCTATATATAAATTCAGTTTAATTTAAGAATAAATTTAGTATTAAAGAGGAGTGACTTTGTTTTTTGCAACATGTAGTGAGGTGCTATACACGAATCTCGATAGTTTAAGTTTTCTCAAGGACGTTAGTGAACGCAGCGTAGGTATTTTGTGACTACACTATCTTCCTGTAATTCATTCTAATGGTATTCCCTTAAGCGAGAGAACTTTTAACCATAACTGCAAGAACAAGAGAAAATAAGGTGCATGGAACTTAATTATTCAAATTAGAGAAAATAATTCTAAACATATACAGAAAAGGAAAATTTTCTTAAATAACACAATAGAAATAGATATAATTTACTATTTTCCCGATATTGGAATAACACATATTCATCACTGGCTGCATACTAGGCCCATACTAATATAGCTGAATTTATTTCAATTTCGCAATTATCCTTATTATTTTGATAATTTTAAACATAGTTTACGAGAAAAAGGTAGAAGCATTATTACAATTTAAATCGTTTTATTTTATTAGTAATTATATTATTATATTTATTTTATTAGTAGTTTTTGACTTACTGCAAAATTAATCTCCACTCGTAGAAGTAACAAAGTAAATTACTTATTTCTTAAATATAATAAATTTACTTATTATTACATATTTACACTTAATTATATTTCTATTATTCTTATGAAAAAATAATAAAAATCTTGAAATAGCAATAATACAATACTTTTTGAAATTTTGAATTATTGAAAAGTCTTTGGATATGGAATTAATGAAACATGTAGGTCTATTTCTTTGTCATCTACCAATATATTATAACTAAAGTAGATATATGATTTTTTTCCCTTATAACATCAGCCATATTTTGTCCTCCCCTTCGCAAGATTCGTTTTGGCAGTGTTAAACCACCAAAATGTGGTTCTGTTAAGCAGAAATATGGAGAGAAATGTGAATACGTATGTGACGAAGGATTTGCTCTTAAGGGACCAAATGTACGGGAGTGCGAAGGAAAAGGACGATGGAGTGAAAATGGAACCAGGACAAAATGTGTTGGTGAGTCAAAGTGTCGTTACACTTCTTTGTTTCATTTTTTTATTTTGTCTTTTATTGAGAAAGAAAAAATGAAAAACAAAATTATTAATACAATAAATTAGTCTTAAAAATACTATGAATAAATGTTTGGAAACTTCGTTTTATTGATAATATATTAACTTTTTTCTACTAAATATGATTATTATAGTGTTTCAAAAACCATTTAGTTTAATGCGAATAACTTGTCCTTTGTCAATAAGCAGGTTTTTATTTAATACGTATTAAGGATTTGGTATACGCAGTGCGGCAACTAGGAAACGAGATCAGACCTGCAAAAAATTGGTGAATAACAAACGAAATCAGCTTAACTCAGTTTGTTTAAATTATTAACCTTCTTTGTCCAGCAGTTTTGCACGATACGTTAAATCATGACGCATAAATATCTCTGAAAGTCCTCGACTTTAATGGTGTTCTAGGTCTTCATCATTGCTTTCTGGATGGTGAAAATATTGTCGAAAATGCAATTTTTCAGTGACACTTTTAATTTAGAGAAAATAATCACATGAAGACATCTGGAGAGTATGCGAGATGTAATAACACAAACACCTTTTTGGATAAAAAAAAAAAAAAAATGCACCATCAATCAACGTTTTGTGTGATGAAGCAGTGTTCTGTCCTTTTCCTTTTCCTTTTGTGTGTTTCTACTTCTCTGTCAAAGAATGAGATATGAAACGAATACACAGCTTCTGTTACTTTACATCGTCCATTATTATTTGGATAGTAATTCCTTATTGACCTCCAGAAGGTTTTATTATTACCCTGAGATTTAATGTCATCCAGAAACATGTAACGAGGAAGACATGTTCGAAGAAACCATCTTCAACATCTCAAATGTTTCCGTTGAGTTTTCGTAAGCACACACACAACTTATTATTCAATCTATGTTCCATTGTTGAATTGGTGACGACGCATCACAACACTAGTTTGTTCTTGGATGCGTCACGCGCCACACTGACGATCGGTTAAGCTAGAATTTTCTGCACAGGTTTCAAATGTCACACTTAAGATTTACCACTGTGAAAAACTTCGGTGGTAAAATTAACTTAGCAGCCAACAATCAGTATCTTTTCTTAATTGCCGCGCTGTTACGTTATTTCTATGTATTCGTTGTGTATTGAAGAAGAGTTCATCTTTTTATATTTATTTAACAGATGTAACTCCTCCTCTGCTAGAATGTCCTGAAAATATTACGGAAGTGGCACTGGAAAATGAAAACTTTGCATTGGTAAATTGGACTGTTCCTCAGGTTGAAGGTAAATATTTTATCATTTACTGCTTTCCAATTAGTCTTTAGCTTATCGTATAAATGAAAACCTTAGCGATTGGCTTTGAGATTTCAATAGTAATACAAATAGTGTACTTATACTTTAATAATAAAATGTTTCCTTTTAATTTATTAATAATGTTTGAAAATGATTTTCTGATGCCAGTGTTCAATCTAGATTAATAATATTTAATGTTAGGGTATGGTTATAGCAAAATTTTCATATTTCATTCTTCCTTTTTAAATTCTTCTATCTAGAATCATCCTTCGTCCTTCATAGAATAGCGTTTGTATGGCGTATTCATCGATCAATTTTCCTCAATCAGAGACAAATCAGGATTGACAGCAAAAATGAAGTATTTCACATTTAGGTACAAAAAATAAAGAGATACAAACTTCATCCAAAATGAAATCTTAAGAGCTTAGCTCATACCCCACAAAAAATCTTAAATACACCACTATATTTACGGTACTGAGAGCTCCAGATTCCTTGTCTCGCCATTCTCCTGTAATATCTTTGAGCGCAAATTGAAAATAGGTAGTCATTTTAAAAAAATCACTTTTATAACTTTAAGTTGGGTTAGTAGAGTAGGGTGTTAAGGTAAGCTTAGATGAGTAGAGTAGTTTAGGTTATGTTAGTAAGTTAGGAAAGGTTAGGTTAGTAGAGTAGATAAGTTTAGATTAGTAGAGTTAGGTTAATAGATAGATTATTAATAAGGTAGGTTAGGTAAGTAGGATAGGGTAGATTAGGTTGGATTAGGAGTAGATCAATAGGTTAGGTTAAATTGATAGAGTATATCCTAGTATGGGGTAGGATAGGTTAATAAAGCAGGTTAGGTTAGGTTAGTAGGATAGGATAGGTTAAATTGGGTTAGTAGAGTGAGGAGATTATGTGGTGCTGATTAAGAATAATCCATCACAAAAATGTTAATTTTACAACTAAAATGAGTAGGTGCATATGAAAGAGGATTGTGTAGGATATTAAATTCCATTGTCGGAAGTATTTTTCACAAGGTAGAAAACCAGTATTTCGTGTTTACAAGCGTTAATCAATTACAAGAATTATAGTAGGATTAAAATAAGTGAGTATATATCAAAGACAACTGTGTAACATAACTTTTACTGGCGAAGTATTTCTGCGCGATGTAGGAAAACTATATTTTATGTTTACAAATATAGTTACAAGTGTGAAATAATTACAAACGATACGACCTATGCGATTTTATGCTTTATCAAGTCTTTTTTGCACTATCCTCGTTTATATACATAGTTCCTGTCGCTGACGCGCTTTCTCCCCTGCTCTGACTCGGTTAGATAGCATTCTCGGTTTTGCTTACCTCCAAGTACAAGTTGCTTTGTGTTTCTTGCCCAGTCGTTCTTATGGCGTATGTCTGAACGCGTATTTATATTCTTAAGGAAAATCCTCATAAAGTTAATTTTCAGCCATGAATGCAATCCCTAAGAAATATCTTCTAAGACCTTACGAGTAAATTTCCTGATGAAATTATTGCATGTAATAGAATAGCAAGTAGTCATTTCCAGAGCATCAGTTTGCATGCATATTATCAATTGTATGCAATTATTTGGGCATACACCAGAATAATAATATCTAAAACGTCTTAGGGAATAATTCAAAACAAGAAAAATAAAAGAAAATTTGCACCGATTATGTTAGTTTAATAGGGTACATTAAGTTAGGTTATATTAGGCTACGTTAGATCAGTAGAGTAGAGTAGAGTAGGCTATAGAGCAAGTTATGTATGTTGTGTTTACGAGTACCTTTTTATGCTTTTCTTGGTGATAAGAGTTGCTATTTTACTTGTAATGATTTCATACTAGTAACGCTACACTCGTAAGCAAAATACAGCTTCCTTACACTGTGCAGAAACAACTCACCAGTGGAAAATAGTAAGTCATACAGTTCTCTTTCATAAATACTCACTCATTTTAAACGTGCTAATCAGTTGTCATGAATTGAGATTAGTAACCCTACACTTGTAAGCATAAATACAGCTTTACTACACTGTGCAGAAATATTCTACCGGCAGAAATTAATATCTAACACAGTAATCTTTTGTATGAAGTTACTCATTTTAAGCTCAAATTTACCACTTGTATGACGATCTATTTTCAATCTATACATATCTTTATTTCCAATACAGATAGGCATATTTACACTTGTTTATTGCCTATTTTCTTACATTGGTTCTTTAGCACCTTATTGTGGTTATTTTTATGTTGTTTGTTCTATATTATGAGATAATTTTTGAACCAAGATATTAATTTTTCCTTCACGTAATCAATTTTTAGACCACAACGATTGCATTCAGTTTACAAATAAGGAAATCACAGCAGAAAATTACCTTGAGTAGCTTGCAGAAAGAGAATACCTGCAGCCTGTTTTCTTAAAACGTCACTGAGTAAGCAGAACTAGCGTAGTGTGTAAGTAACCAATAAGCGCACTGTCCACTTGATCGTTAACTTAAAAAAAAAAAAAAAAAAAAAAAAAAAAAAAAAAAAAAAAAAAAAAAAAAAAAACACCTTTTGCTTTTTGAAAAAGCAGGAGATATAAAGTTTGGTTCAGCGTACGTTATAACCAGGTATCTGTTTTAACAAGTGTTTGTTTCGCTTTTCCCGTTCCGTTGAAGGAGGAAAAGAGAAAGATGAAAAAGGAAAATTTCGCTATAACCATGCCCTTAGTTAACCACTCTAAATGTTACTGCTACAATAAGGAATTGTTATTTGTTTACTCCTATTTTCCTGCTGCTAAGTTAGGTATTACAAATTTACTTATTTACTAATTGTGCTGCTTTTGATTAATAGATAACTCAGGTATTCCTCCTTTCGTATTGACTGTTCCAAGCATTGAGCTGCCAATGAAGTTTAAAATTGGAACAGTGACAGTAATATATATTGCAGAAGATAGCAGAGGTAACACAGCCTCATGTAACTTTACTGTAACTGTCATTGGTAAGTAATACTACTAATTACGTTTCCCTTAAGTCTTTTTTAAACTTTTTCGAAACAAATTATGTATAATAAGGTACTGAGGTGAATAAACAATAAAAAAACCGTCATGTTGAATAAGTACCCAACCTTAAATTTTCTCATTGTTTTCCGTAAAATTAAAATGCTGTCCTTTACAGAAAGAGCAGTGTGCATTTGTGCTTACAGGTAGCATGTGAAGAAGAAAATAGTCATATACAATGAAAAGTGCGAAATTGAGAAAAAGATGTTTGAAAAGTTAATTCATAAACGAAGATTGGATTAGGGGCAATAAATGTAATGAATTGTGAACAATAAAGAAAAGCTATTAGCATCATGAACAAATCAATTTTTCTCTATCATTATTATCATTATCATTAGCATTTTTTAAAGATTAACCAGCAAAGACTTCTAGTTTAACGCATATAAAATATTTACAAATGTACGAAATATTTACAAATATACTATTTTTTTGATTACTTTAATATTCATTGTACAATTAGAATTCCCTGTAAGAAGTTCGTTTTTTATTTTCATACTTGTGATAAGAGTTAAGCATCAGTTGAGAACACATCAAACTAAGTCAGAGGAGTAATCTATGCTCTGTATCTACTATTGTGCTAGTCCCCACTGGCTATGTAGTTTCTTTGTAATGGAGCATGAAACACAGAATTTTCCGCAGCAATGATTGGAGTATATCAATATTTCTACAAAATTATTTGATAACTACCTCTAAACTCTATTCGATTGTGTAAACTTTAGATCTTTATTTTTTATCTTTATATATGGAAAGGAAGTAAAAGGAATGGAACCTCGATTTTCCGAGATTGATATAGTTCATCAGCAGCAATTTCCTGCTTCTGATTCATATTAATGCTTTCACTTATATGAACAGTCTCAGTAAAGCACAGACGTTTCTGACTTACAAATTTTATAATAGAATCTATATACTCGTAAAAGTATATTTTTGGATGTTTTAGGTACTAAAAGACAATATTAAAAACATCTTAAGACATATTTACACAGCATATAAGTTCGTGTCAAAAATAGAATAGTTTTCGGTGAATGATTATTATCGAATATAAGATGAGGAAATAAAGAATCTAAACTAATAGAATGTAATAATACTGTCTGTTTCTGTTTTTAGAATGCAATTAATGATATTTTCAATTGCCTCTTTTCATTGCCTCTTTATTTAATGGATACCTCCACTTCTAGTCTATTAAAATATCTTTAATTACTTTTTTTTTGTAATGAAACATTTTTCTCTATAAGAATTAGGACTTTGCAGATAATTCTGTAATATCTTTAACCCTCATATTCTTGTCAAAAGAATTTTGCTCCAGAAGAAAATGATTTCAATATCAAGTGATCTGAAGTATATTATAAGACTGAAATGGCCGACTTTCTCCGTTCGAAATCACAATGTATCTTCCTTGTCGAAATCAGCTCTAGTATAGAAAAGTTGTGAAACACAGGGATAGAGAGAGCAGAGAGAAATTGCCTCTCTTAAGTTTGAGAAACACATGCACTTTAATAAGTTGTATAATATAATATGCTAAATGAAGAACGTAAATTCTTATGTCGGTGGACAATTTTGCCGTCTTCCTCCTGAAAAATATTAAATGATGCATCTGTTGGGAAAGTAGGTAGTTATATATTGGATGACATTGTGTACGGAGATGTGTAAATATAAACATAAAGGTTTACGTTTTCTTTCATATTTTTAAAATATTTCCCTTCCTCATTCAGATACTCAACCACCGATTGTTGACCAATGTGAGTCTCCTCCTATTTTCCTCGCTAAAGAGCTTAATGTATCCATTGCTTGGGATGAGCCAATATTTTCAGACAACTCAGGACAACCGTTAAAGGTAAATATTGAGACCAAATTTTCTTTCTTATATTCAGTATAATGTCCTTAATCTTTCTATTCCTTAAGTCTGTTAGACATGATAATGTTTTCCATAATATACTGTATCAAATATCCATCAAGGTAAAATTTAGACATGGTCGATATTAAATTGTGTAGAATTTTAAAGTTGTGCACACTTGATATGCCTATTTCAAAATATAACATACTGTATTTCTATACTCTACTCTATTTCAACTAGTTATTCTAATCTTTCCCAAATGGAAGGAAAATCAATCAACATTATAAATGATGCTTTATGATTACCCACAATGCATAAAATTAGAGATTATTCACATGATAAATCAGGGATGCAAATAACCACTCGCCCACTCGCCTGCGGCGAGTGGTTCATCGGTGTGGGTGAGTGTTTAATATCATACCGAAGGTAAGTAAATTATTTCTATTGTGGGATATAGGCTAGTAGCTTTTTCTCTTGGGCGAGTAAAATTTTGTTGCTTATTTGCATCCCTATGACAAATGCTTTCATATTTTATCTGTGGATATAACACGTTTAATATAAAACTTAAGCTGTTTATAGCTTTACAATTGTATTACATTTGGTTTTATGTTACCTATCTTTTTAAAAATTAACAGCTTTACTATGTTTATTCATTTTTAATTTTTTTTTACATGTATAGATATCTCGTTCACATGATCCAGGAATATTTCCTCTTGGCAGCACAAATGTAACGTACATAGCGGAGGATGAGTCTGGAAACAACAGCACATGCGTTATCACCATTACAGTTCAAGGTAAATTGTATCCAATACTAGTATCAATTACCCGCTTCGTTAAAGTAAGAAATAATAGTAATATGTTCCGTTAGTCAGTCCTTTTTACTATTACTAAAGCACATTTTGATATCGATCATTTTTACTATTACTAAAGCACTTTTTGATATCGATCATTTTCGATGATTTTTTTTATATAGCCCCCTCTTCTCTCCATGTTGCGGGGCACGGCATCGGAAGTGTCATTGTTCCCCTCAGTGACCCCAAAAACTATGAATTCGACATTGATATTGGTCATTTTGATCATTTTTATATTTCTCTCCCCTCCTTTACCCTAAGTCGCGAGGCTGAATTTTGATTTAAACGGCATCAGAAGTGTCACTGTTCATCTCAGAACCCAAAAAACTATAGATTCGACACTAATGTCGATCATTTTCGATCTTTTTAAATGTCTCTCCCCCTCATTCTCCCTTAAGATACATCGTGAAAGTGTTATGACAAAAACCAGTGATATGAAAATCGAACTTAATCTAGATTGAAAATTTGATCGAGGTTGGTCCGGTGGTTTAAGCGTTATTAAGTTTTATTTATTTTTATATATCTCCCCTTCCCATCCCCTCCCCTAAATTCTACCATCAAAGTGAAATGATAAAAAAAAAAATCTCATGCCCGAACCTCATCTGTGTTAAAAATTTGATCGAGATTGATCGTTTGGTTCAAGAGTTATTAAATTTTATTTATTTTTGAACTACTCCCTTCTCCTTTCCTAAGTTCTATAGTCAAAGTGAATAGATAAATACCATTTCAGGCCCGAACTTCATCTATGTTGAAAATTTGATCGAGATCGGGCGGGTGGTTCAAGTGATGAAGTCCCAAAGACAGTCACTTTCAATTTTATTTTTTTACACACACACACACACACACACACACACACACACACACACACACACACACATATATATATATATATATATATATATATATATATATATATGTATGTATGTATGTATATATATATTCCTCTCCCCTACGTTGCACCGTCAAAGTTAAATGATAAAAATTGTCCCAGGCCCGAACGTCATCTATGTTGAAAATCTGATCGAGATGGGATAAGTGGTAACTATTTTTATAGAGGTAGTTTCTGAGTACTTCAAATTATATGCCCGTAGCCAAACTCCCTGTATAAAACTTGTTGCATGAGTACCTTAGGATTCTGAAACATGTATCTTTGGATAGGGCACATAGTAGTTCCTAAGTGAAGACCTAACCCGACAACGGTAGGTCTCATAGTTTTGGAGCTATAGACCTGTAAAGTTCAGTTTTTCATGTTTTCGGCAGCCTATAACTCCGAAAGGAAGCATTTGTGAACCCAGGTTGGTCTATACTTTTTGTCTAGTCTTAGTGTCAGAAATCACCTCTCAAACGTTGTCGGTGTTGTTTTGAAACACCCTGTATATATGTATGTATGGATATGTATCTATGTATTCCTTCCCCTCCCTCATTCCTAAGTTCTACCGTCAAAGTGATATGATCAAAATCATCTCACGTCCGAACTTCATCTCTGTTGAAATTTTGATTAAGATCGGTCGGGTGGTTTAAGCGTGTGAAGTCACAGAGATAGTCACTTTAATTTTTTTTACCTATATCTCCCCTTCCCCTCTCATACGTTGCACCGTAAAAGTGAAATGAAGAAAACACCCCAGGTCCGAACCCTATCTATGTTGAAAATTTGGTCGAGATCGGTGGGGTTGTTCAAGAATTATTAAGTTTTATTCATTTTTATATATTTTCCCTCCTCCCTTCCCCAACCCTAAGATCTACCGTTAAATATATATCCACGAACTAAATACAACTTTCTTACAAGGCTGACTATAATCTTTATTATAAATTAATTAAAAAATGTTACAGTTTCGGAAGTATATCACTTCCTTCTTCAGACTACTATTCCAACTTCTGTCTGAAGTTGGAAGTGTATAGTAGTCTGAAGAAGGAAGTGATATACTTCCGAAAGTGTAACATTTTTTAATTAATTTATAATAAAGATTATAGTCAGCCTTGTAAGAAAGTTGTATTTAGTTTGTGTTTAAGATGGACACAAGGCCTTTTTAATATATATATATATATATATATATATATATATATATAGACTGTCCCATAATTCGTGTGTAAACTTTAATTTCATAGTACTCAGAACTGGTAAAAGATAGAACTGTGAAATTTGCAGGCAATTTAGAGGAAGGTCAAAAGATTTGTTTGATAGCAAAACGAGATCGCGGGTATTATTGTTTGCGGAGTTACAGGGTCAAAGGTCAAAACGCAATTTTTTCCTTATGGGATTTCAATGTTAAATAGTAGTCTCACATGCCATTTTTTTGAATATCCATCTCCGGTAGCAAAAATTGGTATATCGACATAAATTCTGATCCGAAACAATGTAATAACGAGAAATTTGGGCAATCGTGACCCGGTGACCTCTAGCAGGTCATCTGTGACCTATGAAGAAAAAGCTCCCTTTTCAACAGCTTATTGTACACAACTAATTCAGTTGAAGATAATGTTAAAAACACATATGCACAAAGGATCTACTGAACATCCTTTTTAGCAAAACGAAGAGGTCAACAATATCACCAGAGGTCAAAGGTCACGTAGTTAAAAAGTCATATTTGATGTGTTAACAAATAAGAAACTGTGACATTGGAAATAATGCTTTGAAGTGCCATAGAACACATGCATAAAGATCCTGCCAACGAGTGTGTATGGGCATAGGGAAAAGGTCATCATAAGAGGTCAAAGGTCACGCAGTTAAAATTTCATGTTTGATGTGTTAGCAACTATGAAACTGTGGCGTTTGAAAAATGATTTGAGCTACCATGGAACACATGCATAAAGGTCCTTCGAATTGGTGTATATGGGCATAGGAAAAAGGTCAACAATGACATAAAAGGTCAAAGGTCACGCAGTTAAAATTTCATGTTTGAAGTGTTAACAAGTATGAAACTGCGATGTTGGAAATAAGGATTTGAGTTTCCACTGGACATATGCAGAAAAGATCTTCGAATTGGTGTGTGTGAGAGGTCAACAATATCGTAAAAGGTCAAAGGTCACGCAGGTAAAACATCACGTTTGATGTGTTAGAAAATATGGAACGACGACGTTTGAAAAATGATTTGAGCTTCCACAGGACACATGCATGCTGCACAGGACACAAGTCCTTCCAATTGGTGTGTATGAGGATAGGAAAAAGTCAACAATGTCATAAAAGTTCAAATGTCACGTAGTTAAAATATCACGTTTGATGTGTTAGAAAATATGGAACGGCGACGTTTGAAAAATGATTTGACGTGCCATAGAATACATACAGAAAGGTCCTTCCAACGGATGTGTATGGGCACAGGAAAAAGATCAAGAACGTCCTTAAAGGTGTAACGCCTCACTTTCATGGGTTACGTTTATCGGTATGAATATGAAATATGTTGTACTATTATTATTATTATTATTTGTTTGGGTCGCCATGTTGCTTCACAACAACAATTCCTTAATAGTTTGTTTTCAAAATAATCCTTCAACTACATAATATAGGACCAGAACGCTTCTAACGCATCTCACACATATCAGGTATCCAGATTCTTGTACAGTTGGTGCAGATAAAGTAAACAGATTATACTAATATGATATCTCAGCAGTTTTCAACGTAAAATATCAAGCAAAGTAATGATTAGTTCAAGAAATAGATAAGGATTTTTATATTTCAGGAGAGCAAATTTTATAACAATTTGTATATATTCTATTTTAGGCAAGATGATACCATCAGTAGTTTCAGCGGCGAATCTACAGCAACATATCTAAAACATTCATATCTTCATATGTACATTTAGCTCATTGTAGGAACAAATTACTAAATTATAACAGAACACAACAGAGTGCAATTGTCAATTAACCGGGTACTTTCTCATTCTTCATAACCATCATAAAACATTTATCGCGGTCTTGTCTCAGTTCCTGTTCAGTCTCAATCATTCTTTTATTCATCCGCTCTTCCAACTTCTGCCAATGAAGTTCAAAATTCTTATTCTGATCCTCGAATTTCTCTTCCAAATTTTTATTCATACGTGTCATCTGATCCTCAAAATTTTTATTCATACGCGTCATCTCCTTCCACAGTTTTGTCAAAATTGTTTCAGATCCTATATTACTACTTTCACCAACTTCTCCTTCTTCTTCAGAAGCCTCATCCTCCTCTACTATTGATTGATTATCTTTACTGGTACATCGACTACAACACCAAGTGTTTAATAATTCTTCTAACTTGGTTGATTCTACTTTTTCACACGACAGATGAAAATAATTGCGGCAAGTATTGCACACTATACTGTTATCAGTATCCTGTCCAGTTACTTCCACACCGTCACAACACAGATACATTAAATTGTCTCTGCTTTTAGCAGTTTTGTCACCTTTATTCTTCCTTACCATATTATTCAATAATGTTCCGCCTACTTCCGAAGTTCCAAAATCTTCTCAAAACTTGTTTTTTCTCTGGCATCCACTATCCTGAACGCTGATATCTTTTCAGATCATTGTCGTTATATTCTGACTCTGGATCTGCGACCAGTAACGACATGTGTCTTCAAAGTCCGGTAACACGGTCGCCATTCTCTGTAACTGTAAAAATTGATTTTCTAAAAACACTCACTAGTACTTCCCATTTTCTTTCTTCTATAGGAACAACCATTCGTTGCCATAAGAAAACCTTAACTTTTATACAATTTGTATTTCGGACTTCCATTACGAGTAGCACAAGTCAAGCAGGTCCGGATATCAAGCGTGGAAGCAGATTCACAGCATTTAACAACCTTAACCATAACCATAATTATACAGATTCCAAATCTCGGTTCCAAAAATTTAATGTTTATTTTAAATATCAGGATACAAGGGCAATATTACAGCTGTCTGTTTTTTTAACGATCCGGATTATAGGATACATCAGTTTCTTAGCACCCTTTTACTTAATACAGCCAGTACATATATTATTTCAAGGCAACGACGTATTTCCACATGACTGCGAAGTTTTATACACAATGGCTAAGAATACATATAAAACATCCGTAACATCCATCTCGTAGTTTGAACATAAGCTGTAATATTAGCTTTCTAAATTCCGTAAAATCCATATTATTTAATAAAATAATTATTTCATACAAAAACTTAATAATTTAGCATTGGGAATCATCTGGGATATGGAAGTAGGCGGTGCTAAGCTCTTAGCAATTCATATTGTGGTACATTTCAACGATATTCCAAAACACGTCTTACCGTCTATATTTATTTACTGCACAAGAGAATATAAATTTTCAATATTTTATGGCAGTTTGATTAAATAACCTTATAAATTCCTTTGAACCTCAAATTAATTCGATTTTACATTTATTCACTTTCACTGTTTATCTTGTATATCCATCAATCGGTCAATAATTAGAAAAAGATAAAAATGCATATATACAGAATTTAAAGTACTTTCCGCCCAGTGATTCATTTAGTTCCCAGAAAACTATAATTTATCGACTCGTTTTAATGAAATTTTAGTTGAAAATTGATAATAACATTTTAAAATTAGTAACAATAAGCTAAAAATTAAATGAACAAATATTTAGAATGAAATAAAACAATCAATAATTACAATGTCAAGCAAAACAAATAAGATTTGAAACGATCGGTTTTCAGATCGTTACAAAGGTCAAAGGTCACGCAGTTAAAATTTCATGTTTGATGTATTAGCAAGTATGAAACTGTGATGTTCTAAATAAGGATTTGAGATTCCATAGAAAATATGCGTAAAGGTCTTTCCAATTGGTGTGTATGGGCATAGGAAAAAGGTCAACAATGTCATAAAAGGTCAAAGGTCACGCAGTTAAAATGTCATGTTTGATGTGTTAACAAGTATGAAACTGTGACGTTAGAAAGAATAATTGGAGCTCGCATAGAACACATGCAGAAAGGTCCTTCCAAGGGGAGTGCATGGGCTTAGAAAAAGGTTAACAATGTCATAAAGGTCAAAGGTCACGCAGTTAAAACATGATAATTTGTATTAGCAAATATGAAAGTGTGACGTTTGAAAAGTGATTTGATCTGCCATAGAATACATGCATAATTAATGGTCAAAAGTGTCATAAAAGGTCAAAGGTCACGAGATAAGAAGTTTATAGGTCGTATATTGGCAAGTATGAGACGGCAATGTTTGAGAACTAATTTAGTTGGTATGGTATATAAAATTAAGAATATTTTTTGGGCTCTCGGAAATCTTTTCTTTTAAATAACAAGAATACTTAATTTTAGGAAGTCATTATAGAATGCGCACTATTGTGTGCAGGACATTCTAGGGCATAGTGGGTACAGGATTTTCTTTCGTTTAGATTCTAAAAAAAAGATATTATTTGGGTAGCATTTTCCAATGAAAATATCACATGTAAATGCAAATCACTCAGGAGTTCTCCAAAAATAAAAAAAATAAAAATCCTGAGAACAGAGTGTACTACAGATTGTTCGTTATTTCTTTGTATCCATATCAAAAAGGATAATGCATTGAAAATAAACTGTTTCCAAGCAATGCATTGTGCTGTGAAGTTTGAGGGGAGAACAAAGATGTCCCGTATTCTCATGAAAAATAAATAGGGCAGCCTTAATATTTCCTTGATGCTTATCCAGGAAATTGAGAAAATAAAAATAATTCCACTGGAAATAAATTGCTTCCCCATATGTAGGAAGGGACGCACTCTTATCGTTTATTTATACCCTTTTGTGACTGAAGCATAAACACGACCTGTTATGTTTTAAACTCACGTCAAATAATCAGTCTGTTTCGTTCACAAGGGTGGTTTGGTGTTACTAGAATGATAATCTGGTTGGACAGAGACAGTGAGGCAGTGAAGTGTGGAGTTGAGCTTAAAATTAAATGAGTTTCTGAATCTTGAGTGTTTGGGAATATTGTGTGTCTTGTGAGTGTGTACGAAAATAAAAGCTGTTGTATTTCTTATTTTCCCTATACTCATAGGCCTACGTGTTTGGAAGTGTGTGTGTATGTGTGTGTAATTGCGTAAGTCACAGTGGATATTCTAACAAAGGAACAACGTGCCGATTTGCACACAGTTCTTAGTAGGAAGTAGGTTACAAAAACGCGGAGAAAGGCGTTTGCACGGTGGGGTGTGAAAATAAGCAATACCCAAATTCTTCATCTTTGCAAACAGTTTCGGAATAACTGTTTTTAGAAAGGAACATCTATCTCAGCGACAACGAAAGGCAGGACCACCTGTAAGGATCTCTACCGAGGATACTAAACGCAAAGTGGTTCGTTCTGTGCTTAGTTCACCAAGAAAATCAATCCGTTGCTGGAGTGTTGCACCCAACGTTGAAAGAAGTTTGCTGAGTAGGATATTGCGTGTGCTTGAGGTTGAGGCGTACAGTATGAAGATTGTAAATAAATTATATGATGATTATTTTGGTGCCAGAATTTTATTTTGTAACTGGTTGATAGACAAATTAAATGAAAATCCCATATTTTTATTTCAACTTATGTCAGATGAAGCTTTAAAAAAATGGAAGAGTGTCTTCGTCACATGAACGGTTCTTGGGACCCAGTCCACCGGCGGAAAGAATTGAACGCTGTGCAGATCAAAGGGGTATTATGGTGTGGATGGGACTAACAGCAACTGGTGTAATAGGGCCGTTTTTCTTCGAAGGAAACGTTAATAAACTTACATACCAAAATATATTGCGAGAATTTATTTTGCATGAACTTGATCCCTTAAATCTTGATCCACACAATGATATGTGGTTTCAACAGGATGGTGCTCCAGCACATCGTACTAGGGCAACATTGCAAATTTTAAGAGGAAGGTTTGGAAACCGTTTAATAAGTATAGTTTCTGATGTTGAGTGACCAGCTGGAAGTCCTGATCTAACCCCATGCGACTTCTTTCTATGGGGCTTTCTTAAGCAACAAGTTTATAAAACTCCTTCAGTAACACTTGAAGAACTTCGACGATCGATACAGCGTGCCGTTGAACAGATAACTCCAGACACTCTTGAAAAAATCTTCACAAAGACACTTATACACAGCATGAACTTAAGTTTAGCACATCACGGAGATCACGTGGAATAAATTGCAAAGTACTAAAAAGATTTACAGTCCACAAGGACGTCAGTGTTTGTTGTAGAGGTAAGACAATATTTCAAATATTTTTGTGCAATAAATAGCTATTAATATGTTTCAATAAGAAAAAAAAAAACATTTCGAATGCAGTTTTGCAAGGCTAAATAATTAACAAAAGTGGGACTCATACTATGTTCAATTCATTATTTTAAACATCACAGAAACATATTTACCATTGCCTACAGCATCTGAATTACAAAATTAGGCTTCCTCACCTTATAGCAGTATTGACCTTTTCATTATGGTCATGTACACCCCTTGGAAGGACGTTTCTGCATATGTTCCATGGAAGCTGAAATCCGTATTTAAAATGCCATAGTTTTATACTTGCTAACACATCAAACATGAAATTTTAACTGCGTGACCTTTGACCTTTTATGACATTGTTGACCTTTTTGCTATGCCCATACACACCAATTCGAAGGACCTTTTATGCATGTTTTCTGTAGTAGTTCAATGCATTTTTCAAACGTCTCAGTTTCATACTTGCTAACACATCAAACATGAAATTTTACCTGCGTGACCTTTGACCTTTTACGATATTGTTGACCTCACACACACACCAATTCGAAGATCCTTTCTGCATGTGTCCAGTGGAAACTCAAATCCTTATTTCACCATCGCAGTTTCATACTTGTTAACACTTCAAACATGAAATTTTAACTGCGTGACCTTTGACCTTTTATGACATTGTTGACCTTTTTCCTATGCCCATATACACCAATTCGAAGGACCTTTATGCATGTGTTCCATGGTAGCTCAAATCATTTTTCAAACGCCACAGTTTCATAGTTGCTAACACATCAAACATGAAATTTTAACTGCGTGACCTTTGACCTCTTATGATGACCTTTTCCCTATGCCCATACACACTCGTTGGCAGGATCTTTATGCATGTGTTCTATGGCACTTCAAAGCATTATTTCCAATGTCACAGTTTCTTATTTGTTAACACATCAAATATGACTTTTTAACTACGTGACCTTTGACCTCTGGTGATATTGTTGACCTCTTCGTTTTGCTAAAAAGGATGTTCAGTAGATCCTTTGTGCATATGTGTTTTTAACATTATCTTCAACTGAATTAGTTGTGTACAATAAGCTGTTGAAAAGGGAGCTTTTTCTTCATAGGTCACAGATGACCTGCTAGAGGTCACCGGGTCACGATTGCCCAAATTTCTCGTTATTACATTGTTTCGGATCAGAATTTATGTCGATATACCAATTTTTGCTACCGGAGATGGATATTCAAAAAAATGGCATGTGAGACTACTATTTAACATTGAAATCCCATAAGGAAAAAATTGCGTTTTGACCTTTGACCCTGTAACTCCGCAAACAATAATACCCGCGATCTCGTTTTGCTATCAAACAAATCTTTTGACCTTCCTCTAAATTGCCTGCAAATTTCACAGTTCTATCTTTTACCAGTTCTGAGTACTATGAAATTAAAGTTTACACACGAATTATGGGACAGTCTGTATATATATATATATATATATAATTGATTTTTGTACATCTCCCTCTCCCCTGCGTTGCTCCGTCAAAGTGAAATGATAAATAGCATTCTAGGCACGAACCTCATCTACGTTGAAAATTTGATCGAGATTGGTTATTTGGTTCAAAAGTTTTTAAGTTTTATTTATTTTTTATAATTTCCCCTTCTCCCCCTCCCCTAAATTCTACCGTCAAAGTAAAATGATAAAAACACTCCCAGGTCCGAACCTCATCTATGTTGAAAATTTGATCGAGATCGGTCAGGTGGTTCAAGAGATTAAGAGTCACAAACATAGTCACTTTCAATTTTATAACATAGATTACTAATTACCGAAAAGAAACACAAAATCGTTTCTTCGTCTTATTAATTAAGTGTTATTAATTAAGAAAGATGAAAACTTAATCTATGGTCTTTTCCAGTGTTTTCTGGCCATACATTCTATTTCTATGTATGAGTGGCATTTAATCAGCGTATTGACTCCCGATCCAATGATTTCTGTCTTTTATGATATACTAGCAGCGTTCACCCCGCTTCGCTGCGGTCACTTAGATAAACTTTGTTACTTAGATAATTTTTACTTTTTCGCTTTCAAGTGATATGATAAAAACCATAGAAGATTGCAGTAAATCTTAACATTATATCGCCTGTCATTTATGTTAACCCGCCCCGCTTCGCTGCGGTCATCCCGGTGCTGGCATATTGTAAAAGTGTCTGTAAAAATAAGCAAATCAATTAAAAAATTTTAAACAGAAGATTCAAGCTATTTTCCGCTGTATATCGCCTGTCATTTATGTTAACCCGCCGAGTGACACGGTCATGCGGGTTGCATATAAATACGTTTATTTTTACCTATGATGAACTAATAACAAAGGATTTGTACGTTATGGACACTTGAATGGTCAATTATCTCAAGACACTGGTAATTAAAAATTAAAGTGATATGATAAAAACCATCTAGGGTCCAAATCCTAATAACCCCCCAAAAATGAAAGAAATTGGTTCAGCCGTATTAGCGTGATGAGCGGACAAAGGATTTTGTACGTTCTCTTTTATATATATAGATTTCTTAATTTAAACAACTGTCGAATCGCCACCTGATAGATACTACTTCAGCGTCAAAAATGGAATACTTAAACGGAATTTGTACTCAGGATGGGATTCATCAGAAAAGACTGAACTAAATACTAATAAAGAAATTTAAATACAAGAGCCATTTAGACAAGCATTTTTAGGCAAGCAAGCTCTTTTTAGATATTTTTCTGTTTATATATTTGACGGAATCAAGTCTTGCAACTTATATTTGGCTCATTTGTATACCAACTAGAGCTATGTTGTTTTGTACAGATATATGAACCCTATGACAACATAATATTTTTAAATTTTTATCGCTCTAGCTTATAATGTATTGTATAATTAATTAAACCATTACAAATGCATTTGGATTCCGTATATGCTAAAGCAACTTAGCTAATTAAACATTACTTCAATATATGGCTGAGTAGTCATAGATCTACGAACGAACGGAACCACTGCTCTTTCATAGATCTAATAGTTATGTGTAATAGGAAAAAGAGTAATTTTGGTTCTCAACGTTACAACATTTTTCTCATCTTTTAATCTAATTTATTAGTAAAAATAGAGCTAATAAATATTTATTTCACTGTTATTTATTTTGAGTGCTTTTCTGTACTTCTTGTAACTTTAATTTATGAAAATACTAATTTCTGTTTTAGATTAACTTGAAAGAAAATCGTTGAAACATTACTATGAAAAAGATTGATGATAGAAGTTAATTTTAAACATATATTTTATTTATCCTATACAGAACACGAATGTACATTACCTATGGACCCTTTGTATGGTAGTGCTAATTGTTCAGAGAATGGTGATGGTGTGTATTGCACGATGACGTGCAGAGAAGGTTATGCTTTTGCTATTCATCCAGAAGAAGATTATTTCTGTGCTTATGATGGTGTGTGGCAACCAGAGACAAATCCATTTCCAATTCCTGACTGCTCAGGTAAGTAATCTGTGTTCGTTTCGCAGCTATATTTTTACACAAATTGAATCAGTAGTTTTGAAAAGGTCATGAGTAGAGATGCAAAAAAGCCGGCTTTTTTGAATCGATAGTTTTTTCACATAAAAAGCCGGCTTTTTTGGAAAAAAACCGAGAATTTTGGAAATTTTGGCTTTTTTCATTTTCATGATTTTTCTATCCAAATAGCTTTCTTATAGTATATTCTATAGTTAGATAAGATTTCCACGACCTGAATGCCATATTTAGCTCTGTAATTTACCATCAAGATGGATGGAGCACATATTTTACGAATTAAAGCTAACATGAAGAATGTAGTATTTGAGGGCAATTTTAGAGGCTATTTAACTTTATTTTAACTTTTGAGTTATCGACTTTTTTTTCCTTCTCTAGATCATTTTAGTTTGTCATCCGTGTTTCATTTCTAAGAGCTTAGTACTCCAGCTTCTAGCACGAAAGTTAAACTTACGTTTTTCTATATATCCGTCAAAGCATACGTTTTTCAATATGTCCGTCAAACCGTATTTCCACATTTCTGTTATACTGTAGTTGTGCAATGATTTAGCAATAATTTTCCAGATACAACCTTGAATACCAATTTATACAAATAATCAAAGCGGATTTAGAAAAGTACTTTGGGAGGGGTTTCTCTGATTGTTTCGTTTTCTAAAAAGTCCTAATTTTATTTGGGAGTAGCTTGAAGTTTATGAGTACAGGCATAACTAATATTTCGTTTCGTTTATATGTTTAGCAATAATCTTCCGGATACAACCTTGAAGATCATTTTATACTGAGAATCAGTGGCGAATTTAAAAAAGTGTTTTGGGAGGGGTTTTCTTACTACTAATGTTTAGTTTTTCTAAACATTCGTAATTTTTATTTGACGGGAGCTTAAAGTTTATGAGTAAAGGCATAACTAATAGATATTTCGTTCGTTTTAGACATTCCACAACTTTGGAGAACAGGCTTCAGTCCGAAAGACCGATCCTCTAACCTTCGCAAAACCGTCACTGCTGGTAATTAGTAATAATAACGATTTAAAAACAATAAGAAAGGAAGTCGGCCAACTCCTACACTCCTAGTCGGCCAGTACACGCACTATTTCTACATTCTCAGATGGAATGAAGGAAGGCTTTGTCAGAATGGTCGAATGCTGGGTTGAATCCCGGACTTCCCGATAGAAGCGCAAAAGCCAACCACTCAGTCACGTTTGTTGTGCAGTTGCATTTAGCTTAACTTAAATATATTCCGTAGTCTTTTTTTTTTTTGTTTTGTTCCGTAATGATATGTTCAATCCCTCTTGTTAAAAATTCAGAAAACTTGAGGACTGGGTAAACTGTGATGGTGGTCAAGGGCGCCCATGTTGTGGTTTCCAAGGAGGGGCAAGTATAAGCGACGTTTCAAAAATAGTTTCAAATTTTGCTGTAACTAATGTAAAAATCCTATTGGATTTTCAATATTTTGAAGTACATTTTCCTCTGGGGGGGCAAGCGCCCCCTTAACCCCCCTGATGGGCGCCCTTGATGGTGGTTATAAAAAACTTGACTGTAGAATTTCAAGAATATACAGAACCATGTGCAGCCTTTAATTGTATTATACAAATCTAAGTATTTCTCTTATGTTTTATTTTAATTTTATTTTGTTTCAAAAAGAGGGTATGGAATATTTTGAAGTAAAAATACTACATACAATTTTGCTAGTTATTTGTGTATTTTTTGAAAGAAGTTTTTACTCTTAGGGTTGGCTCGTTTACACCAGCTGTTTTTTTTTAAATAACTGGTTTAAACTAAAATAAATTAAAAGAACAAAAATGCGAATCGTGTGAACTTCATAGTGACGTTTCACATGTCAAACCATCTGCATTAGTCTTATTTCCTTTTCACCTTTTAATCAAAGTGTCCCATGTTCAATTCTCGGTCGAACCACAACCCTTCTTTCATGTGTAAACCAAGTACTCTTTCGGGTGTCACTTTAAGCGAAAGTCTTCTCCTTGATAACCTCGGTATTACGTAAGGATGTTAAGCCTAATCATACAAAACGAAACCAAATTATATATTTCTGCATGCCTGTTGTTTTATAAAGAAGCGAAGGTTGCTTAAATATATTGATTAAAATTGGTAAAATTTATCGATTGCCTACTTAGCTTCCAACGTTAGCTTGGATTGGACTTTCAATGATACCTACAGTACATACTAAATTTGTAATTTAATACCTCAGTTTTAGAAAAATAAACACACTGCTGAACAAGACTGCACTTATTTAATATAAAAACACATTTACACGTGACGTTTCGATCTTCTATCCAAGATCCTCATCAGACGTACACTCACGTCTGATGAGGATCTTGGATAGAAGATCGAAACGTCACGTGTAAATGTGTTTTTATATTAAATAAGTGCAGTCTTGTTCAGCAGTGTGTTTATTTTTCTGATTTTATTCGTAAGACGTTGACTATGATTGTGTGTCACTCAGTTTTAGCGTACTGATTATAATACGTTGACCTTTAAATTTTACATGCTAATTAAATTTTACAGGATTTTCCCGTTATTGTTTTACATTTAAAAGAATGACGGGATTTTCCCGATGGCTAGGGCGGGAGTTTCTCAATTTAAGAAATTTACTGACCGGACTTCTTTAAGCTTATGGGACCTCTTCCAGCATAACCCCGTTGTTGAATAATAACACCAAGGTGAAACAAACTTATTTCTGTGAATATGTAATATAAATACATAAAGCAAAATATCTAAATCAAAAAACCTGGTTTAAACCCCAAAAAAGCCTGGTTTAAACTGCCCCCCCAAAACGGGTTTTTGGCATTTTCAGAAACAACCATGGTTCTTGCCAACTCTGCTTACTTTTGTATATAGGAGGTTAAAATGTGTTTATTATATACATTGGTTAATCCTTTGGAATTCATAATGTAAAAATGTTGAAGTAAAATTGTTTAAAATATCTTTTCGAAATTCGTGGTTTACTTTCGAGGTTTTATATTATTATCGGCATCAACCACTAATTAAATGACTTTCTGTGTTATAGAGAAGCGAAACAAAGTCTGCTTTATCGATTTAAAGCAGAATTTTGAAAAAAGCCCAAACTTTCCCAAGCAAAAAAGCAAAGCAGAAAAAACCGAGTTTTTTTCCAAAAAAGCCGGTTTTTTTCCGAGCCCTTGCATCTCAAGTCATGAGTCAGAAAAATAAAGTTAGGGAATTTTTTTTTAAATTAATTTTTTCAAACTCCTATTAGACATGAAATGTTCGACCTTTGTTTGAAAAAGTAGAGTTTTCTTGTTATTGTACGAAATGTACAACTTATTTAGAGCAATTGATAGCAACAAAAAGTGTACTCAATGCGAACACGCTGTTTTTTGTGACTCATGACCTTTTCAAAACGACTGATTCAATTATACTCGGGTTCTTTTTGTGTATTTGTGATATGTGCGAAAATGTACAAATTATACTTTTAGGTTCATATGTTTCTTGTACTATAATGTAATCATAAATTAATATGTAATCTTAATGTAATATTTTTTTTCACGAATTAACATAAGATGGTACTTTGAAGCTTTCTTTCACGAATAGAAGAAGTAAACAGTCAAAAGTAGAAACAGGTCATTCATTCATCTCAAAGAAGGAATTTCATATCCGAGATTTAAAAACCCTGAAATTCTGAGATTAACTAAGAAACAATTTGAAGTGTATGTGAAACATTTTAGAGCTTATCACTTAATGAAAGTTATTTCATTTTCTTTTAGTGACTGCAGTGCCAAATACAATAGAACAAAGTGGAGTTATTTATATGGACAGTGAAGACTCCATTTGTCAGGATCCATTTATTCTTGATCAGGTAACATTAACTTAACAAGTACATGTATAAATAACGATAAACATAAGCCATGTAATGTCACAATTTGATTGATAGCTGAAATTTCATATATAATACATTTTGTTTCCATAACTATTAAAGAATACTTTAAATAAAAATTTTATTAAAACGAAATTTACTTCTTAGGGTTAAAATATTTCGTTCCAATCTACAATGCAAATTCGATTTAAACTGCTTGGAAAGACATCAATCAAATTGTCTTTGATATGCACTAAACAGTTCAGAGATCGCTTGTAACTGCATGATTAGACTTCCTGTGTTAGTTTAGAAGACCAGGGTTAGATGCCGGGGGATGTATACACAATTCAGATTTTAAGTTAAATTATAGTTCACGTCTCATAAGAAGTTAAACTTCAAATAAATGAAGAAACAAAATATTTTTAAAACGCCAATTACACATAACTAACTAACTTGACAATTTTTCATTCATTATAAATAAGAATTAGTTATATGCTAATAAATTTCAAATGTTGGAACTTTTTTGTTTAGTTGAGAATCATGATATATTTCAAAATATGCATTTTTATATTTTAAAAAATCTGTTCCCTTTATCGATATACTTTAGTTGTTTCTTTTTTCAAATGTATTCAAAAACTCAATAAAGTGATGTTAATAAATTCATGCATAATTTCTTTTAATTTTCTCAATATATTTTATCAAGTAACAAGAAAGCAGTAACTAATAGTAGATCAAGATGCCAAGCAAAAGAGGAAGACATCTTATATTAGGAAAACAATCTTCAGTTCGAATTTCATAACTAATTGGTTGCATGTCCGTTAGTGATCGGTAAAGTCAGAATTAAAATAATTTTAACTTTTTGTGTTATATGCCTACATTTTAGTCGAAAATGTTTCTCTGTGATAAAAAAAGAAAGTTGAGGTTAATTTTCACGAGACCAGCGTTTGTCATACTCTTTTTTTTTTTTTTTTTTTTTTTTTGTAATGCTGTTATAAGAAGTGAATTATCTACTAAGAAAGCTTTTAGCACTTCTAAATGTCGTTTTTTCATAAACGTTAATTCTCGTTATACAAATTTTATATGTATTAACCAGTTACTACGCCATAGCTCCTTCCTCGGTCGCTACGCCTTCTCCCCAGGTATGTTGTGGTGTAACATAGATTAAATGACATAAAACTATCCTTTTTGTTGTACATAAAAAGGAAAAGAGAGCTGTTCCCAAAATTTTCCTGCTCATCTGTTTGCTACCCAACAAATCAAATTTGTTTGATGTTTCACTGATATTAACTATTTTCGCTGCTTTTTTTAGTGATATTTATAAATTTCTTCTAATTTGATGCAGCCGTAACTTTTATATCAAAGAGAAAACAGGGCTTGAAACAATTTATGAGAAACAACAATATACAAATAATCGTGTATTACAGTTACTTCTTATGATTATAGAGCATCACATAGAGGTACCGAAAAATATTATACTTTTGCAATCGCTAAAATGTTTCAGCATACGTGCTTTCATTTGCGAAACTTCCAAAAGATAGAATGTGTTGTAAGAGTGTAGATCAATGTGTAAGAGAAAATGGAAAATTTGCAATTTTACATTACCACAATATTTAGAAATGAAGACTTAAAATTGTAGTGTGCAGTATTGTCTGCATTTCATTTTTTAAATGTCTTGAGTAGAGATGCAAAAAAGTTTTCATCCTTAGCTTGGAGATTTCTTCCCCATAAAATAAGTCTTTTTTTTTTAACAAAAAGTCGAAAGTTGTAATTCTTTTGGCTTTTTACGATTTTCTTATTCATGTAGTGGATTCTACAATTGAAAAAATGCCTTTAGAACAACCAGTACTTGTGAGTTCTATATATTTGATTGGCTTTAATTTTGATTTGATTTGTTTTAGCTTTCTTCGTTTGTTTTGATATTCATAGGTGCTGTTTTGATTGCCTGACCACTTTACCAAATACCTTAAACTTACACATCTTATCATGTGTGTTTAACGAGTTATCTAAATCCAAATTGGCAGATAATTAAAAAGTATCATAAACCAAAAAAACAGATACAAAACACTTTTATTTTAGAACACAATGTCGCTTACGTCTTGTTCTTTGCTCGGGAACCATTTTATTGTAAGCTTCTGATATTCTATTATCAAAACCAAATATGAATTCATTTTACAATATTGAAGCCATAAACTGTCATTTTAGACATAATGTTAGACATGATAGAGAAATTTCATTATTCACAAAATTTCTTCGTTTTTTATTGTTAAATCATCAATATATTAGTTTTTTTTAAATATGTAGATATCGTCTTTAACTGTCTCTTTCCTCGAATAATTCTACACCTAGTGGTCACTAAATTGCTACCGCGTACCTAATACTTTGTTGGTTCGCCTTTTGCTCAGCGAGCGGCCTGGACACGGCATGGCATCGATTCTGGTAGTTGCTTACATGTTTCCACAGGGATCTGACACCATATTTCCTGATTGCATACACAATGAGCCCACAGATGTCGGTGCAAGAGTCATGGTGTGAAGAGTTCTTTCCACAACATCCCATAAATGTTCTATAAAATTAAGATCCGGTGAGTTAGGGGGTCAATTCATATGCTGCAGCTCCGTGGAATGTTCCTTAAGCAAGCAAGTACAGTACTGACTTGGTAGCATCGCACATTGTCCTAGAAACTGTCATCTTCGTGTGGGTAGAAGTGTTGCATTGTAGAGTTTAAATGATCCTCTAACACTTGCAGGTACACAACGGATGTCCCGCTGTGGTCCATGCACACCAATGGTCCCAATCCATACCAACAGAATAATCCCCAAACTATACAGCCGCCCCCAGCGCGCCCCATGCACAAGAGGTCCATAGCTTTGTGCTGTTGGCACCACATATGCACACGACCATCTAAAAGGAGGAGCACAAACCGTAATTTATCGGACCGACATTCCCTTTTCCAATCACCCACGGTCCAATTAGCGTATTCTTGTGCCCAACACGATGAAGTCGGCGGTGACGAGTCGTAAGGAGTTGGTCGTCAGCTGTTAAACTTCATGCGTGCCAGCGTACGCAATATAGTTGCGTGGGATATTATGGGTGTTGTGCATTCATCATTGTATTGATCATGTAATTCCCAGACACTGATGGTTTGTTTGGCTGTCACGAGCTGTTTGACACGACGCTCGCCCCACGTTTTGAACTTCCGTTCTCCCCTGCACTCCCCTCTCTTGTAGATCGTTACCCCATTTTTTCACAGGAACGGGCGCATCCGACAAGTGTTGCTGTGTGGGCTATTGACGCACCTATTGCTCGGGTACCCACAATCATACCCTATTGGAATGCGGATGAATCCCGCCCACATCTTATTATAACAATGTGCTGTCTGTCAACGTGTAGCCTCGAGTGTGTTCTTTCTCTGCAATACTGCCAGTCGAGGTGGTCATATGATCAGCATGGCTGCTGGCCACACTTTCTTGTGTGAAGGAGTGGTCGCAATTCAGTGAGCGCCCAGTGTATGTGAAATGTGTCTTGAGCTCCTAAAACATATTATAATTGAAGTTTTAGTTTATGCTTAATTGTAAATGATAAGTTATTCTATGAAGTCTAAATATAACATTTCCAAAACATTATTACTAGTACTATTAAATTTTTGACTAGAACATTTTTGTCATTGAACATCATTCTATTAGGTCTACAAGCAATCTGTTGGAATTAGAATAAC
The DNA here is from genome assembly GCF_964235325.1 of Thermobia domestica. Taxonomy (NCBI): domain Eukaryota; kingdom Metazoa; phylum Arthropoda; class Insecta; order Zygentoma; family Lepismatidae; genus Thermobia; species Thermobia domestica. Next base: position 160,967,945 of record NC_137458.1, read on the forward strand.
CACTGTATCCACTGAACTGCCCTTTTTTCTATCGAATGACCGATTTTCTTCGACTTCTGAATTTTTCGTGCTTTCTCTTTAGAATACAGTACTCATTTTTTTTCATGTTTCAATAGAAAACGAAAGCCTGAACGTATGTTATTTCTTCATTAATATATTCGAAAAAACTCAAAATTTCCCAGAAAAAAGTCCTTACATCTCTAGTTGTAAGAGTTTAGTTTATTTTTAGCTCGTTTAACAATAAATAAAAAGTAGATATTTGAAACTTTGAATGTATTAGCATAATTTAGTGACGTATCGAAGTTCCTTGTTTCAGGTGAAAAATCATGTAAAGAAGAAACTAGAAGAAAATTTTCCTGAAGTGTGTGGAGAGAATTTAACTTGTAATATAAAAGATATGGAAACTGCGTGCGAAATTTTGTTATCTGTTATTGAAGAAGAATTCAACACAGTATTAGGAACAAGAAAGAAAAGAAATGTTGAAACTAATGTAAGTCAAAAATTACTTTATCAAGTTATTAGCTATGAAATTGAATTAACTTAATTTGTATTGTGCATATGTGACTTTATTTTGTACTGATAACGAAGGAAATAAAACATCAATATATACACATTAAAGATAGGCTAAGGCTAGGTAACATAAATTTGAAATAGGTTTGATCCTCACTTAGACGACTATACTCAATAATACACTGTTTTTATACTGTTTTTACCAAACAACCACTTTAAATAAGGATATTGCACATTTATTTTCCCCATTTTTTTAATGCACAAAAGGTGTTATAACTTTTTGCTTCATATAGGGGATATGGAGAATATTTGTCTCATGATATTGATCATCGTGACTTAATATAACATCCCGGAGGGTTATAGAAATGTTCCAGTTGTAATATTACCAAATTAACGCTGAGTAAATTTAAATTCCTTTTTCTTTCCCATGTTTCAAAACTAATATTGAAATACTTTTTCTAGAATTTTGATTCAAATATTATATTGATATACGTTGTTGTCTGAACTCTCAAGAAAGTATATAAAACACTTAACGTAAGTATTTCTAATAGTATTTGTCTTTCTGTGTTTACCTAATGAATGGTTTAACAAGGAAATATAATTAAAGGAACAGTTCGAGTTAAAAACAAGTTTGATGCAATAGAAAGAGAAACAAAAAATAAGAGACCCGTATTTTTTTTATATTTTGATAGGCCGTCTCGTTCAGCTTCTACAGGCATTTGTTTTTGATAAGTCGTAGATGGTGACGTCATGGGTGGGATACGCGAGAAACTCAATGTGAGTCAGCAACCACTCCCTTGTACGCAACTGATAACGAAATGAAACTTTAAGTTTTACGTCCCACGGGTATGCCGGTTAGGCTAAAGGAGACGGTGATGATGAGAGATGAGTGAAATGGTGGAATGAAGAAAGTGGGAGGAAACGGGAGAACCCCGAGAAACCCACGAGCACGGTGTTTGTCCACCACAAAGTCCACACAGCGCGAGCTGGGATCGAACCAGGGTAATAGTGCATTGGATTTAATAGATTGTGTTTTGGATTTCTTAGCAGTCTTTCTCTGTGTTCAATTCTTGAAGGAAGTTTTTGTTAGTTGTTTTTCCTATAGCATTAGTGTAAAAAAGAGTAGAGAGAGAGAGAGAGAGAGAGAGAGGGAGAGAGAGAGAGAGCAGTAATTACGTTTGTTGTGCGGAACAGTGTTTCTTCCAGACAAGTTTTTAGGGTGGCACTGTCTCCCGGAGTTCTGAGAGATTCCCCCGGAGGAGACCAAAATAATACGTCTATAATGTAATAAATATAATAGTACTGTGTAAAAATAATGTGCCTCTTCGAATACTAAGTGTCCCTCCCCCCACGGATTTTTTCCCGAAAGAAATACTAGTGTGAAGTAGAAAACACGTGTTAGTACAGCGCGTGCTGTGTCTGTGAAGTGAAGTAGAAATGCCTAACACCTGCTGTGTTTTCGGTTGTAATTCTTGTGCAATTGAAGCTGAGGACGTAAAGTATCTTTTCTTACGTTTCTAAGTCGTGGGAAATCACCAGATCGATATAAATTATGGCCCAAGAAAATCAATGGGAAAAAATGTACCAAATAAAATCACTCGTGTTCCAAACATCTTGAAGAGCCTGCCTTCGAGAAGTCAAATTAATGCCAGTGGCGGATCTAGGCTGGGGCCAGGGGCTTAGGCCCCCAGTTTTTGAGTGACAAAATTGATTTAAGCTATTATTTAGATATTTTTGAAAGTTTTTAGTAAACATGATATATATATCATAGTCTGGGTTCTGACTCACCCCCCTGAGTTTTTACCGTTTAGATCCACTTCTGGCTAATGCCAGAAGAATTATTTACACGCAAACTGAGAAAGAATGCTGTTCCAAGTATATTATTGAAAGGTTTAAAATCCGAGCCATTGAACAAGCACCGATCTATGTCCAGTTACCAACGTACAAATATCGTACAAGACGCAATTGACGGTTGTAGTCAAGACGAGGCATTAGAGGGTAATAGAGACGATGTCACTCATGATTCTGAAGATACTGCTTAAGAAATGAGCTATACAATGTGAATTAGGGAGTGAAATATACTTGCTTGCAGAAGGAATCAGTGACGATGACTGTTCCTCAAGACATTGATCCATCGTTTAATTTCTCTGTATCATGTGACAATGATGATGGAGCGGGTGATGAGAGTTGTTCCGCGGACAGCTATGAGAATAAAAGAAATTTAACCGGTGAAGTGTTTTTCGTATTCTGGCAAACTTTACAGATGTTATTTCATTTTTGCCTCATATGTTGCGCTCCTGTACATACCTTGAAGCACAAAATTATAGGGTCAGCGTTAAAAATGGCAACAAAACGTGAAAATGAACATACTTATGTTTGAGAATCGGAAGAATGATTAAAGAAAAGGTACTTAGGTGTTGCAGCAATCTCATCCGCCATCTATTTACATATTGGTTTCGATTTTTTTTTTTTTTTTTTTTTTGAAACGCTGAACTCATGCTTTATAGGATACGTTTTATAATATTATAAAAACGTTTGTACAGCCCACCATCAGATATCATTTTCTACATGCAGATGATATTTGTAAGCCTTTGCAATCAGTTCTGGAAAAGGAAACCGCACTTAGAACGTGCCACCGCACCTCTCACAAACGAAATGCTTGGCACTGTGTAGTAAGTAAGCCTGCTCTCGCTCCTTGCCCACCTGTGACGTCATCACAAAATCTTTCTTCCTCTGTTACTCGCTAACGACTGAACGTATCGCGATCAAACAAACACCATGCCTTTTTAGAATTTTCAACTCTACAAATGGAAATAAATTGTAAAAAATGCATTTCTAAGTCGAACTGCTCCTTTAATTTTAAAAACTACGGTTTTGAAGACAAAAGTTTTTAAAAAATCTTGCAAATTTTGTTTTCTATGAAAATGTTTTCTATTTCATGTTGTTCTTGCCAGAATGTATACTGAACATATTTAAGAGTACGCTTTTAACGCATTTTAAACTTATATGAAACTTCTTACTTATTACTGCATTTCTAATAGTTTACGTGAGGATTGTTATTTTTTAATTAATTATAAACTTAAGAATTAGATATGTTTCTTCTATTTTAGTGCATCAATATTTTACCCAGCATTGAACCTATTTGTTTAGAAATACCCAATGTACTGAGATAAATATTTAGATATGCGAACAACAAAAATGTCCAGTTCTTCAAATTAAAATTACGAAATTTATGTGTCTTATTAAGTTTATATTCCGTAGTTATACTCTGCAGGATATTGAAGACTGGAATAAATTACACGATATGGTTGTTATCATTATTTTCTATTAATATCTGTGTGACAAGGGGATACTTTATTTCGTTTATCATCTTAATTTTTTTGTGTTAATGGAGATGATTCTGATATGCCCTTTTCTTCTTGCGCTTTAGGGTAATGAATCACAATTTTCAACATACAGTCCAAAGCACTCCGATGCAGCAATACTCTCTTCTTCCGGAAAAGCTACTATTGAAATTCGATTTGTTATGATAGGTAAGTAGAAATTCACTAAATAGTGTGTGCAATAATATCAAGAAATTATTAGCTTTTACTACATGTATTGTTTCTTTGGTGTTGTCCTGAAACTTACCTTGGTTGCATAATACTAACGTAACCTAAGTGTAAGAATATATCAAGGTGATTTTGACGTATTACACTGTTTCCGATTTAACTATCTTTATTAAAGATAAAAGTATAAAGTATACTTCGTTAATTACTACAAATACTTGATTTTGATTTATAATTGACCTCAGGTTTTTATATTTAAGAAATTTCAATATTTTAAGAAGAAAGTTCACTTTAAATAAAGAAGTTCATAAAACAGTAACGTACTATATTTGGCTTTATTTGACGCAAAAATACTAAATATTTTTACACACAAAGGATTATGGGTGTATAATATATAACTTGACAACTTTGAAAGAACTTCTTTTCTATTATATACATTAGAATTATCTAGTTTTTCTACATAGTATTTTTATTTCCTTTGTTATATTAAGAAGTTTTAAAGACTGAAGTAAACGCATGTGACAGACCAATTGCATATTATGTAATTGGTAATGTTGTAATGATTAAAATTCATTTTAGTACGTATATATAAGAGCATACTGTAAAACTCTGTCCCATGTAGGTTGTAGGTAGAGCGTTAATAAAAAGAGCGTCAAGAATCGACTCCCATTCCCGACTTTTATTATAAAATTCCGCTATAAACAGTATTTTACAAAAATACTATAAAGATAATTCCTCTAAGTTTGCAAAGTTAGATATAGGTAGTGTTTGACCGCAAGGTTCCAAACAGGATCTCCACAGAGCCTCGTAGGAGGCTAAGCAGAGTGGTGTTAGGGATCCCAATGCTCCCTGGCAAGCAGAGGGTTGGTTAGATGACCACAGAGCCCCGTAGCAGGCTAAGCGCCTGAGGTTAGGATTCCCGACAGAGCCCCGTAGCAGGCAAGGCCAGGAGAAAGGAAAAGCCAAGAGTCCCTTGCAGACTAGAGGCTTGGGGTTAGGGTACTCCTAATGTTCCGTTGCAAACAGAAGGAGGGACACCAGAGAACTGGTACAGGTCCGCTGTTGGCCATCAAATTTATAGGGGTCTTCGAACGGCGGTGACGCTGCTGCTTCGTTGTCGTGGTCTGCTTCGTGGGAGGAGCCAGAAGTCCGTCGCCTGCAGGTGATAGTGGATCCATCTGGTGTGTAAAATCCTCTTGTAAACCCAAGTAGTGGTGTTTGTAAACATAAGCGTGGAGTATACAACACCACGTAGGACATTACGATATGAAGATAATGCAAATATAAGTATATTAAAATATTTTCTTCTCAAAGACAATGGGGCCTAATACTAGTTAAATTGTGTTAATGAATATTTGCCTTAAATTTACTTGCGTATTTTTTTCTTACTACTGCTTTCATAAAAGCTTCGTATATTATCAGTTTTTTAATCTCAAGGACTTTTGTTTGTTTTAACGATCAGGACAGCTTTCATCTGAAGTTATGGACAATCCCAAGGATGTTCTGATAAGCGGGATGGAAACAATGCGATACTCGCTGGAGGAAAAGATTGCTCATGGTGATTTTGTAATTACAATTGGAAACAAAAATTTTAGCGCTGAGAAACTAGTGTTTAGCAAAGAAATACCTGAGTTTGTTTGTGAGCCTGGCAGTGTGCTTCAGGGTGAAAGGTGTGGTAAGTTTATAACGATTATTTTGCATACTATACTCATTAATTAACTTTCTTGATTTTATTTAATTCAGTATTTATTGAGAAAATGAAGATTTGATTGTATGCAAAATTTACTTATTATCACATTTACTTCAAAGTGTCCCAAAATTCTTGAATTATAATGAAGCTGGATATTCAGTCTGTTTTTAATACAACTTGCATTAGGCTCATTATCCCACTGTGGGAAAATATCGTGATCATTAGGTTGTAAAAGCATTGGCACGTTTAGGGGGAAGTGTTGAGTGGTCTCTGCGAAACTGAAATTTGTCATGGTTTAATTTTCATTGTTAAAGACAATTAAAAGTCATGGTTTACACCTAGAAAATAGTAAATCTGCAGCAGACAGTATGGTATCTAGAATGAGATACGTTTGTTATTACGTTGATCCTATTATCATCAATCGAGTGTTAATCGAATCACTGTGTGTTATGAATAAGAGACATAATTTCAAAAATGTTCCTATAGAGAAAAAGCTCTTTCTAATTTCAGACTTTGAGAACACTTAATATGAATTTTTATTTTCAATTACGTTATTTAAAATTATAGTGTTTTATAAAACTAGTTTAAATAATGTGTAACATTATCTTTTGGCTTAATATTATTTTATAAGATGTTTCTGTCACATTCTATATACTCCATATCGTGTTGTTTATTAAATAATAAAATAGAAAATATTAATGTGTTTTTATTATTGCAATTTCTAAAGAACAATATATATATAAATAAAACATTTTTGAACCTATATTTACGTGTCTATATGTCCTATACTAGACGTGTGGGGATTTATTTTCAATATTTTAGTCATATTTTGTTGTGAACCACATTTTCCAAAATATCAACTTATTATTTCTTAAACAACAAAATTATTTACTTCTATTGTCAATTACATTTCTTACTTACCAAAATTTAATATAAATAGGTTAAAACCATAAAGGTTTAAGGTTAGTTGGATTAAGATTAGGAATTAGATTTCATAGGTATCTATGGCCATGTTAGCCCGTCACATATGAATGATGACGTGTCTCGGCGATCACACTATCGAAGTAAAGCGAAGGAACAAAGGATTGGGGAAGGAAGGAAGCGGTCTGGGACCTATAAGTTAGGTACCACCTCGGCATTTGCCTGATGTGAATGAGGAATACCCAGGAAAATATCTCATTCAGGGTGGCTGGCCTGAAAAAAACGTTTTACACTTTTTCGACCGTGTGCTCCCACCGGGAATCGAACCCGGAACCGCTCGCACCGAAGGCGAGAGTTAGCGACTACGCTACGCGAGGCCACTTTGCGTAATTTTATAGTATTGTACTATAAAATAATCGATGCCTATTAGGTGTACTTTATTTTTGAGCAATTTCTTTGTCAGAGCATGTGAGGTAGTAAGTGATTTGAATTGACATTTCTTGACAATAAAGAAATGCTAATATTTCACTAAATAGTACTATTTAAATCCTATACATTTTTTAAATCTTAGAAAATCACACACATCAATTCTAACATCGTCCTTTAATCTTTGCAAAGCACATGACACATTACTAGTTCATAGTGCTGCTCTTCAGCGTTCTTAAAGGTTTGTATTTCGTTCCTACTTATATATTGAAAATGCAAAGAAAACATATACTTCCATATCGTTCTAGTCAGTGGCGAAGCGTGCTCCTTCGCCAGGTGTAAGTCGTAAGGTTATTTCGTATTACCGTCCTCACTTCCTAGTTCAAACGCATTAGAATTAATTCAGTTACTGTTAGCAGGTATGTTGAAACTTCAATCCATTTTTTGTTAATAATAAACTGTGGATCTACATAATTATTGGTAGTTTCCCTTTATATATAACTAGATTTACTTTTCTTTGTTAAAGCATATTCGATAAGGCGTCTATCTATCAACCGGACGGTCCAAGAGGGGGATTTATTCTAACATGATAGTCTCTCTTCGCAATATGATTCATGGTTTCATCCAGCTCTGTCAAGTTCGTGCTGCTGTAGTATGGCCGGAGCGTGGTGATGACATTCCATTACTTGTATCTTGAATGTTATGGAAATGCATTGTCTTATTTTATGACTGCCCATGCGTTGCATTGGCGGTTCTGAAATATAGACATAAAGGAAGGTTATATTTACTTTCCCTGTGTTATTGCATTTTATTTACAAATTTCTTTCCTGAAAATGCGGATAATAAATGAGTTCAAAATAATGAATGTTAAATCAAAAAAATCTCGATTTATTTAACGAAAAATATTGTAATAAATATACTTTACTGATAAAAATGATTCTAATATGTCAAAAGATATCAACACAATCAGTTCTCCATGCTCAGCACGCACACCTTTGTTATACGTGATCAAGGCTTCAGTTCCTGATGGAAAAACATTGAATGCTTTACAGTGCTCAAATGGTGATAAGGGACGCTAACTTCAACAAACAAGTCACCAACAATATTCAAAATAATGTTTCTTCTGATATGAAGAATCCATCTTACTGTTTGTAACTGAGATCTAAAGATCTTGATTTTACAGCAAACAATTCAATCACTTTGTCATAGAAGTTCAGTTGATGTTTCATAACGCATAGACGTTTCTTTTCAATAGAAAGTACTGCAAGTGTAGATCCCGGATGTTCCTTTGGTATGTTATTATCCCTTTTAAAGCAGATAGTGATCTTCTAATGATGGAATGGGTACTGGGAATTGTAATTATTAAGTTGGCTAGAATAGTCATTTGCGGAAGTGTGTCGGTCGTAAAATCTCAACTAATATAAATATTTAAATATCTCTGACACTTTCCTGTATGAAGTCTTCATCGAAGAAAATAATAAAATTGCCTAAATAAGTTTCTCAAACCAGGAAATGAAACAATGAGGACGACAAGTGTGCAAACCTTTTGGCTCAAGTGGTTAATAAAGCAAAGTTTAACAAAATCAGAAAACTATTCCTTTATTTTTACTTGATATGTGTCAATGATTTCGTAGTAAAGTCTTGTGTAAGAATTTTTCTTAACTTCAAAATACATGTGCCGCGGTTGCTTAGTGGTAGAGCGTTCACCTATGGTGCATGGGGTCGCGGGTTCAAACATTGCTCCTGACAAGTAAACTTTGTGGTAGACAAACACCGTGTGCGTGGGTTTTCTCGGGGTTCTCCCGTTTCCTCCCACTTTCTTCATTCCACCATTTTATTCATTACTCATCATCACCGTCTCCTTTAGCCTAGCCGGCATAACCGTGGGACGTAAAACTCAAAAATTTAATTTCATTTCAAAATACATGTTGAAATTATATTTTTCTACGGTAGTAGAAAGGTTGATGATAAGTGTTTTCATTCATATATTTCGTACCATGTAATCAAGTTGTATCAAAATTATCTCTTTTTTATTAAAATAATAATAAAAAACTTCGATTTTCCTTTAACAGTACTCTGGAAAATATTTTCTTTTGTAATTCCTAAAAATTAGTGTTCCCCCACTTGAAGATTTTAAAAGCATATTTCGTTAAGGGATTTTCCGTGAAGTCATACTGAAGTCACTAAATAATAATAATAATAATAATAATAATAATAATAATAATAATAATAATAATAATAATAATAATAATAATAATAATAATAATAATAATAATAATAATGACAAGTTTATTGTGTTTGTGTTTCTTTGTATTATTTCTATATTGAACGTTTAATGAAAAATTTATTCGAGAACCTTAGAAACCTTTTTAATGCCACTTCGGAAGCTGTTCGATTTTGCAATAGTTTATGGACTCTCTCAACATCATCTTAAATTTTTGTAGTCGCTAAATTAAGTCTTACTCTAGACAGAAGAAGACTTTTTACACGAAAAAAGAAGCCATCCTCAACAGTATAGTTTAGCGTTTTATTTTATCTTAAAAAAATGGACAATCACTTAGATGATTATAGTTGTTATCTCAAGTGACGAAAATTATTGCTTTTAGTTGTCAAGTCACATATTAAAGGTGTAGGTCAATATTTGGAAATTATTGCCAATTTATCCACAGATGGTCTTGCCCTCAAAGAGTATCTTAATACATTGTCAATAATACAATTACACTCGTCACCCCAGCCTTCAAGAACCAGCGTAGTAGCTACATATATCGTAAACAAACAAGCAAAAAAAAAAAAAAAAGTTACGCACACACAAAGCACTTTCAGAAAGGGTCTTAATCTAAACGCGTACATGACTGTTTGCATCCTGGTTTGTTGACCTACCGGTGGTGTCAGTATCTAGCAACTCTGTTCAGTGCAAGTGACTCCATTGGGTGTGGTGGTGTATTAGCTAATATTGTAGAGAAAAGTGTTGCGGATTGTCAACTCCTCTTGGCAGGGAAAGAAAAGTTTACTACCACAATGGCTAAGAAAAAAAGAGTGCATTTACCAAAAGATTTCTGAACTTCGTAAAAACAATTTTATTGCTTCCATGATTTTAAGTTATATGAACTGCTTACAAAGCTTATATGAACCCCTCGCCTCTGGTTCTAGTAAATGAAATTTGTTCATTGTTTTAAAACGTTCCGATAGTTGAAAAACAATCTTGACAGTGTCTTCGTAAATTTGACAGATAGAAAACTATTTCAAAACGTAATGAATTTAATAAAATATAATTACGTACCATAACAAGTAAGTATTGTTTTATATTTATGAAACTATGAACGACTTCTAAACTATGCGCATTCAATAGTAAAACTGGATTAACGAGAGTAGAAGAGTAAAGCTAAGAAGTAATCTCTTTTTGGAATCGAAATACTTAATGAGAAACTGTTTGTGGCCTCCTATTGCCGTTTTAGCTCTATGAGAATTAATATTAGAATCGGTAGTGGTAGTTGATTTCCACCACTTTTGGTTGCAATTGAGGAATAAAATCCAAATTCTTGTAATACTGGATTCACTTCGAAAAATTACTGTTTCAAGAGTCGAGATTTCGAGTTCATACATTTTAAAATTTGAGGCGAGATGAGAAATATGAAAATCGTCATCTCATCTTCGAGAGAAGAATCGAGACGACACGAGAAAGTCTATGATTTTTGTAGTCAACACTTATTCACGTAAGAATTTCATATATTGTTTTAATGTTACAAAATTCATAATATAAAAATTATGAAGTGGTTGTAAATATAATGAAAGAGAATTTTTCAACGGTGCACACCGAAATTCGTGCCAAAATCTTGCCTAGCTCAAATCCACGTGGCTAGAACCTTGGTGTCCGAATAATAATAATAATAATAATAATAATAATAATAATAATAATAATAATAATAATAATAATAATAATAATAATAATAATAATAATAATGACTTAAGTAACTCGGGACAGAAAATATTACTTTAGATACTTGAAGCACAAAAGAATGATGGTTCAAAATGAATGAATATATAATTGTAAAATAAACACAACTTAGGAGAAATGTTATTAATTGAATCTATTTTAGTTACATTGTTTGATAATCATGAAGTGCGAATTTTACCGGAAATTCAAAATTCATGCAAAAAAATCTAATGTGTCACAACTCTTTTAAATTAAAAAGATGAAACTCTTTATGTATAAACTCCTCATTAAAAACAAGTGGAAACGTCTCCCAGTTTTCAAGAATTTCGCTTTTAAGAGAGGAAGGGTGGCAATTCCATATTTTTGTCCAGATTCTTCAAGAAATGAAAGTAATCTTGTTTGTGATCATATCACGGGAAAAAACCTTGATCCATTTCAAATGAATTTTTGAATATCGTTAATGGCTACGTCAAACTGTTTTTATAATAATAATAATAATAATAGTAATAATAATAATAATAATAATAATAATAATAATAATAATAATAATAATAATAATAATAATAACAATAATAATAATAATAATAATAATAATAATAATAATAATAATAATATGTCAAATAAAACACAGTTCTGACCAGAGCAGAATGAAATATATTAAAAACTATACTTACAACTAATACTAAACTATACTTTTTAATATATTTCATTCTGCTCTGGTCAGAACTGTGTTTTATTTGTTAAGCTACTTATCCAGAGCTATGGAGTTTGTTCTTTAATAATATGTCAATTTGATTAAAATGTGTATTCTACCTAATTACATGGGTTCAAAATTTATAACCAAAAATATAGAATCTAACGAGCCTCTTGGGTTAGAAAGATGAAACTCGTAACATATATTCCTCATTAAAAATAAGTCAACAAGTATCGCACGTTTTTCGATAATTCCGTTTTTAACGGGGAAGGGAAAATTTTATTAGTTTTTGTATTTTGCACATTCAAATCGATGTTACGTCTCATCATCTCCGGAAAGTGGCTAAACCATTTGAAATGAATTTTCTGTTTACTATTGCAGAAAGTGTTTTCTGTGCGAGTACGTTTGAAGTGGGAATAGTTTATGTCCGTGATGAAGAGGTTACTAAAATGTTTATGTAATAAAAGGAAACTCTCTGTGTTCCTATCTGTGAATATCCGTGAAACAGATGGACCTGTCCTGTAACGATACATATATTCTTCTTGTAATAAAAGACCCGTCTGTATTATGGAGGTGTATGTTATTGAAAGGTGTCCGTTAATGGAAGTAATTGTAATATATTTTGAACATTATACACTGAAGATATCGCTATGAGGAGATTTCGCCCTGCGATATCTTGGACGGCAAGGGTTTAATCAGACTAGAGTTAGGCTAGGTGAGAATTTTTCCGCGAGGTTTTAAGCAAGTGAGATTTTCCCCATTACTTGAAGCACTCATTGGCGCACTTGCATCCTTATATGTAAGTAGCCTCTCATTCAGTTACTCTGTTGCGAGAATAGATAATAGAGGGGAAAACTAGATAGGGACTTATAAACATGAAGAAGAATCTAAGTATAACAAACTTATTATAAATAAGTAGATTTTGTGTTATAATCAGAAGTTTGAACATAACACTGTTCAGTTACTAGCAAAACTCATGTATAAACAATATTTACATTGATTTCTACCTTTACCAGAAGATTTAGTAAGTATTATACGTAGCTACTGTTGTTGTCAAGATTGTTTAAATAAAATTATCGAACAAAATTTTCACTTGTTTTTGTGAGCACATATATCCTATGCCCCTGTTAGTACTTAAATAGAAGTAAAATTGACGCTATTGCGAAATGTTTGAAAACACTATTAATAAATGCCTAAATTCCATACTGAAGTTGTGTTTATTAGCCAAGTTCTTCTAATTATGCCGTAATTTTGTAAATAACTTTAGTATAGTTTGTGCAAAAATACAATATATCACAGTAAATATTTTCGGATAATAATTTTCGTATGTATGTGTGTAAATGTACTCAAGAGTCAACCTTCAGAATGAATAAATTTGACTATGCTTTGAGTTTACATTTTTCCTTCGAGATCGTGAGTTATTTTAGGAATAGTCTACTTAATTATCTATACTATCATTACGTTTTTGTATTTTATATTTTTATGTATACCATCTCGAGAGAAAAGCAAGTCTTATAAAATATGTTTCAATCCAGGGGCCTGCACATTGGCAATTTGTTGCTATGATAGTTCTTGAGTTTTTTGTTGTGCAGCTTGGCGGTTCTAGTTCCTTGACAATCACCAGAAGGAAATATTTATATACATGAGGCAAGGACTAAGGCAGGCACCGCAAAAACTTGATTCAATTTTCCTACACAAATTCCAAAATCCATTTTAAGGTTGATTTTGCACCCTTTGTTGAGGAAGATGTATTTCCTGTAGTTCACCTGTATTTCCACAAGAAATGTGGCTTGTAGACTGTTTACATTGATTTTTCTGCGTGTTCTGAAACAATGGATAAACAATTTACTGTGTATTTGAAAATTAAGAAGAACAATTATATGTTTATTTTATTAGATCCAGAAATTGCGAGAAATATTAATAAAACTTCGCAAACTACACAGTTTATTTTTATTTAGGAGAGAAGTTATATACATAAATTAAAGCGTGATTACTATTGATTTTAGTAAAATCATACAAAAAATAAGCTCAAATCTGTAATTTGTGAAAATATACGTATAATATACTGCAGTAAATATTTTTGAATAATAATTTCCTTATAATTTTATTTCAGTATTATGTTCGGTGGGTACTTTCTTTAATGTAATCTCAGAAAAATGTCAGCCATGTGGAAAAGGTCTGTATCAACCACTGGAAGGACAACTTTCCTGCTTAATGTGTCCAAATAATACATTCACCAGAGTAGAACAGGCAAAAACAGAAGCAGATTGTAGAGGTAAGTCAATCAAATTTATTAAGTCGAATTAGTCATTTCATTAAATTGGGACACTTACTATCTAGGTAGTTAAGGGAATTGCTCTTACAGGAAATTTAGAGGAATCAATACTGAGCAGAAAGTATTGTATTTTCAAAATTAGAATATTGTTTTACGCATTGTAATGGTAAATCTTAAACTGTATTAGCTGGAAATTGTGTAAGCACTAATTAATTCTATCTTCATCATTTTAAAATTTTCTAAAATACAATTACAAGTAGTTATTTGTATTAAATTATAAATTAAATCTGAAATAATTTTGGTAGTGCATCAGAAATTAGTCTTCCTTGACTTATGGTGCATGCAACGTTAACATGCCGGTCGTTAACCCCCATAACTCTAATAATAATTGGTACCCTAATAGTTGTCACGTTCTAAGTATAATTCTAAAAGTAATAGGTTCTAAATTGATTTCAATTTTACTGTATTTTCATTCTGAGTTGTAAACATTTTTTGTTATGCTACTAAATTTACATATCCGCTTTACCCAGTCCAAACACCATGAAAGTTTTTAAAGTTACTTCTTGCCATTATGACAGTAATTATAATTTTATTCTACTTTGTTGGGTTTTAACATAAACTTTTCTCTTTTCGCTGGTCACAAAGTTCGAAAGAACTGGTTAGAGGTAATCTTTACCACTTGTTTCCTCAAATTCTCTTAAGAAATATCACTCTTCAACCGAAGACGAATAAAGGCAATAAGACATGAGCTATCCCTAAATTTTATGACGTGTAGGATATAAACAGAATACAACAAAAAAAATTGTCTTTATAAGAAGGAGTTCCTTGCCCTATTTAAATTAACATTTAAACAGTGCAGGAAAATGATAAAGAGTGCAACAAAGTATAAACAATGATTAAAAAGAGAAGACTTCACTCGCATATTGTTCTAATTCATATCTATTGTGGGCTATATCTTTCCAGTACCGTTATTAATTATTATATTATTTAAGAGTTTTACTTACAGATGGCAATATAGTTAATAAATTATATTACCAAATAATACTATAATTGTTGATACTTCTATTCTTTGTAATCCTCTTTGATCAAATTCATAATCGGAGACAGATTCAAGAAAGAAGGAAAGAAAGAAAGAGAAGAAACAAAAACAACAACGGAATATTGATTTCATAATGTTAGATTTTTTTAACAATTTTACCTTTGTGAGCTTAATTAGTTAGCAACGCTGTTTAAAAGAAGCGTAAAGAAGAAAATATAATAGACCAATGGAAGTAATAACGTCTGTAATTAATGTATTGTTCATCTGCAGTTCATCTGCATGTACTCCCATGCGCAAAAAAAAAAAAAAAATGCGCGTATACTGTAACTCACGATTTTCCGTATTTATTCCTTTTTTCTTACGTTTATGGGTAAAATTGAGTTATTAGTATGTGGAGATAATAGAGAGCAATCCATCTAAGGAGATATTTCCAAAAAATATAATAAAATAATAAAAATATAAACAAAAAACAAAATTATGCTCGGTTTTGTGTATACTGGCAACGATGATTTATAGGGATTTTTTCAGTAGTACAGCACGATTGCGGAGGGAATTCAGTAGGGAAGTCGAGGAGATGGATGAAGGAACTGGATACTGAACTAAAATGTTGCATTTATTGGTTAAAACCTAGTGTGTAGATTGCCTGCCAAATATAAATTAGCTTCTGTAACTAAGATGTCGTACGAAAATATAGAATTAAACAGAAAAACTCTTATGTTAAGGTTCGAAGCGATACGCACCATGGTTATGAAGATTATTTCTTAAGAAAAAAGAACAAACACAACGTAGCCTCTGTGGTTAGGTGGATAGAGTGGCGGACTCGTGGATATTTTATTATTTTGACACCACATCGAATCCCATCCTATCCCACCCCATTTTTTTTTAACAAAACATTATTGGAAGTGTATAACTTTGATGTTAATAAGAACCGAAACAGTATAATAAGGAAATAACTTATTGATAGTATCCTTTAATCGACGTATTTATTCATTATTAGAATACGTGTACTATTGCAAACAGTTATTGTTTTCAGTTTATGGTCTTGTATGTTACCTGCCCGTTCTTGAACAGCAGACAACTCACTTCGGATTTGTGTGTCAAGAACAGGAAAAATAACATACGCGACCTTGACAGTCTTCCCAAGTTTACCCCTTGTTATATCGACATGACGTTACATCGAATGATGCTTGTCGTCGTGAAAAAAGGAAGAAAGGAAAAAGCTGATGTCAAATTATCGTTTGTCTGTGTGTGCTTGTGTTTTTTTTTCTTTTTAGAGTATTGACTTTCTTTCTCTCTCTCTTTTTTTTTTCATATCCACAATTGCAAGAAATTATGACCGACCTTTGTGGGTTTATTGGGAATAGGACGATTTATTTTGGATTGCTAACAGACGACATTTTTTTTAACCATTTGCTTTAAACTTTGGCTTTGTGGCTCTTAGCACCCACGAAAGGTCATTATAAACTATATAAGCAATTCCCGTTTTCACCGGCCGCTGAAAAGATATTGGGGAAGAGAAAAGTGCTTGCCGTAAAGATAATGAATAAAAAAAAATTAAAACAAATAATGTATAGATCTTTATAATACACTGTAAAGTTACGAGCGATTACGGCTAAGAATTTAACGTGAGATTAAAATTACGAGTATTATGTATTATGATTAAACAAATATGATTATTATGATTAAACTACAAGCAAATTATATATTTAACAACCTGAGTGCTTAAAAACAATTACTTTATTTTTAATTTTTATTTTTTTAAAATTATTTACTTTGATTAGATGGCCTTGTTGATTTATAGGAATGATTTTTAAAAAAATTTTATTTATAATTTGCGCTAGCGGCAACGAATGAGAGTAGGGGATAATTTATATAACACTTGCGTTTTATTATGCACTGCACAAGGAGGATGGGGATTAAGTCAGCCGCAGTTTTTTTCTTTTGGGCTTTTTTTTTTTTTTTTTTTTACAGAAATTTGGTTTTCTGTAAAAGTCAAAAACTAATTTGAGTGTTATGCTTATATTTACTAAATTCTAACGACGACAAAAACACGATTTCAAAATGCAATCATAAGTCTGTGTAAGGAATGGGTTTTCGTTGAAGGAAGCGAAATTATACAGATCTATGTATGCGGAACACGAATATTTCCAAAAGATAGCATGAATATGAACGATAATCATACCATATTTCTACATTATATAGTAGCGTGAAAAACTTATATTAAAATGATATAACAAACAGGCATAAGCTTTTTTTCTAGCACGGCAACACATTAAACGTAACTCATTAAATTTTGGGAATTACAAATTATCACCTTATGTGTCGTTGTATTCCTATTCGTTTTCACGTTCGAGCGACGAAAGAAGAAATTGTAGTAATAGTGATAAAAATCGAATTCGAGATTTCAATGAATTCAAGTTTCACGCCCCCATATATCGAAAAAGTAATTTTCATGTCTGTCCATCTGTTCGTCTGTCGGTTCGTCACGCTTTTTCATGTATTGAAATAGAGGCCATACTGTTCGACGTATCTGGACCGAATTCTAGACATAAAGTTTTTATAACACTTAAAAAAAACTAACTAACTATATGGCCTATGGAACCCGGAGGTTCAATGCCGCGTTCACAAAAGCTCTCCACTGACTTCTATTCTTAGCTAACTGCATCCAGTTTCTACTTTGTATTCCAATCTCTGCGAGATCCATCTTAATATTGTCCTCCCATCTGCGCCTAGGTCTTCCTAATGGTCGTTTTCCGATTGGTCTTCCAGTCAAGACTTTGAAAGCATTTCTACTTTCTTCCATTCTAGCTACATGACCCGCCCACCTAAGCCTCCTAGACTTGACGACCCTAACAATGTTGGGTAGATCATATAAATTGTGTAGTTCCTCGTTATGAAGTTTCCGCCATTCCCCATTCCCGTTCCTCTTGGGTCCGAATATTCGTCTCAGGATCTTGTTCTCAAATACTTTCAGTCTATGTTCTTCCCTCAGAGTAAGTGACCATGTTTCGCAGCCATACAGAACAACAGGCATAATAATCGTTTTGTATATTTTAAGTTTCAAATTCCTCGACAGAATTCGCGACAACAAGAGATTTTGAACCGAATAGTAACACGAATTCCCTGCTTTGAGTCGACATTTAATTTCTTCGTGAATATGATTTCCCTCTCTTAATATTGATCCTAGATATTTGAAACTATCCACTTTACCAAAAGTATTATTTAATATTTTAACGCATCCATAATTTGCTGTATTCCGGTCCCGACGCACTTCCATGTATTTAGTTTTCTCTGCATTTACTTCTAAACCCATGTCCCTGCAAGAGTTTAATAAGATCTCTGCATTTCTTTCTATTGTTCTCCTATCATCCCCTATTAAATTTACATCATCAGCATATGCCATAACCTGGTCAATACCGTTCAACTGTAGGTCCTGGTTGCTATCTTTGATTTTCCTTATAGCGTATTCCAGAACGAAGTTAAATAATAATGGCGACAACGCATCCCCTTGTTTCAGGCCATTTTCGACGTGAAAGCTCGTGGACAAAAATTTTCCTACCCGGACTTTACTTTGGGATTCATTTAAACATATCTTAATTAATCTAATTAGCTTTCTCGGTATTCCAAGTTCTGTAAGGACGTTGTATAATGTTTCTCTCCTAACCGAGTCGTACGGCTTTCTAAAATCAATAAATAGTCGATGTACCGGGGTATTGTATTCCCACTTTTTTTCGAGTATTTGGCGAGTGGTAAATATTTGGTCGATAGTTGATCGATTTCGTCTAAATCCGCACTGATAATCTCCAATAATTTCATCTGCGTATGGGGTCAGTCTTGCTAACAGAATATTTGAAAGGATTTTATAGGATGTTGATAGAAGAGAAATGCCTCGATAATTATTACAGTTTTGTCGCCTTTCTAGTAAATTGGAACAATGATTGATTCTTTCCACTCTTGTGGCAATTCTTCCTTGTTCCATATAAGGAGAATGAGTTTGTGTATCTTGTTCCACAATTTTTCGCCCCCAGCTAAAATTAACTCAGCCGGAATTTCATCTACACCCGGAGATTTGTGTTCATAACACTATCGTTTCGAATTCTATATCCTCCGACACCTAAAAATAAGGGTCGTTTACTGAAGGATGAAAATTTAAAATCATTAAATTGTCTCAAAAACGGCTGTAAAAATTTTGTTTGTATTTTTACAAATATAGTATGAATCATTGCTCTGAAAAAATACGTAAGGTGTAATTTACTGTATGGGATGCATTTTTTTGAACAATTTTCTCAATCACATTTTATAAATAAATGTATCTTAACCCTGCTACTACCGGAATTTTTTCATTACACTGAATACCGTCGGGGTCACTGGTGACCCCATTTCATTTATTGAAGAAACACAGCCTTCTTTGTTTAAAAAACATTTAATGGTGTTCACTTTTATATTTTATCGTGTTTGTTTATACATTGTTATTAACTTAGCTTTTCTGGTCACGTAATATGCTTAATGTGTTGATAAATTGATAGCATAGTGCAATTATATAAATTAAGTACATGTATGCACATAGGAAAACTTAATAATGTGGATGATGATTAGCAGTATAGCTGAATTTTCCAGTCTAATTGCCTATTTTAGACATACAATTCGATTCTAAAACAGTCCTCTAAATTTTTGTTTACCTGGGAAGTAGTTTTTTTTTTTTTTTTTTTTTTTTGGTTCAGGAAATTTTGATCTCCAAGAAACAAACTACTCACAAAAGAACTTGTACAAAATTATACTGTCGTTTTAGTCGCTGTCACATTTTACACAAAGAATAGCTGAGTGTTGCTTATACACGTATGTTTCGCATCTTTGCATATGTCTTGCATAACATACCACTCATAGAAATGACAACGACCACGTTTTCGATATTTATTGGCTTCTGAAGATATACACGGGAACTCTGAACGCCGAAGTTGGTTTTGTGTAGTTAGGGACTTAGCTAGCTCAAGAAGAAATATTGTCCATTTGTGATTACTTCTGCTGTTCCATTCAAGATTGAGTGAAAACCAAATGATGAAAACGTTGAGAGCACTGAAGCTAATGACGGAGGGGTCAGGGTCCTCAAAATGACACTAATTGTTCATCAATAGTAATGTTACTCGCTATATATGCGTCCTGTAACATACTTCCACATGCATCAAAAGCGTCTCTAATTGAAATAATTTGCCCGAACTATGATTTTTGCCTCGTTGTTGAGTGTCATTGAACCGGAAGCATCGAGATATCTATGTAAATCTATTTCTCCACATTGATTTGTTGGAAATAGGCCTGTCATCTTCTTTATTCCACAAATGTGTAATACATTCATTGTGTGCTTTTAATACTTCTGCCGATATAAGAATCAATATGAAACACTGAAGTTCACCCTTATCAACATACGCCCATTTATATCCATATGTAATAGAGCATTCCTTGTTTGTAAATTTCAAAATAGTTTCAAGAATATTGGGTCTCATAAAGTGCTCGAAAGGAGATTGAACCGTATCCACATTCCTGATGGGTAAGCCCTGTTTCCAGTCTTGATAATATTGCGAAACGTAGTCTTAGAGACGGAAACTGAGTCCTGAGAAGTCCTTAGTGGATTACTATTGTAGATTTATTGTCCATTCTTCGACTTGAAAATGCGAATTCATAAGATAAAAGAAAGGCAAAATCAACATTGCAATAACATGACTAACAGAAATCGAATCAAAATCAGAACAAGGATAGAAATATGTTTATCATCGTAGTTGATCATGCTCATTAGGAACAATTTTAGTGGATTATTCAGAAACACAACATTGAATAATGTGCCGCGGTGGCTCATTGGTAGCACCTTCATCTCTGGTGCCTAAGATTCCTGGTTCAATTTCAGGTTGCGCCAAGTGTATTTTGTGGTGAATGAACACAGTGTGCATGGGTTTTCTTGGGTTCACCCGTTTTCTCCAACTTTCTTCTATCAGCCATTTCATTTATTCTCATTATTGTCGTCACCTTTAGCCTAGGTGGAATAACCGTGGACCCTTTTCCAATTCCTTTTTCTACAATATTGAATAAGGATGGGAAAAGGGAAATAACGAAAAGGGGAATCATACTATCAAATGAAAGAACAATTTTGAAATGTGTCTTTCATGAAAGTTCAGAAAACTAATAGATGAGGACAAGAAATACAGCAGATATTGCAAGGCTACGATTTCAACTAAGAGCTATTTCTCATTATTTTCAGCAACCCGCTGGATCTAGAGGCTAGCACACTTACCTTCGACCCAGGGCCGGGTTCTATTCCTGGTAGCAGTACAGTGGAAGGAAGAAATTTGTTCAGATTCCCCTACACTCAGTACGCCTACGTCTCCTTTACTTTACACAGCATAATCGAGTGACGTCAAACTCAAAACAAAGCATATCATTATTTTAGATTTTTATACTACATGATAGTATATCGGACTGTATTTTACCATTTCCATAAAATAATAAAATCAATTGACAACAATGATTGACAAAAATACAAATGCAACAAAAGTAGAAGTCCATTAGAATATACTTACTTGTAAGTGGAGATGTTGCGGTATCATTTTTGCTTCTTTCAAGCATACACTTATCATCAGAATCTAGATATGAATCTGAATCATATTCATCTATAACATTATAGTCCAAAATTTCATCCATTTCACAATCGTCATTAGATGAAACATCATCACTTGCAGGATCTTCTGGCGAAAAGTCAGAATCAGTGACTTCTTCATGCAAATTTTTTTCTACGTCTTTGCAAGATAGATTTTTTGATGCAATGGTGCTTCTCATACATTCGAGAAAACAATTGAAGAGTGACTTGGTCAAATTTCACTCCGAATAATCAGTGGCATGTATCGAAAAAATACAAAAGTTATTAATAATTGCTGGGGTCCTATATGACCCCAAT
Organism: Thermobia domestica; assembly: GCF_964235325.1. Taxonomy (NCBI): domain Eukaryota; kingdom Metazoa; phylum Arthropoda; class Insecta; order Zygentoma; family Lepismatidae; genus Thermobia; species Thermobia domestica. The sequence goes on from NC_137458.1 coordinate 160,989,922, forward strand.
GGTACTCGGTGCAAAAAGTAGAGAAACCTGCGCTTACATACACACAAAAAATATCAGAATATACCAAAGTGAAGTTCCAAAACAAACATGAAAATCCAATTTTTTCATTTTTTCATGTAATATATTACGCGAGTTACAAACTGTTAAACTAAGCTTGGGGTCATATAGGACCCCACGGTAGTAGGAAGGTTAATAATCTGACAATATGACACAACTCGTTCGTCCTGTAAACATTCAGAAGAGGTAGTTTAGCCTACTCTTCGACGATTTTCCCATTAACGCCTGACCCAATTTTGTTCATATTTCATAAATAAATGTTACATAACTAACCTAACGATATGGTATAATTCCATCATCCTAAAAAGCTAGAAGTGGTATATTACTTTTCGGAGCAAGTTTTACCCTACGATTTTGTCGATAATTACTCTGGCAATTTTGTTCGTATTTCATAAATAGCATAACTCGTTTGTCCTGAAAAGATATACAAGGGATATTTTATTCTTGGAGATGACTTTTTTAACGATTTTCTCAGAAAGTACTCAGACGCTTTTGCTCATAGTTCACATACAATTATCTGCTTAATAATTCTAATGTATGGCATAAGTTATTTCTAACAGAAATATGACGAATGGGTACTTTACTTTTGGACGTAAGTTGCTTCGAACAAAGTTTTCTAAAAAACATTATTTTATTCGCATTTCCCAAATAAATGTTTCAGTAATAGCTGCAGCCTAACACGAGTCAGTTTAAGAAATTCGAGCGAGAAAATTCAGTGCGTTTCATCCGTACCCATTCTTAAATATATTTTTAAATGTTACGCCCAATCACAATTTTCCTAAGAAAATCGAAACTTCTTTTTAAATGTGCCCTGCTGTGGCCAAATGGTTCAAGTGCTTTGGTTCTGGATTTGATTCCCGGTGAGAGCTAGTGTATTTGTATCCAACGTTAAGGAATAGGTGCAAAGAGAAAAGTGTTTAAACAAGTCTAACCAAGCTAATGAATAATACAAAGAAATAATACAATATTACGAAATTCTAGAAGAAACGTTGTTAATATTAGATATTTGCGTGTAAAAGTCCAACCCATGACTGTCAACTCCAAAGGTAAGAAAGTGAAACATCCAATACCAGGTTAATCAGTGGTCTCTAGTTAAAGCTATCCTACTAGGAAGTGATTGAGATACCAAAAAATATTGTAATCGCTGGGAGACATGTTAGGAAAATACATTGGGTGAGAGAGTTTAATACTGGAACTCATGAATAGTCTCTGCACCTTCGTTTAGTATTGAAGTGCGTAGGTCTATATAGGTTTGCATTGAAATGAGCATTAATGCACAACATCTGTTGAACATTACGGGGGGCTTGCGGACAGGTTTGCAGTACATTTTACGGGGTTCGATATTGTAACGATCCTAGCAAACTCCTCAGCCTTTCCGCACTGTACTCTATAAGTTAAATTCGTGCTTAATTAAAACTATGTGTTTAAATTTAACACTGTTAACCGTTAAAACCTGTGCACAACGGGCAACAATCCGCCAGTAATTCTTTATTTTTGCCCTTTGTTTTAGCGCCATAAATGTCTTTGTTCATAAATTTCTTTGTCTATGGTTTTGCATATACGTACCGTGGACATTAAATTTTGACTTATACGCCATATGCATCTAATTACAAACACACCTATAGAACGAACACAACAAACTTGGAATATATAGTTTATGTATGGAAAATCATACACGAGGCGCTGCACGGGAGAGCAGTGTGCATACATATGGCAGTCAACTTCCTAAGAAATTTATAATAATAATAATAATAATAAAAACAGAAAACGAAACAGTTATTTACATAATGTATTTATTTAAGCATGGAAGTGCAATAGACTTAAGTTATTTCTCTCTCTCTCTCTTTGAAGGTAACAACCTTTAGGGTGCCAAGACGTAGAAAAGGACTTGTGGCACTCATGACTATAGAGTGGTGTGTGTTTGGCACATCGGGTTCCTTCGTTGTTAGCCCCAACTTTCTAGACCGGATGCAGTTATTCCCGGTAGAAAATACAAGAAAATATACCTTTCTATTACTACTAAAGTAAATAATTACACTCATTCCCTCAACGTGATACTTGTTTGTTTAACTGTATACAGACAGCTGATCCATGGGAGAATCGTTGATAATAATAAATAAAATAAACTCGACAAATATTCTTGTAATTTGCTGGGCGCGCCAGTGTGCCTGTTATCCGGTTGTGGCACACTGGAATATAGGGTATGGCTTTCTAATTTTTTCCCAACTATTTTAACTGCTTCAATTGAAATTAATCTATAATAATAAGAGTGAATTTAGTCTTCTTACCCTTCGATTTAGAAATAAGGTCCGCTAGAATTGTATATTTTAAAAATAATAATACTGTACTCAGAATTTTATAGAGTAGTTTGTTTTATTCGAAATGACATACTTCCTGCAACTGTTTGGGTTGGAATTATTTGAGATCAAATCTTTAAGTTTTACGACCCATGGTTATACCGACTAGGCTAAAGGACACGGTGATGATGAGAAATGAATGAAATGGTGGAATGAAGAAAGTGGGAGAAAACGGGAGAACCCCGAGAAAACCCATGCACATGGCGTTTGTCCACCACAAAATTCACTTGGTGCGAGCTGGGGTCGAACCAAGGATCCCATGCACCAAAGGTGAACGCTTTATCACTGAGCCACCGCGGCCCCTCTGAAATTATTTATAGGAGAGAGTGACTACTTTATGAAAACTTGATATCGAACACATTTGTTTAAAAATACCAGCTTTTTGTGAAATATTGCTTAATATTCAGGAAAACCTAAGTCAATAAAATAATAATAATAATAATAATAATAATAATAATAATAATAATAATAATAATAATAATAATCTTAAATTAAAAACTCTCTGGACCTAGTGCATTGGCACAATTCCACGAATTAAAAGGAGTTTGTTTACTTCTCATATAAGTGTAGAAGGACTTAATCCCTGTTGCTTTCAATATACGAAGAAAGTGTCCAACTGTCAAATGATATGCTACATAGAATGCCCTATGCAACATAATGTAATATAGAGTCATCATTTCAGGTTGTCTAAAGAACACTTTCGTTTTAGCAAGAAAGGAAGAAAATAGAAAATACTCAGTTTTAACCTAGTAGAAAGTTTGCAGATTTAAGAGAAAATGTATAGAGTTGTTGGATATTAAATGTAGTTCGGATTAATGGAGTAAGACACCGTAGTTCATGAAATATACTGGGAGTGACCAAGCCATTGCCTATGGAAATATCGAAAGAGATACGTTAATGGTGTTAGTTGCCAACTGTTGTAGAAATGAAAAATTTAAGGAAATCTCTAAAACTCTAAAATCACAGATCCAAATTGACTAACTGCTAAGTAAAACTGCTAAATCTGACTAAAGCAAAAAAATAATCTTAATGACCTGTGTTACAGTTTCAGACACATCATTCTCATATCAAAACTACGATAGAAGTAAATTATGAATACAGGTGAATTTGCAGTTCTGGAATACCAACAAATGATTTTGCTAGATGTAAATTTTGGGAAAACATTTTTATAAGGTTTTAGATTTATTTATTGATTTGTTTGTTTATTAGCTTCTCCATGCCGTAAACGTCGCCAACACCTAGTGGCCCACTTGCTGGTAAATGGCGATCGTCAATATAGCGACGTGTCGAAGGATTGCCGCTAGTGTGCCACTAGTGGCAGGGATTCGTCGAGTCGAAGCAGATATCTAGAATCGGGGATATTGAAGTTATCACCACGTAACAGCGAGGACTTCATTTTGATCCCCGCTCCTTTGATTTGTCACGGACAATCGCAAAGGGACCAACACGAACTATCCCAGTCATGTGCATGCGGTTATTATTATATATTACTTTTCCCTGACGAATTGTTATTATAAGGACAATACTTGAGCTCCGGGGGTCAAGAGTAACTCCTGCCTTTACATCATGAAGTGAAAAATCTTGAGATGGGTGCGTATAATTGTATGAATTTAGTTGGCAACTGTCGCCGATCACTAGCAAGTGAATATGGGAGAACTATGAAAAAAGTAAATAGACGCTTGCCATTTTGTTATAAAATTACATGACGAGTGCATTTGATCTGATTCCAAACAGTTATCGTCAAATATACACGGTTAATGGAGCACTCTGATTAGAAATATTAAAAATACTTCAACGATTTATCACTCTACAAGCTGTGTCTTCACAATCGCCTCCGTGGCGAATTCGGAAGAACACGCACCTAATAACCCTAAGGTTGGTGGTTCACGCCCAGCTCAGGGCACTTTTTTTTTTACTTTTTTAAAAATGTTTGTAGACTCACCTTAATGCAAAGGCGATTTAACGTATTTTAGGGGAACAATTTTGTGGTTCGTTGGCGTTTCGTCTCTTCTCTGCCAGTGGTGGTATAGTTTTCAAAGCGGAAGTGGGACCAATTTTTGGCTGCGGGACCACCAATTTTTGGGGACATGTCGCTAGTTGCCTATCGGTAGTCCACCGACGCTTACGGCATGGGGTTGTCCCCTCACAAGTGAGGCAGATTGTAATCGACCAAGAGTGCTTGGGAAAAATGGGAAACATCTTCCGACTTCGACTTCTGAATAATCCGTTTAGGATCAAGTCGAATCAAGGCTGAGTCACGGGAAGGTAGAACAAGTGAGGCAATCTTTCCAAGCACTACGCTGAAGAGCCTCTGTCTCATTCAAGACTTAGACTCTCCAGGAAAAGTAACAAGTTTATTACTTGTAATTTATTCTTTGAGTCAAAGTATTTTGCAATAAACCATCGTTTTGTAAGATATTTTTACGATTGTATACTATTAATTTCGAAAATTGTACACATAATATAATTTCCCATCATGGATTTGAAAAAATCAAAGTTCGAACAAAGAAAGATCTTCGATCCACATGTCTCTTTCATTATTGACCTTTAATTTATTTTAGTCCTAGGCAAAGCGAATCGACGGGATGGCTCTAAGTGAAAACATTCATTTAGATGGTTAAGTAATCTGGAAATTCCTGCTGTTATTTCACGAAACACAACAAATCTTGAGAAACAAAAACAATTTTGCTTACCAGGGGAAGGGAATAAATCATCTGCTTACGTTTGCTTAACTAGGAAGAAGGCAAGGGCGCCGATCCTAGGGGGCCGGGCCCCCCAAAGCTCATGTAGGCCCCCTTTGTATTTATGAATATACAATATTTGGCATAATTTGAATGCAATTTGCTTTAAAATCCTAATATATATCGTCTGCATTTGAATGCCCTCCCAGAAAAAAATTTACAGAGAAATCGGCGCCCTTGGAAGAAGTGAAAGGAATAAAAATGTGATAACGTAATGCTTGAACAACTCTATCTAATGGAGAAAAGTAAATTAGTATTCAACACTTCTTTCAATTTTAAGCATTTCAAAGATTCTCGTAATTTAGTAGCGTCCCGAATTTGCATTTTTGAAGTACGGGAACTCTATCTATACCTTAACGTTTCAGACCACGCACTTAAGCCGCTTTACCACAAGAGGCACATAGGAGTTTTTCTTTCGATTTCCCTAGGAATATTGAGAATGGTATGACTTTTAAAACTATGTTTAAAAAAGAATACATATCGACACAATAAGATGATAATCTAATACCTAGGAAATATATTGAATTGTTTTTAATTTGTTCTCACGCTACCAAAACAGTATTTATTTTTTTTTATTCCAGCCTTTTAATATAAGCATTTCACACTATTGTATGTTCTAGGACAATACAATTCTAGTTCATGTATATGCTAGCTTTGGAAATACAGTAGAATTTCGCTTATCCGACATAAACAGGCAGGCAGAACGCTGGATAATATGGATGTGTTAAGAAAAGACCTGTTAAAAGTAAAACTTATGATATAATTTTACATATTACACATCTAATAATAATGTATTATAACAAATAACTGCACTGCACTGAATCAGGGACGTATCCAGCGTGAGGGCCTGAGGGCTGTCCCCCTCCGAAACTCAAGCACTTTTTAAGAAACATGCTTTTACCCTTTTGAGATTCTTTTATATCAGTTTACTAATAGTCAGTGTCCAAACTTTGGGCAATGTGCTGTTGTCTTGTTATAATTCTAAGAACATACATTAATGTCATTATACCATTTGGAATTAAAGAACAGGAATTAAATAGGATTAACATTTTGTTTCCGTTCTGTTTTTAACTTTAATATATTAGAACGATACACTCAATGTCTTCTTGCTATTTTTGTTATGTGATATACGTAGCAGACAGTTTTCTTTAGTTACATTTCTCTCGAGAATATGTTTCATTTTGTTTGTGCTATAATGCAGTTTCCAAAGTAAACCGGTTTATAAATGAAAAGTAGGAAAAAGTTTAAGAGAAATACAGAACTGTTGCATTATTATTATTATTATTATTATTATTATTATTATTATTATTATTATTATTATTATTATTATTATTATTATTATTATTATTATTATTATTGATATTGATATTTTTAAAACATTAGAATTACGTGCTTACGAGGATTCGTGTTGGGCCCCCTCCGAATAGAAAACCTGGATACGTGTCTGCACTCAATGATAGATGTATGAGTCAACGTGTAGACGGGCGCGCTAGGCGATATACTCCAGAGCATGAAAAATAGATTAAGACCACAACTTGCAGTTCTTCTTGCCGATTGGTGCTTTCTGCAATGATATATCGGATCATACGGTATGTGTAACAAAGGATGGTCGGTTAAGCGAGACCACGGTGTATTGGTGTTTCACGCACCTAAACCTGTAAAATGTTTGTATAAACGATTATCTTTCACTCCCTAGCTAAATTTGTGGGTATGATCACACACCTTGCCTCATAAAGTATAGTCTTATAAAGAAAAAAATATTTTTTTAGCTAAAAGCTAAAGGGAAGTCAACTTCAGTAATATACTTTAATCTTTTTTTTTTTTTTTTTTAATAATGGCAAACTAGTCCATTTCATCACGATAAATCACGTTTGATATTAAGATGTCTTTTTCTGTCTGTATATATCCTTTACATTTTGTTGGAGACAAAATTGTTATTTTCCCAAGAAAACAGGGTGAGAGAAGCTATACAACAACATGAACTGAAAACAATAGCTATTACCAATACTGTAATCCTGGATTTCAATAAGTTGTCCTTAGTATATTGCTTCGGTTCTTATTAACATGAAAATTATAATGTTTTGTAAAAAAAAAAAAAAAAAAAAAGGGGGGGGGAATTGGATGGGATTCGATGTGGTGTCAAAATAATAAAATATCCACGAATCCGCTACTCTATCCACCTAACCACAGAGGCTACATTGTGTTTGTTCTTTTTTCATAAGAAATAATGTTCATAACCATGGTGCGTATCGCTTCGAACCTTAACATAAGAGTTTTTCTGTTTAATTCTATATTTTCGTACGACATCTTTGTTACAGAAGCTAATTTATATTTGGCAGGCAATCTACACACTAGGTTTTAACCAATAAATGCAACATTTTAGTTCAGTATCCAGTTCCTTCATCCATCTCCTCGACTTCCCTACTGAATTCCCTCCGCAATCGTGCTGTACTACTGAAAAAATCCCTATAAATCATCGTTGCCAGTATACACAAAACCGAGCATAATTTTGTTTTTTGTTTATATTTTTATTATTTTATTATATTTTTTGGAAATATCTCCTTAGATGGATTGCTCTCTATTATCTCCACATACTAATAACTCAATTTTACCCATAAACGTAAGGAAAAAGGAATAAATACGGAAAATCGTGAGTTACAGTATACGCGCAATTTTTTTTGCGCATGGGAGTACATGTGGCTGATTTGATGACTTCCATAAAATAATGGAGCAAAAACTTATGGATTTGGAAAATCCCCTCATACTTATGGATGAGAATGTGTATTTATCTTCCGTGTTACTTTTAAATTTGTTTGTTTGCTCGCAACTGTACAAATACAAATTTATTCAATACTTCAACACGAACTCTTCACTGGTGCAAATTTTCAGTACAAGCAATTAATTATAAATATGTTAATTCGGATTTTCTTTTATTCTATTTATTCTAAGCAATTATCTCGAAGTTTACCTTGTATTTTTTATTATCTATACATACTTTACATTACTAGTGAATAATTTTTGAATGAAATTTAAAGTGAGTTTGTGTAAGTGGGTAGGATGTGGAAAGCTTTAGTCTCTAGGCTACAGTACCAGTGGGTTAACTCATAGACACCACTTTCCATCTGTAGCCTTAGAAGTTTTGATATAAAACTTATCAGAGGTTTCCTCTAGTAAGTAACTATGTATATACCACGACTGAATTTATTTTAGATCTATTTTAGTTTCTTGCTTATGACTTTTCTAAATACTTTGAATTATTCAAAATGATAGGAAGTGTTATCTAATACTGAGAGTGGCATTTATGTTTGATGCAGCTCAATGTTTACCCGGCAGTTATTCTGAGGATGGTTTGGAGCGATGCACTACATGTGAGATAGGCTATTACCAACCCAACTATGGTCAAACAAACTGCACACAATGTCCTGGGAATACCACCACCCTCAAAAGAGGTTCGAGAATATTGCCTGACTGTAAAGGTATGTTCATCTTGTTTAGTGAAAATTAATTATATAAAAGTTAAAATACAGACTATTTTATAAAAGTTAAAATACAGACTATTTTAAAAGTCTTTGAGTAATTTTAACTTACATACATAAAATTTTAGATGGGTGTAAACTTAACAAGTAGAATCAATTTTGAAGCTCTTTCTGGTAAGATTTGTGATTGTGCTTTTCTTCCTTTTCGTAGATTGAATGAAAGGTTAAATAACTGAATGTTAGAAGTAAATAACTTCCATTCTATATTAAGGAAATCACCAATAATAATAATAATAATAATAATAATAATAATAATAATAATAATAATAATAATAATAATAATAATAATAATAATAATAATAATAATAATAATAATAATAATACATTTCTGATGATGATATTTTGATGAAGTGATAATAGTTACTATCAAGTTTTGAGTTATTTATATTTAATTAAGTCAGTATTTTGTGAATTACCATAAATCCATTATTTAATGAAAAAAAGCAAGTGATGCAGTAATACTTTAAGCATTATTCAACGAAAATGTTTTTCATTGTTTTTGTTTTTATAAGCAATTACTGTATATCCTTCGTTTTATACTAATTTATTTTTGTGTTAATTATAAAATTACGAATGATTTTGTTTAAAAATCTCAAGTTCTTTAACGTATAAGGTTTTTAAAATGGAAACTGTTAATTTAATTATGTTGTTAATATTAAAGACATATTAATGTATGCATTTCGTATGCGTTGTGTTACAATTAATGTGCACGTCAATCAAAATATTTTGCTATGACAATTACACTCTTTTGCCTTCGCATGTTCATTACATATAATTATTGAATATCTTTATATTCAGTAGATCTGAATTCTTTATTGAAAAATGTAAAAAAAAGTTTCATATAAATCATTTTTCAATCTTTTCGTATTAACAATTAATGAAAATTAAGATCGTTCATTCGTTAGAAAGTTGAATTATAAAGATTATGTGTATATTTTTTATAATTACTTTTACTTTAGATGTCCGAAATAAGTTCTCATTGATTCGTTTTACTTTACATAGCATATACAGGTTTCTCTTATTTTTTTAATTTCTATTTCTGTAGAACGTTGCCCAGAAGGATTTGTATCTGAAACAGGGCTTGTTCCATGCTATTCTTGTCCTGAAGGATATTTTCAACCTTGGATAGGTCAGAAATCTTGCTTTCTATGTCCAGAAAATCATGCGAATAGCTCTGTAATTTGTGAAAGTTCACCTTCTTATGCTGAAAAGCTGGTAAGTCATGGTATTGTAAACTTAGATAACTTTCTTTGATAGTGAATCGTTTACATCTCCACACTATGACTACATTTTGTAACTCTGTATTATTTTCGATATGCGTCAAGTATTAAGCGGAATTTAGCTTTACAATTATATATAGAAAATATTTTTTTGCCTATAAATTAAAAATATCTACAACTGAGCCATTAATGCATGCCAAATTTGCCTTTACAGGAAAGTAATCACAGGCAAAAGTAATATAATTAATTGTTCCACTGAATCAGAACATTACTTGTTACCAATGTTTTTACGTAACGAATTCAAAGCTTAAAGTTACAATCGCGTGTGAAAGTTCAAAGATTAACATTGGATACAATGAAGCAAATTCAAAGTGTTTTAATTTGTTTAAATAAATATTAAAATTGATTCTATGAAGTCAAAATGAGAATAATTGTTCCATCATAATGAATTTAGAATTGTATGGAGATATCGCTTCATTGAAAGTTTAGAATACTTATATGACATTATGTCGTTATGTCATTGTCTCGAGAAAGTTTTTATTTAATGTGTTCACTTAAATTAATATACGTATTATTTGTGCTTCCAAATTTTTTCAATTCATAAAAGAAGTTAGAGAATATTCTATTTTAATACTATTCACTTCGTGTATTTCAGTTTTAAATGCTACTTTTTCCTAAAAATGTTGCTTTACATGGTATAACGTATGAAACTCAGATGGAATTATTATTGAAAAAAAAACAATAAATAAATAAATAAATAAATAAACATGTACTGAAATCAGACTGAGAAAAGACATTTTTATGTTTTGGAAAATATGAGATTAAAACGTAAAGTTAAGAAAAAAAAGATAAGTGTATTTTTTTCTCGATCATAAAATTAACTAATTGCAGTATTGCAAACACTTTAATTTCGCACAGTATTTCATTTAAACGAAGAAATTTTACTCCAGTTGGATAATTTTATTCATTAATTAGATAGTTTATTTCGATTCCCTATAGAATATCCTCTAATAATTAAATTTTGTACATTGATGGATTTAAATTTATTTGGATTATCAGCTTGTAACGAAATTCTTGCTATTTGGTATTTCCGGCTAAATATCGTCGCATGAGAACCAGAGGAACGTAACTCCATTTTCATAGGTTTATAGGCGAGAGGACAAAAATATTATTTTCTTAGAAAGATGTGTTTTTAATAAGATGGTAATTGAACTACATTACAACAGATTATCGACAAGGAGAACAGATGGCGTTACGTTCCGTTTACACCAAATGGGGCTTTCAAAATTATGTCCAAACATGAAGAAAACGAAAACTGCATTTTTGGAGTTACGTTCCTCTGGTTCTCATGCGACGATATAATATCCTCTGTAGCTACTTAAAATAACGACTAAGTATTAATACATGATATTACAGTATTAGTGCGTTCAGAAGTATTGTGCAACATAATTTAAGTTATATTTTTTCAAATTTGGAGTTGAGTATCGCAAGATAATATTTAGTATGCCTTATCGTTAACTTGCTTATTTTTGCACTAATTACGAATATAGAATAGTCTTTGAAGATCTGTGATATTTTGAATGTATAATACTTATTCATCGGATTTTTAATCGAAGTCTTTAATGAACGTATTAGATTTTGTAACGTATGGATATTATTTGAGATATTTTTAATATGTTACTTGTATAGAAAAAAAAATACTCTTGCGATGTATGGAGTTCTATGATAAACTTTGAAGGAGGTTAATGGACAATATAAAATAGGTTTTTAAGAAGATGCTAGGAACAGTCTTGGTTGAATTGGTTTCGCATAAGATAGTCTAACGGAAAGTTTTCATTTCTACGACGAAGTTTTGAGTAACTTGAGGTATAGAGTTAGTTAGGTAATATGTTTTTGTTCTGTTTCTTGAATTAAGAGTTTGGTTTTATAATTTTATAACAACATTCTGACATACAGCACAGTAAAATAATTAACTTTATAGTATTATATAGATAGATAGATAGATAGATAGATAGATAGATAGATAGATATAGTATGCGGCAAAACAAACAGTACTGAAATTCGCGTACAAGTGGCGCTCATACGGTGTGGGGCAGCGTCTCACTGCAGGAGATTAGAGTGGACGTCTACTGTATTGCACTGGAGTGTTAGCTATGGCATATGAAAATGAAAATTTCATCAGTAACATATGGTTCAGTGATAAAATGCCATGTGTACTCTGATCGCCACATCAATCGACAGTTGATTATTGGCCCTGTCTTGCGGCTTTTACCGCACGAAAAATCTGTCGTTATTAACAACAATGGATGCAGCAAGACGGAGTTATTGCTCACACTGCAAGTGAGACACTTATCCTTCTGCTCACAAGAGTTTGGACATCGCTTGATTTGTTGTGGGACGGATTTTCCATATCCTTCCCACTTCCCTCACCTCATGACTCCAGATGCCTACATACGGGGTATGCTGAAGAAAGCATTTTTCCGATCAGATAACTTCCTACCATTATACCGGAGTTAAGAGAAAAGATTCGGTCATTTGCTTTGTAATTCAGCAAACCGTGTTCACTAACATGTTCATCGATCTGCAGGACTGCTATGAAGAATATGTGCAACATAATGTTCAACATTTTGAACACATGATGTACAGGAATGATTCCTTGTAAATTTACAATATGTGTTGAGTAACATTTAGTTCACATCCAATTGACAACCTTTCTTATGTTTCGTTATGTTGTACAACAAATAAATAAATGTCAACGATGTGATTTCAGTACTGTTTGTTTTGTCACATATTGTATATATATACAGTGCGTTCCACGAATAACACTAAGGTCCACCTCCTGAAGAAACCAAGGCAGATAGAAACATGAAACTTTTTGGAACCTTCAAGGAACTTAAAAGGCAACATTATGCTGAGAAGGAGAATCCCCCACAAGGGGGGCTAAAGGGGGTTACTGGGGGTAATTCAAAAATTTTGAATAGCAACCCCCATCGTGTGGTACCTCGTTTGAAAGGTAATCACGAGTAAAGACCACTTGTGAAAATTGTAAGTTGCTAGCATGTCCGTAGCCAACATGGCGGCCATCCGTAAAGGACAGTCGAAGTGCGTTCAACGAATAACACTAAAGCTCGTCTCCAGAAGAAACGAAGGCACAGATAGAAACATGAAACCTTTTGGAACCTTCAAGGAACTTAAAAGGCAACATTATGCTGAGAAGGAGAATCCTCCACAAGGAGGGTTAAAGGGGGTTACTGGGAGTAACTCAAAAAATGTGAATAGTAACCCCCATCGTGTGGTACCTCGTTTGAAAGGTAATCACGAGTAAAGACCACTTGTGAAAATTGTAAGTCGCTAGCATGTTCGTAGCCAACATGGCGGCCATCCGTAAAGGACGGTCGAAGAAACATTGCAAACCTGTAAGCAGAGAGTAACATAGTATGATTTGGAACATACCTCATTAATGCAGGAGATGCTCGAAGTGTGCACCGCCCCTTCCTGCCAGTAATGTAAACGTTGGACGAACTCCTCTCGAACACGGGTAAAAGTCATTACCGGTATAGAATGACAGGCATCAACTATGCGTTGGCGCAACTCCGCAATGCTGTTCGGCTGCGTGCGGAACACTATAGTCTTCAAATAGCCCCAGAGAAAAAAGTCGGGTGGAGCAAGGGCTGGCGAACGGGCTGGCCATTCAATGGTGCCGCGACCACCAATCCATCGTCGCGGAAACTCACTATCTAAATAGTCACGTACAAGGCGGTGAAAATGGGCAGGACAGCCGTCATGCTGAAAAACGGGCGGAATCTCTCCAAATTCTTGCGGATTCTCTTCCATTGCCTCGACAATCAACGGTGCAATAAAGTCTTGCAGCAGCGCCAGGTACTTCTCACCCGTTAATATTCCATCGATGAAGAGGGGCCCGATTATGTGATTACCTAAGATACTCGCCCAGACATTCAGCGACTCTGGGTGTTGAGTGTTGCCTTCACGAAATACATGAGGGTTTTTGTCACACCAATATCGGCAGTTAAACCTGTTGACCTTGCCATTCAAGTAGAACGTACTCTCATCGCTGAAACACACGTTTGTCAGCACAATGGTCCTACGTGCGAATGCCTCACACATCTGCTCACAAAACTCGATACGCATATCGGGATCATGTTCACTTAACTTCTGGACCATATGTAGTTTGTATGGATGGAAGGTATGTTTTTTTAAGATTCTGTATGTCGTTGTGCATGACACACCACACGTGTGAGCCACAGTTGTTATGGACTGTTGAGGATGCACATTCAGCTCCGCCAACACTTGTATCTGTGTTTCTTCCGTAGCAACACTAGGGTTTCGAGGCTTTGGGGCATTGGTCACACTGCCTGTCGTAAAGAATTTGATTAATAAATGGCGTACAGAAGAAACACTAATTGGGTTGCGCACATTTTTTTATTGAACAACCGTGCTGTTGCACTGTACGAACGATTCGTAGCACCAAAGAGTAACACAATTTCAATTCTCTGTTCAAGAGACCACATTATGTATGCAATGTAGGATGGTCAAACGCACCAGCACAAACACACGTCTACGTCCTTCAGACCTACTGTTCCGGGTTGTAATGTAGTGCACTGTTGGTCGGAAAAGCACATCTGATAGTGGTGCACGAGTAAACAGAGTAGCTTTGCTAAAGTACGTGTGTCCAACACCAAAGTGCCACCACGGGCAACTCGTCGTCATGAACTACAACTCCTCGTCCGTAAGAGTAGCAGTTCGACAGTAGCGCAATGGTAAAGTGTTGGTTCAGTACACGTGCGGTCCGGGGTTCGAGCCTCGGAGGGTTCAGATTTTTCAATAATATTATGGTACTCTCTTTTCTATCGGTTTCAGTTCAATTTGCATATTTTGTATTTGCAATACTGTTATAGTGTTAGTTGTGTGGTATGTGTATTGTGAATTCGTTCCGAACTAGACCTTCGTTAGACTTTAGAGTTTGTTGTGGACACGGTCTGGTCTCTATACGCGATTACTTTTCTAGCGAGGTACCACACGATGGGGGTTGCTATTCAAAATTTTTGAGTTACCCCTTTAGACCCCCTTGTGGGGGATTCTCCTTTTCAGCATAACGTTGCCTTTTAAGTTCCTTGAAGGTCCCAATAGGTTTCATGTTTCTCTTTGCCTTCCTTTCTTCTGGAGACGAGCTTTAGTGTTATTTGTTGAACGCACTTCGACCGTCCTTTACGGATGGCCGCCATGTTGGCTACGGACATGCTGGCGACTTACAATTTTCACAAGTGGTCTTTACTCGTGATTACCTTTCAAACGAGGTACCACACGATGGAGGTTGCTACTTAAAATTTTTGAATTACCCCCAGTAACCCCCTTTAGCCCCCTTGTGGGGGATTCTCCTTCTCAGCATAATGTTGCCTTTTATGTCCCTTGAAGGTTCCAAAAGGTTTCATGTTTCTATCTGCCTTGGTTTCTTCAGGAGGTGGACCTTAGTGTTATTCGTGGAACGCACTGTATATACTGTATATATATACATATATTTGAAATGGCCAATATCTAGGTACATAATACAATTAATATTTTATAACATTTTACATTATATTATGGTTAAAATGCAGGGTGTTTCAGTGAGATGTTTCAGTTTTTAAACAGGTATGTTGATATTAATTACAATGTACTCACAACCAGGTGTAAATGAGAGGTTAACTCAGGGAAATAGTTTATAGTGACAAGATGTGCTCGAAATGTCTTTTCTTTCCCTGGAAACGTTTCATAATGTTACCCGTTTCGTCATATTTGTTTATTGTTTGTTTCGTCTGTGTTGTTTGTCCGGAATTCCTGGATGATACGTAGCTTGGTTCCGTAAACTCTGTTCTTGAGGTAGTCCCACAGAAAATAACCCACTGACGTCAAAAGTTGTGAAATTGGAAAGAAGTGAAATGAAATCTTTAAGTTTTACGTCCCATGATTATACCGATAAGACTAAAGGAGACGGTGACGATGAGAAATGAATGACATGGCGGAATGAATAAAGTGGGAGGAAACGGGAGAACCCCGAGAAAATTCACGAGCACGGTGTTTGTCCACCACAAAGTTCACACGACGCGAAGTGGGATCGAACCAGATACCCCAAGCACTGGAGTTGAACGCTCTATCACTGAGCCACCGCTCCCCCTTGTGGCCTTGGTGTCCTCAAATCTTTAGCGATATATTAATGCTCGACCTTTTCTCATTAATGTAGTTGTTTCGATCTTTTCCACTAACTGTAAAGTTGTCCTTCGATCAGGAACATCATGAACACTATTCAAGTCGGTGAGCTCTTGCGTGGAGGTAATAGAAATGGTAAACCAAGAAGTCAATATTTCTTAACAATAAGCACCTGTTAAATTTGTCATTTTAATTATTTAATTATTTATGACAACAAATAACAATGATCGATATGCACGAGAGCGTAGATAAATATACAAATGATATCGAAGCTTGATTTTGTGCATCATTTCAATCTAGTATTTTGTATGTAAATATTTTGTGTACCAACTGTGAATGCAGAGTTACAACTAGATATAGGACATCGCTCTAAAACACACTTTATTTTGTTTTGAACTTTTGATATAATATGTAGAAAATTTATTACATACGTCTTTTTAGTATTATGGTTGTTCAGCTCAGGCACCCAAATTTTAGCAACTTTTAAATCTTTCTCGTATATCTACGATTCCTGGAATTGTGTCTGTACCACAGTTCATGTACTTATTTGCTGAGAAGAACGTTAGCAACCCAGCAAATATCTGTCTAGTACTTGCTTCATTTCTATATTTAGACATTATTTCAGTGTTTCTAAAATACGGTTTTTAGAAAACCAAATCGGGAATTTCTTGATATATACCTCAAGTGAATTGTTCTTAATCATTAATGATTACTATTGAAGACTAATAATATAATGTTGTGCTGTAATGAATAGAGATTCTTTAAATAGAGTGTCAGTTTCCATCGTTTTAGGGAAACGAAGAATGTTTTCTTCATCTTCTTCCTTCAGTGTAGCTCCTCCCTTCAGTGCTAGTGAAAAAACGAAGTGTGTAGTGAGCAGTGTTTGCTAGTTAGTGTTCGAAACAACAGAGCAAAGAAAGTAGTTACAAACAGAAATACAAAAACTAACTTACATCACGTAAAAGTAGTGTCCATTAATGGAACGGTGCTTATCTTTTAAACATCCATCAATCAGAACTAGTTTAAGAGTGAATCCGAAGAAATATTAGTGAGATTTGGTTAGTCATCATGTTAAGATAATGCATTTATATTTCTTAAAAAACTTGCGACGTAAAAACTTATAGCTGAAATTGGACTCTTTCTGCTTCATCTAATAACAACTGCTCTACATAATTTTGCACATTCTTCGTAAACCCTGCGAAGAAACTGTTATAATATGCAGTGGATGTGAAATTATTATAGTTTCTAAAAACAGTAAATTAATCATACATTCAGGTAATCGCGATCATGTTCATGTAACTGGACTATATGATGCATCAGCAAATGCAATATAAAATCGTATTTTCGTTAAATATTCACATGATGTTCTTTTATATAATAGTTTTTCGGTATTTGTATTTTTTGTTTGTATAATAAATTCAGGTAGGATGTAATTATATGTAATTGCGTTTTGCACTTATAGTCGTACAATAAATCTATTCGTATATATTTTGTAACTTGCCATATTATAATACCTTTTGCAAATGCATGAATAATATTTTGAAAAGGTTATTTAATTTTCATTTGAAGTAAATTTACGGAACATATCGATATGCTTTCTTGCATGTTTAATGTATAAGTTAAACTACAATGGCAGTGGTAGTTACTATATTGTCTATTCGTGATTGGTTATAGTCATCTCTTCTTCGATATGATGATCGGTATCTTACAATTGACTACATTTTACTATGAAGTCCTATCGATTGGAGCTAAACCAACTTATATGTAATACCAGGATCGAACCAAGATCTCACTGTAATTGCAATATGCTATATTTGGTGTTTGAATCCAGGGCAGTCGAATATACTTCGACTTAATTGGTGGTACAGTCAGAAACAATATTAAATATGGGTTGGAGCTATCATTTCTTATATCTCCAACCTATTCTTAATATTGTTTCTGACTGTACAATGTTATATCTAAATGTAAGGTTTTCCTTTCTCAGTCCAAAATAAGAAAATTGAATTTCGGAGCTTATAATAATAAGTAGACGTCCAGTTTCAAAGGCTAAGTAGATGGGACAAGTTACGGTGTCCAAGGATCGAACCAATACTATATTATAACTGAATGACACCTAATCATTTTGGGGAAACAACCACAGTTATATCAATATCAAACCTATTTTAAGCAGTAGGTCCTGACTCATATAACTTCGATGTTGTAAAAGAAGATTATACTCTAAATAACGAGTGAACTAATCAATTATTACCACTGAAATATCATAATTTCTTACGTATTTTTTTTTCAAATTAAGAAAACCATTTTAAGTAAATTTATAACATCTAAATATTACTGGCAGAAAGGAAGAAAGAAAAGTTTGTGAAAAACAATGCTCTAATCTTCAAATGATTAAAAATAAATTAGGTAAGTACAATTGTGTTGATAGGAAGCATTTCTTAGAACAGAAATACAAAAGATATGTATGACTGCTTACTATTATATTGTAAAAGCGATTGTGAGCAGGTTTATTTTAATTGATTAGTGAGAGATAAAAAAATCTTTATCTTTTCTGAATCTAAAGATGAATTTAACATCAATTCATCTTTAAAGATCTACTTTGTATTTTCCAGGGAGAAGATTTTGAATTTCAAGAGTTGGTTGTTAATGATTGCTTTTCTTTACCTTGCCTTAATAGAGCGTCATGTCATGCATTAGAGTTTGGATATGTATGTGAATGTACATCAGGATATACAGGTTAGTTGTTCTCCAAATAGCAAGACTTTCTTTCTTTCTGTCAAACCAATATATTAAGAGAATAATAATTGTAAACTTCAATTTGGATAATGGTAAATTTACAGTATTTTAACTAATTCTTGAATACTGTATTGCTTATTAGATTTCAGTTAACTTTGAGCGTGCCCTAAAATATGCAATGAAGATGGTTTCTTGCTTGGAACTTACAAAAATTGAAGTAGATTACCTTTCTTTCTCTACAATTTTCAAAATTGTAGTGAATAGAAAATCAACATAGTTTAAAGAAATAATTGTCTAGCACTTATAAAATTCTATAAGGAAAAAAAACGAAAAGAGAAAAGAATAGAAAAACACATCTGTGCTTTAAAGTATTGCTTATTGTTGAATAATTTTGCAATTATAATCATAGACCATGATTGCAAATAACTCCATGATAATGGCTTAGAGATATGAATAGATAATTTCCCTTGTATTTTGCAAACATTGATTTGCGTTAGTTTCAAAATTATTGAAATTGTACCAAGCTCGTAGGTTCCTCTTTGCATCTTTTTTATTGCAACATTTTAGACATGAAAACGACCGTTTCAAAGTTTTGTTCCCTACAATTGTTAAGTTTCCTTTAATTTACTGTTCTCCACTTTTGTAAAAGATTAAGATTTGAAAAAATAGATAACTATTATATGGCAGTTTCTTAATAGTAACTAGTTTGGTCATATACTTCAGAACAACAAAACCACCGAGTCCAAAATTGTACTTTTCCCTGATCAGCTCTGATAGAACTTCATCCACAGTACATACTGCACGCGTTGCTCCTACATACACTTTGAAACCATATTAAATAGGCCTGTCTTTTATAAGGTGTTTGACACCCATACCTATCAAGTAAAGATCATCACGTCATCTACACTGTGGTTTTGTTATATCGTGATATTCGTCTGAAAATTATTGTTTAAGGCTGTTCAGAGTGGACATATTCTTGCAAATTTATCCAAGCTATTGGTGCAGTCTTTGAGATGAATGTGAGTCAAATCTATCTCTGTTCATTGCATTTGCAACTGCAATGTTATACATATCTTTCCTTTATTTCCAGAATAATCTTGCAGTGCTAAAGTTGCAGATAGACACTCAGAAGTACAAGCATTTAATTTCATCAGTGGAGATATTTCCTTGACGATTCTATTGACTAGCCTCTTAGATTCAGTTACTTTAGTATCAATGGTGCTTTCAGAAAAAAAAAGTTCTTCATCAAATAATTCTTTTTTCTGTAAGGTTGATGCAAAATTCCATGAAGAGGCATGCAATGAGCAATTTTCGTCCACGAGCATACTTAAGTTCCCTTGCTCGATATTTTACTGTTCACATCTCCAGCAATAAAACTCTTATTTATCCCATATTTATTTAACAACCGATTCTTGAATTCATAATAAGGTATCAAATCATTACTATTTGCATCTGTCCCTCCTATACCTATTTTCCTAACGTCTCTTAGAGGGGACAGTAATAATGTAACCACTATGGTATTTTCAGGTTATGTGATTTAAATCATATAAATATGTCTATTTATTTGCATATCATTAGTAAACATGAAAATAGTAATTTAATAATCTCAATATATAGAAACATTCTTTAATGTTACCTTTTCACAGACAGTTTTAAAGTTCACATGTAACAGAATGTCCTGCTACATTTTCTTCTCTTTGCACATCATTCAAACAACAATGTGACCGTGTCCTGCAATACTTGTGCTTAAAGTGTGACAAGATACATAGAATGGACAACTGGTGTGAACTATTGAAAACTTTCGAAATTTAGTGTGTTTTCTGTGTGGGACTCGTTTCGAATATCTGGATTAAACGTATTTCCTTGTTCTTGATTCTCCTACTTAACTCTTTCCTATGTTTGATATTCAATGTTGAATAATGAAAAATACATTTGGAATAACTATTCCTGGATCAACAGAAACTTAAGGTGTATATTCGTATGTTTACATTTATAGCACGTGTCTTTAAAAATTTTAGTAAGTTTTTTAAAAAATAATTTATGCTTTTTTTCTACCGCCAGGTATAATCTGCGAAATAGAAATAGATGAGTGCGAATCACAACCTTGCTTCAATGATGGCGTTTGTATTGATCAGATAAATAATTACACGTGTATTTGCCAAGATGGATTCACTGGTAATAATTGCGAGGTAACTGGTCTTTTTTATAAAGTAATATCATTTGAATAGAGAGAGTACTAATTGTACTAAAGAATTATGCATACAAATAAATCAAGATTTCAGGCACACACTTTACCTACAATAATATAATAAAACTACTTCAGTTGAGTTTGTATACATGTACCTTTATTTAACTCAAAAACTGATGGACCGATTTCAATTATTTTTCAAAAAATATCCCGGATTGACTTGAACGTCCTTCATAACTGGGTGAGAGGGGTGAAAAATATTACTCTCTAAGCGTATTACTCAATTTTTCCCTACCCCTACAATATACAAATTCATATAAAATATAAATAATTAAAACATTCAAAGAATGCATTAAATTTAAAATATTGCATTAATAGATAGATTCTGTGTTAAAATTTCCGATTGATCTTGAGAAACATATTTTAGATTTTCACTTTTCCAGATTGACATTGATGAATGCGCAGAAGCTCCATGTAAGCACGGTTCTACATGTGTAGACAACTTAGGAAGTTTCACCTGTGAATGTATCGCAGGATATACAGGTAAGACGATCACTCAGATATGGTTGAATTTGAATTTATGGTTTTACGCAGACTTTTCCCCATAAAAATTTGTCCGGGCGGGCAAAATAAAAATGTGATGGGGCTAATTGGGACACTATTAAAAGATGTATTTACTAAAGTAATTAAATTTCCTTTCTATTAAGACTTGAAATTCCTGTCTATTATTTTTTAAATCAGAATCAGTACAGACTGTTGTTTCTCTTTTTCATATGTCGTTCTTGTTGTTTGACCAATGTTAATTTTCTTCCGCACATAATTTTAAATAACAATTTATAATTAACATCTCAATTTTTTCTCTTTGTCCTAAGAAATAAATACTGCTCTTATCTCGTATTAATTTAACAATATACTTACTTTGTCACTGATTTCATGGTGCTTATGGAATAACAAGTGTGCATCTAAAAACGTCTTTCTCTATCTCTTTCTTTTTGTCTTTTAAAAGAAAACCTTTAATTATAGTCATTAAAATTGTACTTCTTATAAACACCCTTTTGTTTACTCAACTGTGTACTCTTTGGCAAATGGTTATTGCCATCCTTAGCACAGATCTTTTCAGAGAACTACTATTGTTTGATTGGTGATTCTACAACATATGCACTTCCAATAGTCATTTAACTAAATTCTCCTTACACTTTCAAGATTTTTATTTCTTAGTACTAACTGATAATTTGTGAATTTGACAATTTGTAGTTAATGATATCTTTATTTATAATCCTCAACGTTTTTACGATTGTATTTAATTTTACATCAGTACGAAGCATAATAGATCAAAGAAAACTAACACCATTTCAATTTTATCTAAAGAACGTTTGTATCATCTGATCCCACAAATTTAAAATCTGTACTTTACTTGTTTTGATAAAACACTAACACTGAGAAAAAGTGCAACTTTTTCCGTGAAAACCCTCACTTAGTCATCCAATAATTGTTACATTTTAGTTTTAATTGTATACATTTACCACCCTAGATCACGAAAAATGATTGATTGAATTTTATTCCGTAATTAGACACAGAAATCAATTGTTGCAACGAATTCAGTCAACTTCTTTTCTTGCTCATTTAAAATTGTTGGTCTCCATAAAACTTTTAGTCCGTGTGTGAAATGAACCCTTAATTGAAATCTTTTCCTTCACTACAACAAATAAATTCATGTGCTGCTTATGATCGTATCAATATTATACTATTTAAATTTAAGTTTACACTTCTTAGATATACAAATTTACAAATACAAATTTGCAAATTTACTTTTCTCCTTGGATATTATGAACGTAATGAGACATGAGGAAAATCACTTCTGATAGAAACTTTTACATTTTTCTTTATTCAAATTACTTCTTTCTTACATAATATTAACCTTTAAACGCCTATTGATGCACATCTGCTTCATGACCTTAAACCTTCATAGCTCAGCCCCTAATTAAGGCACAAAGATAATTTTGATATCAATGTGTTTGTGAAGGTCGAAGCTTTTCAAGGACATGCATTTTATGTATGTGGAGAATACAACGGCGGAGAGAGGGAAGGGTAAAATTCGTACTTTTTTGTTTTTTCATCAGTTTTTTTTGAGAGATATCCTCCCATCCCCTTCGGAATGCAGTCATAAAAGTTGGTATGCGAAACAATAAGGTAGTACACTAGTACCCTGCAAACAACACTCAAATCTATGGAACTTCCAATCTGCATGAAATATTGATGGAGCTATGGAGCTAGTGAAGCTATGTCAAAACTTTATCTACTGAACATTCGCCTATTGTAGCCTAAAGAATAAATTGTTAAAATGTTACAATAATTACATTTAGAAATTTTTGTATTTTAATTTGGATTGCAATTTGTTAATAAAAATTATCTTTCAAATGTTAAGTCTGCATTAAAAAATACTATGCTCTTACTCTACAGACAAACTTCTGTCTTCAGACGTTTATGAAATAAATTGTTCATGCGACCAATGTTAGTACTACTAAACAAAACATTTCTCTATTTCTTCATCTTGATATCTGCTTTTGGTCAGGTTTTACTTTTCATTTCTGAGTTTTATTTCAAACGTAAAACCAAAGAAGATGCTTCTGTAGTTTATAAATTTTGTCTCAGAGTTTGATATTACGACATGTATAGTATTATGACATATAACTCTTATTGATAAATTTAAAAATTTTAGAAGTAGTGGAACCGAAATGTGTTAATGAACTTTAGATGTAGGTATTTTACGTAGAATTTGTTTAATAACATTTCTACTCAAAATACTAATGCCAGTATTGCGTAACTGAAATATTTCTTTTAAGATTTCTTGGGTTGGAAATATTCAATTATAATACTAGAAAATTTCCTTTACATCGATATATTACGGAAAGCAATGATAAATATTTTCAGTGAAATTTGTTGTAAACCATCATCGTAAGTATTCTGTTGTCATTACCAGATTAATCGCCACAAATTAAGCATTTGTTTTGAGCATTATGATTCTCAACAAAACCGTTCGTTTTGATGTAGCAGTTATGCGCATATTATCCATCATTGTAAATTTTTCCTCCCGCTCCCTTTTTTCCTTTCAAATATAGCCATTATCAAGTCCTTTGGAGTATAGTTTCTTCACAGTGTCCCAATCAATTTACTTTCTCGTTTTAGTCTAGGAAAAAAACATAATATTTAATCATTGGTATTTCATTTTACCCAGCTAATATTTTTCTTTATTTTTATATCTAAAACTTGGAATTTCTCTCATCTTTTTTCTTTCATTGTCATTTCGTAACTTCCACAGTTTAGTTTCGTGCATTTCAATACTACTTTTGAATATCAGAATATGATTGTTTTTCTGCAAGTGGAATGATTCTCTAAACTAGAAGCTATTTTGTATCTAATATATTGCCATCTGTGCACTTGCAGACATCCTCGTGAGCAGAATTTTTCTCTATCCTTAAAATATCTTCTCACTTTTAATGATGTCTGCAGACGAACAAATGAAAATATTTAGGCTTCAATGTGGACTTTCAATTTAGAGGATCAAGATAGGACCCCTAGCATTTATCTTAAAAACTAATTAACAAGTTTTTTTTTTTTCACGCCAATTCCTCTATTGATTTGAATTCAGTAGTATTCAAAGAAAGGAAAAGTGCATTACTCGACCGAGAATCAATTTCGTGTCTTCAACCGGCCGTGCAGCTGGTAACACTACGGTAAAAGAGTGTGTGACTGATCGGGAAGCAGACTGAGAAACGTAGGAGTTATCATACCGGCGAGATCAACTGGGAACTCGAAATTGATAATTAGTAAACTAGTGCATTTTCACTTTTTAAATATCATTGAATGTGTAATCAAATTTGCTTTCTAGTGCATTTTCACTTTTTAAATATCATTGAATGTGTAATCAAGATTTCGAAAATATACTTAGTCATTTTATTTCATTGACGAGAAATTGTTAAAAAAAATTGTAAAATATAAAATAAATGTATTTTTCAAACATTGATTTTCTTGTTGATAAAGGACTGACATGTGAGACGAATGTGGACGATTGTTTGGGTGATCCTTGCAATGGAAATGGTGTTTGTGAAGATTTGGTTGCTGATTTCCGATGTAGCTGTTTTCCAGGTTTTACTGGCAAACAGTGTGAAGAAGACATTGATGAGTGCTTAAGTGAACCATGTCTGAATGGAGCCCTCTGTGAAGATCGTATTAATGGATTCAGGTAATAACAAACTAGGAGGAACGATTAAACAAATTTAAGATCTTGTAGTCCTTAAAGAACACTCATTCTTTTAATATAGTCAGGCAGAGAAAAATAAGTTTAGGGAGAAGTCTTAATATTTATTTCACTTCTAATTTGCTATGTAAGATAAATACATTTCTGGTGGACAAATTCTGGGTGATAAGCAATTCTTGCTATATGTATAACATTTAAATATTAGATTGAGAAATTTTAAGATTCTTTTCTGTTATACAAATTCATAACCAAAAACCTTGTGAATACATACTCGTAAAAATTAATACATTATTAAAACTATTTTCTGAAATAATTGTTTTTTTCTAAAGTGATCTCGTGAAATACTCGTCCTTCGAACGGAAAGAATAAATTTATGGAAAATATTTAAAAGGTATATTTCAATGTCCTTCATTCTCTTACGATATGTATTTGAATCAAAGGGAAATGAAAAATAACTCAGCTCGACCCAAGCGTAAACTTTGTTCACAACTAATTCCAAACGGTGCAGTCGTCATTCTTTGCAAAATGCTTAAACCCTCTTTATCTTTAGGATAGGCATTTTAATGAAAGTGACATGATCAAATTCCGGCTCGAGCCAAGTGCTAACTATG
The DNA here is from genome assembly GCF_964235325.1 of Thermobia domestica. NCBI lineage: Eukaryota > Metazoa > Arthropoda > Insecta > Zygentoma > Lepismatidae > Thermobia > Thermobia domestica. The sequence goes on from NC_137458.1 coordinate 161,015,827, forward strand.
CTCCTAAATTCCTTTCAAATAGTTCAGCAGTTTCACCATGATGATAAGAAAATGTATGTCATGACATTCTTATATATTGAGTAAAAAGTATAGATATCACTCCCCTACCATTTCATATAAGTTGAATTTCCTAAAACGTTAAGGCATGTATCTACTTTTTTAAATAAGGATTTACATAACCAATTTTTATCCCATTAATAAAAGATGCTCGTGATTTTTGGCATATACTTTAAACCCCTCCTTCCCCATCAAGATACAAATTTTAATGAAAGTGACATGATAAAAAAAAACAGGGTCTCGATTAGTGCTAACAATATTCAAAAATTCATTTCAAATAGTTTAGTTATTTTCCCATCATGATGAAACATAAAATGTTGATCTTAACGTTGAGAAAAAAGTATGAAAATTATAAATTATCTCTTCTTCCTCCCCATTTGTGTAAACTATGAAATACGTATTCTATTACTTTTAGTTAAGTGTTCACACATTGTATTTTACATTTCCAGCTAAAACAAATCATTACATTCTACATTTGCTGAAAAATATTTGGAAATTTCAATATTATTGAAATTTCCCCCGTTAGATTCGAGATTTTCAAAATCGTTAAACATACATTAGTTTTGGCAAAAGAAAAAAAAAAAAACCTTTCTTCCCTATAGAATATATATTTCCCATCCTTATTATTGCTTTCGTGGCAAAAGGAGTATTCTTTCCAAATCTCACCTTTTTATGTATAGTAATATGGCCTGCATAATGATGAATAAGTTACCTTTAATTTTTTACATAATAATATAGATTATTTTGTATTAAGTTTACTTATGGATTAAATATTTTATTTAACACTAGCAGCGTTCACCCCGCTTCGCTGCGGTCACCCCGGAACGCAATAAACTTTGTTACTTAGATAATTTTTACTTTTTCGCTTTCAAGTGATATGATAAAAACCATAGAAGATTGCACTAATGTTAACATTATATCGCCTGTCATTTATGTTAACCCGCCCCGCTTCGCTGCGGTCACCCCAACCCGCCCCGCTTCGCTGCGGTCATCCCGGAACGCAATAAACTTTGTTACTTAGATAATTTTTACTTTTTCGCTTTCAAGTGATTTATAGCGCCTGTCATTTATGTTAACCCGCCGAGTCACAGGGTCATGCGGGTTGCATATAAGTACGTTTATTTTTATACCTATGATGAACTAATAACAAAGGATTTGTACGTATGGACACCTGAATGGTCAATTATCTCAAGACACTGGTAATTGAAAATTAAAGTGATATGATAAAAAACATCTAGGGTCCACATCCTAACAACCCCCCAAAAATGAAAGAAATCGGTTCAGCCGTATTAGCGTGATGAGCGGACAAAGGATTTTTTGTACGTATTGACACCTGATTGGTCAATTATCTCAAGACACTGCTAATTGAAAATTAAAGTGATATGATAAAAACCATCTAGGGTCCAAATCCTAACAACCCCCCAAAAATGAAAGAAATCGGTTCAGCCGTATTAGCGTGATGAGCGGACAAAGGATTTTGTGCGTTCTCTTTTATATATATAGATTAAATATTCTATATATTTTGAACGTATATGTAAAAGTAAAAAACTTCATTTAGAAATTTTTGTTACAATCATGTTTATTGTATATTTAAGGTGTGAATGTCCGCTTGGTTACAATGGAACCATCTGCGAAGATAATATCGATGATTGTATATCATCACCCTGTTCTTCAGGAGGTACATGTGTTGACCTAATTGGACGCTATCAGTGTATTTGCCCTCCATCATACACAGGAATCAACTGTGATCATCGTAAGTGATTTTTTTTTAGTATAAGTTCAATATTCGTGACGCTTGAGACATATCAGATTTCATTTAAATATATTTGGCATCTTAAAGTTATAGAAAATACGAATTGTTATTTCTCGAGTTACAAGAAATTATATAATTTGAAGCAAAAGAACTTTCTTTGTTGATACATAAGAATTATTTATGTATTTATATTTCAAATTGAAGGTATTGAATTTAATGTTCTATTATCTCGAAGAGATCAGAAAAGATACATATGAAGATGAAAATAATCATCTTTATATGAAAATATCTATAGAATTTTAACCTAGTGTTGCATTAATTGAATAAGTTTCATTTTATATTTATTGTCAATGGTTTGGTAGTGTATGGGTTACTTCTTGGATGCTGCCAGCGAAAATGAATACCAACAGGAGGTGATTTTTTTCATCTAGAGTTTCTACACAAACACCATTTTCATCAATGTTGGTATAAAACCAATGATGATATTAACGATTTATATCAAAAAAGTATAATAGAGAAAGTAAAAATAATATTTAATTCTTACAGAAAGAGAAGCTCTAAAGAAGATAACTTTATGAGATTGTAGAAAAGGTAGCAAAATAAATGTTAAATTTGGTATTAAAACAGATTGAAACTTTTCTTGCTATATTAATGAAATGAAATTGAATGTTAAGCATAATGTGCAATAGTTGCTTAGACAGAATAAGGTGAAATAATTAAAGGAGAGTAACGCGTGTGGACCACTTCGAGAAAAGCATAAGACATATTTTTTGTATCATAAATGCTAAATAGAACGATCAGAGTATATTTGTGACCCTTGTACAGCCACGCACAAAAGCCCGCACTCATTCCATTAGTGATACTTTTTCAACAACCTGATTACGAATGAATAAGTTTTAGTTCGGTTTCCTTAAACTTAAAAGATAATTATCTTTCTTCTTCTACATCAAGTGAAACCACAAACACCTCAATGTTATTCCAAAATTATTGATCAAAGAGTACTCATAGGATGGGGATCCATTTTCACTTTCGACTCTGCAAAATGTAACTACTTGAGCACTGAACTTTTGCAATGATAATAGAAATACATTTATAAAAGTGAATTTTTTTTTATATTATTCAGTTTTAGTTTTCAATCTTTATAAAGATTTTCATAGACTGAGAAAAAAATATTCTATGTTCAATTATTCATTTCCTTATATAGTATTTTAAATTATAGTAATATAAGGCTTAATATCATAAATTATACTGGTTTCAGTAGAGAGAGATTAGAGTGGATGTGGAATATCATACTCTTGGGGTGCTTAATTCATTGCAGAAAACCTCTTCTCTATATCTATTACTATTTTTACTCTATAACGATCACCTATAAAACCGAAAATGGTTGATTTTCTGCCACTTATGGCTATAATAGAGAGTTAAGGGTGGAAATAAAATGAGTTCTTGGGACATTCAATTAATTACAGTAAACCGCTTCTCGCTATGTTGTCGTTCTTACTCTCTAACGATCAACGTTAAAACCGGAAATGGTTGATTTCTCTCACTTCTAGTTTTGCTAGAGAGATTAGAGTGAAGATGGAGTATTTCTTGGGACGCCTAATTGATTACAGAATGCAATTTCTCGGTATCTATTACAGTTTTTATTAGTCATTTCCAGTTTTAGTAGAGAGATTAGAGAGGAGATGGAATATACTCTTGAGACACTTAATTGGTTGCAGAAAACCCCTCCTCGCTATGTATTATCGTTTTTATTCTATAGCGCGAAATAAGGATGGGTTAAAACCGGAAGTGATTGATTTCTGCCACTTCCAATTTTGGTAAAGAATTAAGGGTGGAGATGAAATGTACTCTTGGAACGCTGAATCAATTATAGAAAACAGCTTCTTGCTCTATATTACCATTTTTGCTATATGGTGATCAACGTAAAATCCGAAAATTGTAACTTTCTACCACTTCCGGTTTGGATGCCACTTCCATCAACGAGCTCGATTCTCAACTTTTGACATTCTACATCCTGACTAAATTTGATGCTGATCTAACAATTAATTCTTAAGATTTTTTGTCTCCAGGACGAACGAAGAGGATAAATATATAAAGAAGGTTTGGTAAACCCAACTCTTTTAAAAATGAATGTACAGTGTAGTCACAAAATAAGCATAGAATACCATTAAGAGTAATTCTTATATTCTCAACCAGAGATTGATAATCAATATGGAAGGATTAAACTTTTTTTCTGTTTTGTGCTAATCGTTTAATTATTTATTTGTGCCCAAAAGTTGATTTGTATATTATTATGCAGTTGTATTATTTGTAAATTTGTATGTGAATCCAGTTTTAAATTTTGACAATATATTTTTCAGAATTATCAACAGACTTCTTTCTTCATTTTACATCCCCTGGAACTACAGCTTATGCTGCTCTTGATGGGCTAAGAAGACCTCTACAACAGGTAATGAAATTAATCATATACGCGTATTCTATCTTTTCTATCCAACTGTTTTGGTATATGAATTAATCTTAAATAAAACAAACTGGATTGAAATAAAATTTAAACAAAATATCTATTTTAATGTCCCACATTTATGTTCTTTAGGCTAAAGCAGATGGGTGATTAATAAAAGTGAATAATCACGAAATAATTATTGGAATGAGAATGTGAGAGGAAACAAAAGAACCTCAAGAAAACCCAAGGAAACAATAATATTCATCACAAACTCACATAGCCTAACTCTCGCATTGAGGGGAGAGCTCTACCACTGGGCCACTGTACCTCCTAAACTAAATTAGGCTCTTAAAAGAAATTACTATTTTACTGTTTTACTATGTAAGAAAGCCATTTTTCCTCTGTGATATGATAAAATTTACGTATGAGCAAGCGATATTGTTTATTTTACTTATTTGTTAACAGATGCAGACACAATTGTGAAACTATTTCACATTGAAATCAAGCCTTTGCTTGATAGAACTAAGAAAATATGTCTCGAGATCCCCAAATTGAGAATCCAGAACATTAACTGTTCATCTATTCCTGTTCGGTGTAAACGATTTAGCGGTTCACAAACTGGTCCTGAATACGAGCTGATTACGCAATATGCTCCTGTATGCGTGGTTCTAGATTCGCTCCAGTTTCGAGCATTTACTATATTATTACTCGTAAAATACCCTCTAAAACAAATTATCTTTTTTCTTATCCGAGAGAAATAAACTCTCGGACAATCCACACCAAAATAAACAAATAGTTCAATATAACATATAGGCAACATAATCTGAATTATTCTTATGGCAGGAGGAGGGTCAAATGGAACATGATTATGTGAATTCACAGACGTCAAAGTACGGACTGTCCTCTCCTGCTAAACAATTGTAAAACAATTGTAGAGAAAATGCAATGAAAACTAAAGACTTCATTGCATTTCAGAGGCACACAAAATTCCCATGCATCGAAGTAAGTATATCCATTTCCTTTCAATAAAATTGTTACCAAGTAGTAAAATGTTCCTCTGCAAAGCATATGTAAAACAACCTGGATAGATAGAATATTAATTTGCAACTGACATCTAGGTTTGCGTCTCAAGTTCTAAAGCACATCTGCACTCTGAGGTAATTGCAATATAAGCAAAGTCTGTCTCATACTCCTGGGGAAAATATTACAACAGATAAGAGCCGGCACCAGCAATGTAAGAAAATCAAAGTGTTTGTCAAGAATATGATAGGACGGAAAGAAATTAATCCAGAATGGAACAATAGAAATACTATATATTGTTCCTGCTTTGTCTATTGACAATGAGAAACTGTATTTGAGCTCTTTCACGGAAAAAGCATAACAAATATTTTAAAAAGTGGTTTTCTTTTCGAAAATAAATACTACCTTTTGCCTAATAACAGATAGGATTTCCATGCAAATGGCTACATCGGTTTAAGTACTGTTTAATAGATTATTATTATTGTAATTCTTTACGTAACGATAAGAATGTAAAAAAATACCGTGTTAGAAATATTAGTCCTACTCTTGTGGTCTTAAGTCTTATAGAAAAATCTTACAATGAATTCTGAATAATGCATATTGATACTTTGAAATCTCCACAGAATATGTACTTTTATTAAATCTCTGTAAAACCTATTTAATATTCTATTACCACTGATTATATATGTTAATAAATATTTGTTACATGTTTCTACTTAGACAATTTTATTCTTATACTCACATTATTATTGTATTTCTAAACAATAGGTTTCATTGTGTTTTTGGATGAAGACAAATGATAAATTTAATTATGGAACACCAATATCATATGCTACTGAAAAATATGACAATGCTTTAACTCTAACTGATTACAATGGGTAAGTTGATTAATGATAAAGTATAATTTCATTTAATATTTTCAACATTTATTGCTGAAGAATAACTGTTTATTGCTCAAGGAGCTGAAAATGTTTAAAATAAGTTCTTTATACTTACTGTTCTATTTATAAGATTTTATTCCAATATAATTTAAATGATTATTTAATAAAATAATATAAAAGGTACATTAATGAGTTAAGGTCGAAGTAATAAGGTGTATTTTATTTAGTTTTTCTATCCAGAAGCTAATTTAAGCAATATCACAAATTGTGTGTATATTTTTTGTATTTTTAAAAAGACTTAAGATAGCAAATTTGTAAAAATGATATTATATTTATAATGAACATGAGATAATTTCTAGATAATATACAGATAATTTTCCGTGATCGTAATCTTTAACTAACAAATATTCAAATTAAAAGTAATTAAATTCATATTTTTATCATAAATATGTTAAGTTCATTATCATGATATTTAAGAATTTCTAATGTTACGATGCTTTATACGTGCGTTTTTCATTTTTCTTACTTGCGTTCTTAAAGTTATAACAGCATTAACAATTTACCGCACTTTGGATGCTTCTACGATCTTAATTTGAAACACTGGAGTTTTTTCGTAAGATTTTCATTTCTTTATTTAGAATTAAAACCACAAAACTACAATAAACTAATAATAAGCTGATGTTGTGCCACATAAAAAAATGAAGGTTTAAGTTGCATTGGTAACACTGGTGATCCGGAGTTGATACAAAATGTGTAACAAGTATATCTCTTCCCACCTTACTTACCACGCACTTTTTTTTTTTTTTTTTTTTTTTTTTTTTTTTTTTTGTTCCTAACTTACAAACAAGATAAATGGGGCATATTACACTAGTTGTTTATACTACGAATATATACCGACAAATTGTAAGAGATGATTTCTCACATTAAAACAAGAAAAAAGAAATTCATATCGACTTATGGGAAAAGAACATAGTTTCAGAGCAAGGGTCGTCCAAAACCGTGGAAAAAAACACATTACCACGCGTTATTCAGACACGAGGAACCGTAGAGTGACAGTCTATATCAGCATAAAGGAAGTCCAAAAATGCATATTTGAGCAATGTGTAATGAGTACGCAAAGGATTCTCACAATTCATAATTCCCAGACATGGTTCCAATAGAATTCCAAGTTATACTCGGACTTAGAAGTGGTCCGAAATAGACAAGAAAGTTAGCCTTGACAGCACTGAACACGGAATGCATCGGCAGGAAATCGGAAGTCTTAGACACCGTGATCTCCACCGTTCTTCATGTTTGGAATAACGCAAACTACCATATATTTTCTCACGCTTTGGGACGGCCTAGGTCCGAAACTATACATTCTCCTCGCATGTTCACATGAACTTTATTTTTATTTTAATCTGAGGAATTACCTCTTACAGTTTGCCGGTATCATATACATTTTAGACAGATTTCCTTCTAATGCTTTTCAGATTTGTCTTTTACGTAAATGGGAAGGAGGTAATCACAGATGTGACAGCTAATGACAATCAATGGCATTTTCTTTGTGTCACCTGGAGTTCTTATAATGGGGAATGGAAAATGTATAAAGATGGAATTCTTATTGACTCAGGAATAGGTTTGGCAACTGGAACTGTGATTGAAGGTAAGAATACAGACTACAGAAAATCGTCATCACTACTTAATTTAATTGCTGATGTAAATATCAAAACTTGAATTCATTTTCAAAAAGAAAATTTTATTTTGTACAAAGGTTTATTATTTCTTCAAAACCCATGCTAGTTAATTTCTGTCAGGTATAGTTTTGAATACTAATGTTATTTTGCTTTAATTTGAAATACAATGACATGAATGCAATGTAAAATTATTTAAAGATTGTTAATGGAATACGTAATTTCGTATCGTTTTAATGTGTTTTTCTATGTTAACAATTTAAGATGTAGTCTTATACTTGTAAATCGATTATAAAATAGTTCGGAGTTGAACTTAATTCATACTTTTTGTGTTTAATTTGTAATCCCTCCTAAAACAAATAAGTTTGAAAACGATGAACAAATTTAGGGTAAGTGCTTTGTTCAGTTTACGTTTTTTACTATTCATTACTACGTATACTGCAATTCGTATTTATATATCACTATGAATCACTTAAAAATGTAAAACCATCTGTAAAGAATAATATTGTATAAGATCTAAGCACTGAGAACATATCCAAAGACATGCTGTTATCTTTATTCAGAGCATGAACATTCAATAAGGTATGAAAGTATATTGTCAATTTTACCGTAATATTTTAACTTTACTAGGTCTTATATTAAAATTTCATAATAGTAGAGTGAATAAGGGAGAGAAAAAGGAGATAATATGAAGGTGCTAAATGATAAATTAAATGATAGAAAACCATTGTTATGGCATCTAAATATAATAATTATCTGTTGTAGACTCTGGTTCCCTTGTTTTGGGGCAGGAGCAAGACAGAAAAGGTGGTGGATTTAACGATGCCGAATCATTTGTTGGACAAATAGCACACCTTGATATCTGGGATCGAGTGTTAACAATGGAAGAGGTCGAAAACTTTACAATGACCTGTGAACAATATCTAGGCACTGTTTGGAGTTGGCCAGATTTTCTTGGAGGCATTAGAGGGAAAATAGAGGTAGACTTTATATTTCTTATTTATATTTATATTTATGGCAGAAATAATGTATAAATAATAACATATTTCTCGCTTTACTTCCATAAAAATCGACTAATCAGTCTTAAAATGAATCTGACATATAAGAATAGTTCTTATGGTTTCTAACATTGTATGTGGTTCCTTTAATTTTATGGCATAACCATGTGAGGTAAAACTAGAAATTTCTCTTCAATTTTATACAATAATTACAAGAGTAATAGCCTAGTAATTCAAAGAATGGTTTTATATCTTTTCATGACGGTGTATATTAGTTAGTTCGTTAGATCTTTAAGTTCTTAACCATCGGAAGAACTTTCACTCTTATATTCTAATAGCCCCGGAAACCCTCTAATCATTTTTGTATTTTAAATGCTAGTAAATGTCAAATTATGAACATAATTATTCTAGGTAGTTATGTGGTTATTATAAATAAATTTTAGAATAAATTTTATTATATCAATGGCATACCCAAAGAGGGTTAACGTGTTTTAACGCCCCCTCTTTTATATGACAATTGGAAAGATTAAGAAATACTCTATGATATATGAATATAAAAATAGACGTGTCCTCTTCTATATGACAATGTAGAAAGATTAAGAAATACTATTTTGATATATGAATATAAAAATAGACGTGTCCTCTTCTATATGACAATGTAGAAAGATTAAGAAATACTATTTTGATATATGAATATAAAAATAGACGTGTCCTCTTCTATATGACAATGTAGAAAGATTAAGAAATACTATTTTGATATATGAATATAAGAATAGACGTGTCGTGGCTAAGAAGGGTTTATGTTTAAATTTCCAAAATCTTTGCGAAAATAATCAAAACAAATTGTAATTAATAATAATAGATTTATCATTGTTTAAATTCCCTCCTGATAGAATATTATGTGTCACTGATATCTATATAAAATATAATATTTATGTTTCTATGTAGCATAAAGAATGAATATTCAGAAATCGTACATACAGAATTGCAATTAATGCTAAATTTATGTAAAGAGTCCATCTACATTTTCAAGATATTGAAAATTAAAATATGAAAGAAAAACTGCATTTGTAAGCGATATAATTATTTTTACTTCCATGCAGCAGAGCCTCGAGAGCAGAATGCAATATAAGTAGAAATATAGAGTGGTAAGGAAGCCCTGTATGACATAGATAAATTATATAATAACAAGTTAGTTGTAATCTGACATTTTGCAGTACACGCAATGACATTGTAGATGCTAGTAAGAAAATAATATTTCAATAGGTTTTCTAGATGTATATTTCTAAATATAATTCTGGTGTAAAACCAGCATATTCTCAGAGCAAATGTTATTATGCATAATATTTGCAGTATATCACTTTGGTTTATCTTCCCCTTCAACGTCGACAAGGTGTTTATTTTCGTACTAGTTCAACCATTAATTTGTGAATCATTTAATTTGATTTTAATACTAGGGTGCAGCGTTTTACCACTTTTTTCTCAGAACGAATTGTAATACCTGGCAAAAGTGGCCAATTCACATGGACATTTCAGGTATAGATTTTTTTTCAAGTCAGATAATATCTTCTGTGAGAACTATTGCCTCAAAGTTTCAAAATTTCACTGAAAATTGCAAAAAATACCAGTTGTTCATTAATTTTAGTTATGTTAGAATAAACATATTTTTGGTTAAATACATGCCAGATGCTATGAAAACTGACATTCAAGTATAAAAATGCCAGTTATATGTACTTTGGGGGAATAGGGGTGTCTCCTCTGGGGCCAGAAAAGGGAGCATATTCAGTACAGTTAAGCGGTTGTGCAGTTCCTCGCTCACCTGGCAATATAGCCTGGCCAAGTGACCTAGAGGCAATTTTACTATCCGTTCTACTGCCACCGTGTGGCAAGGATGGACGGTGAAGGACCATTCAGGCACAGTGTTGTCAGGAAGTGAAAGTTTGACCATGAGCTGTATGTTTGGTACCGTCCATAGAACTTACTGGTAGTACAGTTATTGAAACATCACTGCTTTCCCAAATGGTCATTACAGTGTAATCGTTTGCCTCAAAATTCAGTCTGGGAATGATGTTATATCTAATGGAGTTATGGAGATTCTCTGCTTCGTGTTCTCGAGCACTAAGAATCTTATGTAATGCATCTTGTCGGACAGCAAGTCGACCATCAGTCATCATGGCGAGAAGAAATTTTCTGGGAGTGCAAAGAATGCATTCGTCTGGATGGATGAACGGATTACAGCCTGGTATTTCCTTGGTAAGTATCTAGACCTATGAATGGTCTCAAAGACGTGAGAGGACCATCAGCTATGGAAGATACATGGAAGATCAGCTATGGAAGGAGATACGGTATTGCATAACCACAAAGATTCCAACCAGTGTTAGTGTATGTTCCATCACACCCAAGAACCTCAACTTTATCAAAGCCAACTCTGAGTTGGTTCATGATGTATTCGAAAATAGCTGTGGTCTCGTCATGTGCAGAACCAGAGGATGGTGTCACGTGACCAACGTATTGAGAGGTAGGTTCAGCCGCAAGTGAGAAGTGCTCTTCTCTAACGATGCCTGTGTGTATTTTAGTGTCATCCCTTCGATCATCAAAGTATAGGCTTTTAATGGGATCATAATTTCTAGAACTTACTTTTAAATTTCGAGCAAGTTTAAGTTTCGCATGCCTTATTTTGTTCCTGTATACAGTTAAAGCAGATGCTATGTCGCTAGATTTTTGAGAAGTTATGATTCCAGCCTTTGAAGCTGCCTGAAGCACAGTTGTTATATGTACCGCAGCCCTCTCGCTTACATTGTATCTCTGAGCAATCATAACAGTTTCAGTCAAATCTACGAAACTCGTTCCGAAAGTAATGTCTCCTTTTTTATGGAAACTAATGGAGATACATAACTAACAACAGCATAGCTAATCAGAGCAATATTTCAGTTACAGACTCATTTTTTCACATAGTTCCCACCATTTGTTATGTACTTTTGTCAACGATGAACCAAAGCCTGCATGTCGCGCTTGTAAAAATCGGCTTTCCATGGACTTTCTTTTGGATTCCGGCTCGTAGTGATAACACCACGTATCATCTCCAGTGACGATGCTATACAAAAAATTGTCATGTTCATCTTCATATTGGTCCAGCAGGTCCCAAAGGAAAAGGCAAGGACGAAAAAAGCTGTAGAAACGCTTAATTGTACTGAATTTACCCTCTTTTCCGGCCCCAGAGAAGGCATCCCTACCCCTCCCAAGCGCATATAACTGGCATTTTGAGACAGGAATGTCAGTTTTCATAGCATTTGGCATGTATAAACCCAAAAATATGTTTACTTTAACATAACTGTACAAAAATGAACAATTTTGGTATATTTTGCAATTTTCAGTGAAATTTTGAAACTTTGATGCAATAGTTCTCACAGAAGATATTATCTGATGTGAAAAAAAAATCTATACCTGAAACGTCCATGTGGATTGGCCACTTTTGCCAGGTATTACATTTCGTTCCTAAGAAAAAGTGGCAAAACGACCCACTCTATTATAATACTCAATTTGACAACCCACATAAAGCCAGAATTTAATCTGTCTGTTTTTTTTTTTTTTAACTTCTTGTGCACTTCGGTTTTTCGGTTGCAGATTGCCTATTTTATAAAAGTAGAAAGCAATACGATCTATTCTAAAATATCACAAATAAAAAAGAAATTCGGAACAGACCGAGATGAATCTGTAAATGTTTCTATACGCGCCTCGGGAGCAGTTCGTACAATGTTATGTGATTTAGTCTTGGAAATATTAGGTACAGTGCGTTATCATGCAGAACCATCTTTGAAATACAAGCTTTGATTTTCATTGTTCGAGGTCTATTATCATCTGGAGTGTCATAATCTATGGAATCCTTAATATTATTGAACAATTATTTTTATCGTTTTCTTCGAAAATAGCATTCATCTTACCCGCACACGAGGTAGAAGAATCACTATCACAAAAACTGCTCGATAACTGCTGTATAGCTTTATCCGTTTGCTAAACTGTGAAGGATATTCATTCATACAAAGGATGTGCTGTCATTGACACACCTCTTTGAAAACATAATTCAATTAAAATACTTTTAAAACACATTAAAGCCATTGAAACAGGAGAGGGGCCCGCAAGAACCCCGAAGTTCGAATTCTGGGAATTTGAAATTATTGATTATATTTTGGACACGAACCAGTTGGAAATTTATTATATGCTTAAATATAATGGCTAAAAATGCAATGTAAGAAGTCCTAAAATCGTTGAGCTTAAGAGTACTATTCTTCATCTAAAATCTAAGATATATTACATAGGGGTATCTTAGGACCCTATTGTTCGTTTAAGGATTAACAAACAGAAATACATTTGGATCATTTATGGTTAGTTTTATTCGAGTTGCTGGATATCTGTTGGTTTCACTTGTTGTTAGGTGAACGTTTTGTAGCTATTTTAGACAAACGTCCATATTTTTTAAAAAAAAATTACAAGTAAGAAATTAATATTCATCTTGTATATCTTGTATTAGATACAAAGTTTAATATAGGAAAAAATAATCAAACATGTATTCTACCTATTAAACTAAACTAAACTCCTGCGCAACAGCCAACAGAGCCTATTAGCCAGCGTGTAACACTCATGCATAGTCAGGACATCGGCTTCTCTCACCGTTAATGCTAGCTTTCTAGATCGGAACTCGTCTTTCACATAGCTCCCCATTTGTTCGCACGATGGGTGGACGCCACACTGCTAGTACCATCTGCTGAGTACGAACGGTCGCCCATCTTTCCTCAGACTCAGATCTGGTATTGCTCGACTTCACTGATCTTACCAGAAGCGGTATTCTAGTGCGGTTATGGCGTTGGCATATGTATTTTATGATTTGCATTAATTTTTGTTGAAACTAATGGTTGTGATAACATGTTTGGTACAATTTATGTAGACTATCAACGATTTTAATGCAATTTTTTACCAGTATGCATGCTTATTAAAACAGTTTTTTTTTTTTTGTAGAATGTTCAACCAAGTATATAATATATGTTATACATAAGTGATTTTCATTTTGCAACGAATGAATATTTGGACTAGTTGAACATTTATTATTCTTAATGTTGGTTCATTCTATTATATTTTTGCTCATAAATAGCAAATGAACTCAAAATACATTCTATAGACAATATTGTAGACAATATAAACAATAATGTACTTAGAGAATACATATTTTAAAATGAAGAAACATAAAGCACTTTCGTGATTATGTTCAGATAGAAACAGAAAATAAATCATAAATATCTAAAGCAAATTTTACACTCTTTCTTCTATGCCAGTTTATAGAATCTCAGATTATTTCCTCTCTGTGCTTTATATATTTATTCTTGCACAGTTATGTACGTACAATAAGAAAATTCAAAATATAAAAATAAAATTAAGACAATATAAAGAAAAATAACACTGGAAATACTTCTTCGTCATGTAATTGTAATATGGTGCCGTACTTACAAACTTGTGTATATGAAAACACAGTGCACAACGTAAAACAGAATGTTGTTGCCTAATGGCAATAATTTATGTAAAACCATACGTAGTTATTTTTAAAAGTAAAAGAACAGAATGGTAACGAAGTGAAAAGTATTTAAAACTTGAAGTAGAATAAAGAGATATGTAAATTTGTTAAGAACAGAAACTATTAAAAAGAAACGAAAAAAGAAAACAAAGTTGTAGTAGTAAATAGAATAACTTGAACAAATGACTGAAAGTAGATAAATACCAAAACAAAACAAATACATTCAATAGAAGGAAATAGGAATATAAATCCACAACAAGCTGAAAGGTAATGAAAACAATTGACAGGTGAAGGTAAATGAATTATGAAAACAAGCAGAAACACAAACCAAGTTTAGTGGAAACAAGGTAATTAAGATCAGTAATATATTATAATAAACACTCGGAATTAATGGCAAAATGCCATTCATTAAATGCCATATATTGCAATTTTCATAATATTTCTTGAAAGAGTGCAATTTCATAATTTAGAAGAAATGGGGCTATTGTCATTTTCTCTTCCACTGCTCTTTATCCATGCATGAATGACAGTATACCAAAGATTTCTCTCGCTCTTATTTGGCCAAGCGATTGCAGTGTCAGATAATAGCTGCACTCTCTTAGCGTTGGAATGTGGCAAGTGAAGAGGGGATGCTAGTGCGTCTTCAGTTCTTGGAATTTTGAATGATAAAGATAAACGAAGATACTTACTTTAAAGAAATAACAAGATATAGGCAGTTATTGTGAGTCATTGATGTGCGTGACACATAGCTGCTGTTGGTGTACATTTCAGTGCATTAAGATCCCAAAAGTAGACCTTTCTTGGAAAGAGAAAATTGAAACATTTGTGAGTGAGTTTGGGTGTAGTGTGTTTTCAACAGATGGTTCCGTATTGTTTTGCAAATTATGTGAAACTGGATGTATTTTCCACTGATATGCGTTACACACCATATAAGTACTGCAAACACAAATCTTTAAAGATACACAAATGAACTTGTGGAAAGGTTCAGAATCTTCTTGGAACATTTAGGAATGCCTCTTCGCGTACTAATGGTTTGCGAATGATCTATATGAAGCTCTAATTAACGCGGACATTTCTATATGGAAATTAGGAAATGTTTCCTTTAGAAACTTTTTCTAGAAAAACACAAAACAGAAAGTTTCCAGTGAATCATGTTTGAGAAAGACTTACGTTGCGATAGCGCGTACAACAAAACTGTTGACGATATTCGTAAAGGCATTGCTGATAAAAATATATGGATTTCAAATTGATCAAACATTCAATATTCTAGGCCGTTCCATTGCTAATGTTGTAAGTGAAGTTTTAGGAAGGGGGAAGCACATAAGATCAGAAGTCCGGGAAAAGTAAATAGTAAGCGCAGCAAAAGCCTTCAAGGTTCTATTCTCAAATATGCTGCATGTCACTTACCTGGCACACGCACTACATAGAATTTTAGAAGAAGTACGTTCTCATTTTCCCTTCGTTGATCTTCTCGCGTCAAATATAAAAAAGGTATCTCTAAAAGCACCCTTACAAACCAGTGCTTTTCGTGAATTAGCTCCTGAACTTTCGCTGTCGCTTCGTCATGGAGTACGTGAATTACAGCTGTTCTCCAATATACTAAGAACTTTAAATCCATAAAAATTCATTCTTACTTTTGATGAGGATGATGCGTCTTCAATTAAGATTGCTCAAAGCTTGCTTAGGAAGGATTCATTGAAAAGGACCTAGCTTTCATTGCACATCTTTTGCAAAGTCGCTAGATGCTATCACCAAGGTTAAAGAAGACTGTCTAGTTCTATGAAAATCTTCAATGATACTTTCAATGATATGAGTACTGTATTTGGTAACAAGAGTGCACACATTCGGCGAAATATGATCGTGATGTAAGCTAACCCATTTTTAGAAAAATCTAAGAATATTGCTAGTTGTGGAAGATGATGCTGATGTAACTGTTAACAGTTACGTGAATCCTTTCATAATTACTTGATTCCAGTATGTTTTAGTGACATTTGTAGATGTGGAAAGATCATTTTCACATCTAAAGCGAATTCTTTCTGACAGAAGACAATGTGTTTCGTGTAAAAATCTTAAGAAATTGTTAATTTCAAGAAACAAAAATATCAAGTAACTTTCTTAAATGAAAATAAACTGCTAGTGTGGTGTGAAACAACTTCATTCTTGTGTTTCTTGTGCTTTGAATGTTTTCCAAACTGCTAACAGAACTGCGTGTGATAGTGTTTTTTTTTCATTTATCGTTTTGTTTTATTGTTTCCACTGAAGAATGATAATTGAATTGAATTGATTTTAGTTTAGCGTCCCTTTCAGCAGCGAGGCTATATGAGACGTGGACCTACTGATTAACGTGGAATCCGAACCACATGAGCTTCCGCCGGGAATCGAACCCGGGTCTCCCACGCCAAAGGCGCGTACGCTAACCGCTTAGCCACGGAGGAGCTCTGAAGAATGATAAATGGATTGTTGGATGTCATCTCTTATGAGTTGTGAAATTTGCAAGTTTTCAGAAATTTTAAATTGCAAGTACTAATCGAAAAATGAGACATGTTATTTCTTGGGATCCATATTTTTTATTCAATAGGAAACCAATTATATGCTATCATAGCTTTGATATATTTTAGTACCTATTTTTTCTCAAAAGCCCCTATTTGTTTATTTTGTTTTCCAATTTTTGGGTTTTTATTTCGAAATTTTGCAAGCCATTTTGGGGTTTTTAGTTTACAATCAATTCCGGGCTCTAATCATATATATTATACTATATATAATAATATATGATCAAATATATTATTATACTATCACTGACAAGCTACTTGCCATAAATTAAACATTTAAATGCACTTCAACACCGTCTCCTAAACTCTTTATTTTAACGTAAGAATTACAATAAATAATACGGAATGATTAAGAAATACTAATAACAAAGTAGCGAGTAAACAGCAATAATTAAAATAATAAAATGTGGAATTGAAGAAAAACTTTAGTAAAAGAGGGAGCACAAAAATGGTATAATTAAGAGAACAAAAATATCAAAGAAAAACATTGTGAAAACTACATTATAAAGTGGAAAGAGGAGGAGAAATTTACAAATATATTATGTCTTTATATTGAATGAAGTAGATGATTCCCGCATGTTCCTATTATCATTGTAGATTCAAGAATCTATATTTTGTGGTAGCTGTCCTGAACCGACTGTTCCAAGGAATGGAGATGTTGCTGTGTCTGGAGATGGTATAAACAGTGTTGCTACTTACACGTGTAAGGTAGGATTTTCTGTAAAAGGGGAGCCGCAGCGCCAATGCATGAAACATGGGCAATGGAGTGGTCAACAACCTACATGCATTCGTAAGTATGTAAGTGGCTGAAGATGATACAGTTTAGAACAAAGTAATGTTTACATTAATAGAACGGGTGAAGTTTTCAGTTTACATAATGTTATTTAATTTTGCAAAATTTAATTTGCCATGTATAAAGCAATATAAATATGTTTCTTTACACAAAGATACTTATCATCCAAGAAATTTACTAAGTTTGTTAATAATTTGACTACAAACAGAATATATTTGTGTTATTTGTCATTAATTGATAATTGCTTCTGCTTTTGTAGTATTACTTCTACGTAAAGTAACATATGTAAAGATTCTTTCTCTTAAATATATTATTACTTAGAAGATAATTATCCGAGTTAATATTTCCAGTGCTATAATTAAAAGAATGAAATAAATAAATAATATACGTATTCCAATTATTATGTAGCTGCAAGTATTTAAGAAGTTTAAAATTAGTTCAAAGTATATCTACCAGTACAGTTAAAACGTATTATCTCCTATTTTAGGATTAAACTGTGGGTTCCCAGGCTATTTTGTAAATGGAAAAATTCAAGGTCGTTCTTACTATTTTGGAGACAAGATATACTACCAGTGTAATTCCGGATATCGTCTGAATGGACCAAGCATAAGAGTCTGTGAAGGATCTGGAAACTGG
Source organism: Thermobia domestica (assembly GCF_964235325.1). Lineage (NCBI taxonomy): Eukaryota > Metazoa > Arthropoda > Insecta > Zygentoma > Lepismatidae > Thermobia > Thermobia domestica. Next base: position 161,034,193 of record NC_137458.1, read on the forward strand.
AGTGGGCAGACACCAGTATGTGAAGGTGATATAAGATGACATAGAAAATCTGGTATTGAAGATAACACTCTTGTCACTAAATGTTCTAGCACGATAGGGCTGTTCAAATTTAATGCTATCACACTGCACTAAATTTCTGTATAACTGAGTAAGAGATAGTTCGAAAGCTGATGAACTGCATTCTTTCTTGATATTGAGATATAACTATCCTGTCCAAAGCTAATGAAAGGTTTGTTAAGGTGATCGACAATGAATTTCAAATTTTCATTAATGCATTACAGAAATATAACTTGTACATTCTTACAACCTAATCTAAACAATGCAGTATCTTTCTTTATCTTTTATTATGATTATATAAATAAAATAGAAGTTAGTTCAAGAAATGATTTATATATTCAACGTAGTATTCGCGGAAATTTGTTTAATAGAATGAATAAAATTTTGCTTTTCATCTACCTTTGGTTTGCTTTCACTAAAGTATTAATAGTTCATGAGCGACTTAAGATGTTCATCATTAACGTTTAACTACCATCAAATATTGTTGAATAACTGTTTTGATTATATAAGGCACTATCAAGTGAAACCCATCCGGAATCATTGAGAGTAATATATTACTACAAATTAATGACAGTAAATAATAAATAGAAACAGAATGATTATAAATAAACGCAAGCAGAGTTAGCAATATGTAAACAAGAAATCACTCATATTGTTCAAGGAGAAAAAGCCACTCTGGACATTTCGACACGCATGACATTGTTGGGTACCACCATCGGAAAGAAAGATAGAGATTGCTGCTTAAACTTATCCAGTAATGCAGCTGAGTTCAACATCGTTGTGGAACTGTTTGTCCTTCAGAAAGTTCATCAGCGGCTCCAACACATGATAGTCACAAACTGAGAAGTATTGCTAACGCCTGCACGATTTTTGCAACATAAGTATGTACATTATCGTGCAGAATAATGACACCTCAAGAAAACATGCAGCGATGCACTTCCTTAATGGTTCAATGGTTCGATGCACTTCCGCGATCAATTTGTAGCGCCGCATATCATTGTAGTTTTGATTCTTTACACTTCAGGAATATCTAGTAATTCTGATCAAAAAATGCCGTTAATATCACTTTGCTTGCAGACGGTTGAGTCTTAGATTTTTGTTTTGCTGAGCTTGGATCTTCCATAACACATTGAAGCTTTACTAAACAGCTCAAAATGAGGGTATAATGTCTCTTCATCGTTAGAAAGTTCCCTCCGACGTAGGTGTTGCGGATATAAACCCTTACAGTGTTTTTTTCTCTTCATCGGTACTTGCGCGCAGTGAAACGAATAATTTAATTCGGACGGGTTTCAGTTAATCATGCCTTATAATTTTAAATTTAATATACGTATAAGAACTTAATTATTACTTTAACATTAGATCTAAATCAAAACTTTTAACTCCTGTAAAGACAGTGAGAGGATCACACAAACTATTTTCATGTACGAGGTATGGATTGACAGCGTTAGTCACCGTTACCTGTTAAGATGTTAACGGATTGTCTCCATTAGCGAACTCGCCCGAGATAATTGCTCTAGCTATCTATTGCAGAAATCAGAAAATAAAAATTCGAATCCATTCAAGAGTTATCGTGCAAAGTAACAGGCAGGCGGACGGACGCACTAACATCACAATATCGTGTCTCACGTGCGTGATCCTAATAAAGTTCAGTGTTAAAATTTAAAATTTATGTCAATGAAAGTTATTATTGGCATTGAAACATTGCAGTTTTCATAAAATCAAACCAAGCGTGGATGGAAAATTAAAATTCTTTATTTCTTTCATTATAAGTAATGATTTGTTCAGTTTTGTTTTAAATACACTGTTTTTAATTTCTTTTTTTAAAATCAGAAATCTCATGTGAACCCCTGGAACCTCCTTCTCACGGTGAAGTGAAATATGATAGATCAGTCTATAAACGCGGTGACAAAATTGAAGTTTCCTGCAACGAAGGATATATATTAGATGGACTGAAATATCTGACTTGCCTTGATGAAGGGCATTGGGATGATGTAATACCTGCGTGTCAACCTGTACGTTGCAATGAACCACCTAGGTGAGATTCATTTTAAATATAACAAGATAGAAAAATAAGTTTACTCAACCCTCCTGCGTTACAGCTCATGAAGGACTATAGCTGGGCAAGTACAGTAGGTAGTCATCCCCTAACTGCCTCGTGATACTGTATGGCACAGAAAATTATGTGCTGCCAAAATATATTTAAATATTTTCTCGTATAGACATGAAAACATTTTGTTATTTATGAGTTTAAGTCACAAAACAGAAAATAGTGTGGCACAAAATAAAGAAAATAATGTTCTACCGAAAACGTAACTGCCCCAAAAACTACTTTTTGTTCGGGGATTTAAATTTAGAAATAAATAAATGCTTTCATGTCTAGTTTGCATTTCAACTTGTTACACCCAAATAAATTTCATCATTTTCTCGTAATAACGTTTCCAAAATTTCCTCAGCCACTGCTACACTCTGTATATTAATTAGGATTTCGAATTTCAAATTATGGAGATCAAGTACAATTTTAAATATTATTGCATGTTGAAGTCGAAAAGGATAGAGAAACAAGGACAAGAAAAGAGCCTAGTTTTGGAATTCTAGATCTACAAAAAGTTATTTCTCGTTATCTTCTATCGCTTGCTCTGATACCTGTCGATAAGCAGACAATCCAATAAGGCTTTCCATACTTATGCTTAGCTTAATTTGGAAGTCTAAAATTATGACCACAGGATGCGATAACATTTTCTGTTTGAGTACATTCGATGAAAGAAATTTGATATATTTCTCCTAAAAATAATTATTCGTTTAAGTTTTAGCTTCCTCAGTTCGCACTTCGCACTATGGAATCTTGTTATAGGATAGAAATGGAATGATAAGTGTACGAACTGAAAGTGAGTTCTAAGTACTCGGCTATTCTGATGATCTGAACTTTGTAGTTCAGAACAATAAGTAATAGAAAAAAGAAAAATATTAGACTATTGTCTCCTCTACCCAGAGGTGAATTATGTTGTTCCATAGCTACTGCCCCTCAATGACTAGCTCTATGCTATTTTATTGATTAGAACAGCAAGATCCAGATTTCTTGTTCTGTAAGAAATGTCTTACTTTGTAAAACTTCCAGTTAGTCTTATATAATCCATACGTAGTTACTATTCTGTAATGTATGATGTAGGTATGTTACCAAAAATAATTGTGCTTTGAGTAGGAAAGTAGGTAATACAACGAAAGTGAGTTCTAAGTAATAACATGTCGCTGTGTATTTCGATACTGATAATGTTTACCAATATCAAAATGTTACCGAAGCAAATGAACTAAAATTGAAGGAATGCTACAATTACATGTAATACGTATGTACATATGAGAAGCTAATAAGATCATGATTATTCCGATGAAATAAGAGATACTCTTTAGTTTTAATTTAATACTCGACACTTCGTAAAAAAAAAAAAAAAAAAAAAAAAAAAAAAAAAAAAAAAAACAGAAGCTCGATACCTTGCCTTAAGAGGATAGAGTATCATAAGTTTGTTGAAGGTAGATAATCAAAAGAAAGATCAAAGCAATTAGATGTTACGATATAGGTACATTCACTCTTGATTTATGAAAATGGATCCTTTATTTGCTTACAGATAGGGAAAATGTTTCTGATAATGTGACCAGAAGAACAAAATTTTATGTAAAAAGTAAAGCATTAGATTATATACTGTAAACATATTCGCTGATTATAATACAGGGTGTTTCAAAATGAATATCGAGGTTTTAAGACTTTGTAGTATTTATTACAAATGCACGGATGCGCATACAATGTTTCTTCTGTCTGCCGCTAGAAAACGCTACTAACGAAGATGGCGACTAGTGAGCAGAAAACATTTTGTGTTTTACATTTTGCAAAAACTGAATCTGTAGTTACAGGGCGACGTACTTTCCGTATTTACTTCAATTGCAATCCACCAAATGATAATAATATACGTAGATGGTATCATCATATTGAAAACAATGGCTGTCTGTGCAAAGGGAAGAGTACGGGACGTCCAAAAGTGACTGAAGAACATGTTGAATGAGTAAGATAGTCTTTCACGCGTAGCCCCAAGAAATCAATTCGGAAGGCTACTCGTGAATTAGCAATTCCAGTGACGTGTGTGTGGAAAATTTTAAAGAGATTGACGATTTTAAGAAAGAATGTTGAAGCAGTCGTTGCAACAATTACTCCAAACACACTGATCAAGGTTTGGGAGTGCCTCGCCTATCGACTCGATGTGTGCCGTGTGACGAATGATGCTCACATTGAACACTTGAGCAAAAACTATTTGAGTTGCTCTTATTTGATGTATTATTTATAATTGTACGTTAAATGAAATAAATACTACGAAGCCTTAAAACTCTGATATTAATTTTAAAACACCCTGTACTTAGAAGGCCATTTAATTTTAACATCTGAAAATGTGAATATTTTGAAAGTGCGAAGCTGATTATTGTTCAAAATGATTACTTGTTCAAAAATGAAGAGAGAGAACTTCCGTAATTCTTAAACTATTTTTGTCTAGCTTATTTGGATTCATATGTATTTTCTGTGATGTTATATACTTTTCATGGCTGACTGCTGTGTATGTATATAGGACATACAATTTTGAGATATATTAAAATATACTACAAAAATCATTTGGATAATTCATTATAATTGCTGAAGCAAAATTAAGTTTTATTTCACAACTATAATTACAATATAGTAAAGTGATTCATAAAATTGAAATAAAATAGAAAGACACACAGGTATATTAATTACGGGTATGCCTGTTTAATACAGAATTAAAATTTTATAGTTATTCAGTTGTACAATAAGAATAGTTACATTTCTTTATTTTCTTGGAAGTACATTATTGTGTATTACTTGATTTTTCTCATTATTTACGCACTGTACTTACAATCTTGATTTGTAAATTTGAATAATAAATTACTTCGGTTTAGTTTTCTACTTTCGTACAGTTTAAATTGAATTTGATTATTGTTAAACTATATAACTAATTATAGTAAGTTCGATTAACAAGTTTATTTCTTCTGATTATCATTTTATTTATTTATTTATTTATTTAATTATTTTTTGTAAAAATACATCAACTATAAAGGTATATTTTACTATATACCTTCTGCTTTTAAATCAGTAATGGTCTAAAATTCATGTTTCATATTTAATCAATCATACTAATTAATACTTCATATTTAAAATTATTATTTTGAAACTACTTTTTTTCAGCATTCTGAATGGCTTCATCTTACATGGGAATGCAAGCAATGAGGTTGAACCTGGAGAAATTCTCACATTTGGCTGTCGAAGAGGTTTTCGTATTGTAGGCTCTCCAAGTATAATATGTGGTCATGATGGAAAATGGGAAGGGAAAGTGCCGAAGTGTCAACTAGTATCTTGTGGACCCCCTCCAGAAGTATTAAATGCTAGCATAGAAGGACATGCTTTTTCTGTGAACAGTGCAGTGACGTATACGTGTACCCAAGGATTTGTTTTACGAGGACTAAGTGCAAAAACTTGTGAGGAGAATGGACAATGGAGTTCAAATGACATCGAATGTGTCCCTGTAAAGTGTGATGAGCCAGACTCTATTCCTAATGGAAATAAGTCTGTTGAAGGATATAGTTTAGGTAGCAAAGCTATCTATAGTTGTCGAAAAGGGTATACGTTAATAGGATCATCTGTTCGGATTTGTTCAGAAAATGGTGCATGGGACCCTAAAGAATCTCCTAAGTGCGTAAATGTCACTTGTAACGTGCCCCAGGAAATTCCTCACGGATCCATACTTGGTGGTGATTCATGGAAAGCAGGCACAGTTATTCGATATACTTGTAATGAAGGTTACATTCTTGTAGGCCCACTTGACAATCAGTGTTTGGATAGTGGAATGTGGAGCAACGGATATCCTGAATGCCAGCCTGTAAAATGCCCTCCTCCGGAAGATGCTCCTCATGGATATTATATAGTGAACATTTTAGAGGCGAATGCTTTGGCTGAGACAGAAAGGCGTGATGAAGAGGAGGTGCTAAGAATAGCTGAGAAAACGTTTAACGTTAACACCGAAGTTGAATATTTCTGTGATGAAGGTTATAAGTTAGTGGGAGAAACAAAGAGGTATTGCCTGAGCTCTCAAACATGGAGTGGTGTGTTGCCACTCTGTAAGGAAATTACATGTCCCTCGTTAAGTGGTATCAATAATGGACATGTTATGCCTTCTGGTTTTACATTTGGTAGCGTAGTCAAGTACGAATGTAATTTTGGTTTTGAACTACAAGGACCATTTGAAAGAAATTGCACAGAAAATGAGACATGGAGTGGTTTCGAACCCACCTGTGAAGTTGTACAATGTCCTGAACCGACGTCGATAGGGAATGGGAGTATAATATTAACATCTCTAGACTTCAAATCTGTCGTGTATTATGAATGTGATGAAGGTTATATATTAAAAGGTAGTGGACAGCGCACATGTAACCATGACGGGAAGTGGTCAGGATTTGAACCACATTGTGTTTATGCAGGGTGTGATGCTCCGCAAGATATTGAAAATGGATATGTAACATATGATGAAAATAGTTTAACACTGGGATCCATAGTTACATATGGATGCAATAATGGTTATAAATTAGTTGGCAAGGAATTCCAAGTGTGTAGTCAAAATGGAGAGTGGAAAGGGAGAAGACCTGTCTGTGTAAGCTTGCAATGTCCTCCAATTTATTCAATATCTAACGGAAAGGTTTTTGCAAACGGATTTTTCAGAGGAGCAAAGATACGTTTCAAATGTAATGCTGGACATTATTTGAGCGGATCACCTTCTTTAACATGTTTAGAAAAAGGTTGGGACAAGAATATTCCAAAGTGTATAAAATATACTTGTCCTATTCCTGGAGGAATTGCAAATGGAAAAGTAATAGGTACTTCCTTTCAATTTGAAGATAAAATTGAAATTGGTTGCAATGATGGGTTTCAATTAGTTGGCAAAAAGATTCAAACTTGTCTAGCAAATGGTTCTTGGTCTGGACCTCTGCCTTTTTGTATACCAGTTTCTTGCAGATCTTTAGCAACAACTAGATCTAGATTTAGGGAGAACCAATCTACGTTGTATTATCACTGTACAAATGGATACAATCCTTCACTTGAAACATACTTAAAATGTAAAGTCATTACAGATTGGAGTTATTCTGAACCAATCTGCAAATCTGTAGATTGCCCGGTACCTCCTCCAATTGATCATGGAGTTTATAATTCGAATGCAAATGAAAATTATTTAGTAAATAGTTGGATAGAATATAAGTGTGATTACGGATATTGGACACCTGATAATACAGTATTAACTTGCCAACCTAATGGACAATGGAGTCATTCTCCTCCGAAATGCATTCCTATACAATGCCCGAAGCTACGTCCTTTAGAAAATGGTGAAATAATAGGATATAACGGTTCTCATGTTGGAAGTTCAGTGAAGTTTATCTGCAATCCCGGTTTTACCCTGGTAGGGCGTGAAATTACATTCTGTACAGAAAATGGCGACTGGAAATTCAGTCAACCTTCTTGCGAACCTATCCGCTGCAATACACCAGAAAAAGTACTTAATGGTCGTGAAGTATTTTATGATCTATCAATTGGATCGCAAGTTCATTATTATTGCAACGAGGGTTTTCTGATGATAGGTAAAAATTATAGAACTTGCAGTTCAACTGGTAATTGGATTGGTGAAACTCCAGTTTGTCAGCCAGTCACTTGTGGTGAACCACCTCAAATTCAAAACGGTTTTGTAATTGAAACTGTATTCCAAGCAGGCGACAATGCAACATATTATTGTGAGCAAGGATACAATATTAAAGGATCTGCCAATATTACCTGCTTGTCCAACGGACAATGGTTAATACACTCAATCCCTTTCTGTGAACCACTAAGCTGCAGCTCACCAGCAGAGATCAACCATGGATCATGGGAATTAACTAAGAAACGACATCATGATCCTAATAAAGTTATGAACTATTTTCTGCAAAACAATATTTACCTTGAAACTTATAAAGATAGAAATACGAGCAATTTTTGGTTTCAATTTGGTGATATTATAGAGTATAATTGCAGAAAGGGATACAGGTTGGTTGGCTCTGCGACATTGTATTGCACACAAAACGGTGAGTGGAGTTCTGAACCACCTTCTTGTTCTAGAGTTTCTTGCGAAAAGCCGTCTTTATTAAGTCATGGTGAAATAATAGGAAATGACTTTCGTTACGACTCCGAAATAAACTATAAATGCAATAATGGATATCAATTGATTGGTCCTCATTCCCGTAAATGCTTGGAGAATGGTTTATGGTCATCGAGTAAACCGTATTGTCGACCAGTTAGATGTAGGTCAATTGGCAGATTTGAGAATGGATTTACAAACATCTCCGGATATCAACTTGGTGCGACGGTTTTTTATAGTTGCAATAATGGGTATGTGCTTGAAGGAAATCCTTCTAGAAAATGTCTTTCTTCTGGGTTATGGTCTGGAAGAGATCCTAAGTGTATATTAATGTTATGTCCAGAACCTGAAATTCCTTCAAATGGTAAAATATTATCAGTAAACAGAACATTGGGTGGGACAGTATATTTTTCTTGTGATAATGGATTTGAGCTACAAGGATCATCGATGGCTATCTGTTTGGACAATCAATACTGGACTCATCCACCTCCAGTATGTCTCCCTTTAGTGTGCCAAAACCCTTTTACCCCTCGAAATGGAGTAGTGATTGTACCATCGTTGTCTGTTGGGTCAACAGCGAGATATTACTGTACCGAAGGTTATAAACTAGAAGGTCCAGCTATTCGGACTTGTTTGTCTAATAATCAGTGGAGTGGAATAGAACCTACATGTGTTCCACACTTTTGTCAAATATTAAACATTCCCAATAGTTCCCAGATTAAACAATCATTCGCATCAGGAGCTATCGTTAACATATCTTGTGATACGGGTTTCCGTTTGGTGGGAGTTTCAACGTTGACATGCACTGACAATCTTCAATGGGATCCTCGTGAGTTACCAAGATGTGAGCGTGTATATTGTGGTCAACCAGAAAATGTCCCATATGGCTATTATGAAGGAGATTCATTTCACTATTTGGATACCATAAAATTGCAGTGTCAACGAGGCTACGTATTAAAAGTACGTATATGTAATAATAATAGTAATAAAATGAAATAGATTAGAATAGAACGTAGTTAAGATTTACGCATTTTTACATTTATAGATTATATTACATGTAAATTTTTAACACATTAACTGCTCTATGAGTAGATTTTAACCCACGCTAGTTTTGATCCCGGGACCCCGCGAACTAAATATAACTCACATATACATCTTCGTCTTGGGTACCTTGTGGTGCGTAGGTGACTCACGTTACTATCCTCTTACATTTATGTAATTTGGTGGATGTCCTCACGGACATTTAACAATTAAAAAGAAAAAATATTGAAGTAGAGATCGTTTTGTTCTTAAAGTTCTTAATTTTATTTTCATAATGAAACACGGTGGGCCCCAGGAAGAGATTCTTTTCATTGTGTGGCAGTCAATGTGTTAAGAATAAGTAAAATGATGTACAATCATGAAGTAAGATATTAACAATTTTATCTATTTATATCAAGTTCACACTTTTATTAGACGATTTGACATTCGTCTTTTCATGTTGACATTATTCACAACAAAATAATTAAGCTCGAAAACTTAGAAAGACATATTTTTAAAGAAATTCTCTAATAAACAATAATGTATTTAATATGTCAAGAATGCAATATCTTAGATATGTAGAGTTTCAGATTATAAGTTGTATCACCTATGCAAGAAAGAAAATCAGTTTAGCTTGATACCAAAATGGAAGCTTTACTACAGATCTTGACGTCCAACGCGACGTTGATACCCCGAAATTTTAATCCACTAACAAAAATTCAATATTATTAGCACCTATTAACCATTCTTTTAATGCTTTGATACTAGCATTCTACTTAAAGGAAAACAAAATGTGACCGAAACAAACGCTTTTTATTACTAATCTGCGCTGCAGTTTTGGCAATATATAATTGCCTGTATTAGACACATTATCTGAAAGTTAGTAGTTCCAAAACTAGAATGAGAAGTATTCTAATATATTATATGCATAAAGTCATTATATTCAAAATTAACTTACATAAGTATAAGCATATTCTCCACGTCTGATATCATTAGAAATATTGGATATGAGGATAGACTGGGGCAGAGAATGACTCTGAAACAAAGTGAGAAAAACCTGAAACAAGTAGGAGGTAGAAAAATGGCGATTTAATTCTTTTCTTTTCATGGAAACGGTAATGAATAGATGGCAAATACCAAGTGTTCATCAAAAAACTTCTTCAATTTAAACGATCCACGATTATTCCTTTTAGGCTAAAGGATTTATTATTGAAAGTGAATTATAACAAAAGAATTGATAAAATGAAAATATGGAACGAAATGAGAGAACTCGATTAAACCCACAGACAAATCACAAATACCCATAGCCTACAGTCGAACCTGGAATTCTTCGCACGGGAGCTGAGCTCTCTATCACTAATCTACTGAGGAAAGAAAACATTGTAAACAATTACAGAAGGCTCCTCTTGTTCAAATAATTGACTTTGAATCACTTACCTGGCTAACAAATCTCCTATCTCTACCACCAATCATGTTTGATGTGACGGCCACGGGCCCGAACAATCTCTGGCAGCGTAGTTTCCCACTAGAAGAAACTCCTATGTAAAATGCAAAGGGGAATGCCTTGCCATACCGCTTTGGTAACTTTACGAAGACCCTACAAAGTGCGAGGATGGGTTTGAGGAAATGCTTGTTTAAGGAGTCCAAACTCACAGACAGTCAGTGGTTTAGGGGATTTCACAGAAATAGATGAAAATGAAATCTTTTGAATTCCTATCTTTTCTGCCTTTCTTGTGTAGAACGCATGGGATGATCGAGAGGTACAGCTGAAGGCCTTGGTCATGTGGATCTCAACATTTGTGTATTGTCACCGTATAGGTATATGTGTGTCTCATATAGAGGATTCATGACGTTCTCTTGGAAGTAAACTGCGTAAACCTTGGTGTTAGTCGACGAGTGGCAGCGTTCTCCTACTGCAATATCACATTACCACCAGAAATCTCTTGGATAACGTTTCCTTGTACTACAGCACAAAGTCAGAACGACTCTTGTGGTCTATTTGACAATAGAAAATGGATCAAACTCTGGGTCTCATCTAGGTACAGCCACTCTTCATCGAGAGTATACTCTGATTTTCAAGTGTCCCCTGCGACGTATGTATCATACAGTTTTCTGATGTTTAGGAATATCCCTTGGATGAGGCACTCTATGAGGAGGTGTTCGCGCAGTTTGTGACGCGCTTCCTATGAGAGGTTCTTCCGAATGATGTTGGAAACTGTGCCTTTTGAGATATTGAGTCCTTATGTTGGGGGATTGTCCTGTGTCACTGCTATCTTAATGGCGCGCACTGTGTTGGGGTTCTCCTAGATTGGAGCTAGAGCCTGTTCTTCTAACAATTTCTCGCTGACCACCTATCGCAGAGGCCTATTGAGCACATCGTCAAATGACGAGTCCAGCACCAGTTTTGCAGACGATTAAACCCTCTTTTTTTTTCACCGTTTCACTATTGTTGAGTGGCTATAAAGGACAGCGGGAAGTCCACAAATGAACCCCTTCCAGAAAGCTGTAACTCTTACCTTCATCGATCCATGGATTGTACTATTTTCAAAATGGGCCTTAATGTAGCCAGCAATGTGTAGAGACATAACAGCTTTTAAATGCGTCGTTCGGGCAAGCGTGTGAAAGTCGACCATTTTTCATCATAGGCAGCATTCTGTAATATAACTGTTTATCAATAGAGTTCTGTCACCTGTATTTGACATCAAATTGTATTTTTTCAAGTAACAGTCGCATGATAGGTTCAAGTATTTACTTATTTCCCTTCAATGCTTGGATATTTTCGTTAAATATCTATGACTGTAGGTCATAATCACTGTGAAAACAACACTTTTTAGATACAAAATCTCGAACATAGAGGGCAAATAAACATGTATCAACATTTATAAATTTCTATTTCATAAAACTTCAAGTCTTCTTTTCTCAATCTACGTTATGCCAAATGATTTGAATATGAACACTAATTAAAATCTGGCATTGCAACAAGGTTATTATTCTGTTCAAGTTTCTGTCAATGCAGATTTCAAGCAGGGTTATAATTGTTAAGGAATGTGTAATGCACTGATAGAAATGATTTCATTAAAAAAAAAATTACAATCCGTGTAATTTGGGTTCCTGTCACCACTACATAGTGCATCCTCAGGTTAAGGATCGAGGAGAAAGTCTCTAGATATAAATGTTAGTTTCAAATATATTGAAAAAACAGTCGCGAACAGACAATAGGGGGTGGTTCTCCAGCTTGGGAATTTGGCGTGAGGCTAACAACCAAAAAAAAAAAGCACTTGTTCAGAAACATTCACACAAACCTCGGACCAGGGCTGATAACTTGACACGACCTCGGTAACGTAAAATGGACATGAGATTTGGAACATGGAATATAAGAAGTCTTTAGAGGGCAGGCTTGTTAAATCTGTAACAAATGAGTTAAATAAATAAAGGATGGATCCAGTAGGAGCTCAGAAAGTTAGATGGGAAGGAAATTTTACGTTCTTTTATGGAGAAGGAAATAAAAATCACCAACTATAAACAGGGGTTTTCGTTCAAAAACGAACAATATTAGCAATTAAACGGGTTTGTATTTGTTAATGATAGACTTTCTTTTATTACTCTTAAGGGTTGGTGGTGTGATTGTATATTTTAAATGTACATACGCCAACAGAAAATAAAGATAACGATATAAAAGACAGTTTTTACGAAGATGTAGAACTGGTATTTGACCATCTCTTGCGATATTATGTGAAAATTCTATTAGAGGATTTCAAGTGCGAAGGTAGGACTAGAGGATATTTTCAAACCGATTATAGGGAATAAAAGTCTGCATAAGTAAGGTAGTGACAGCAGCGTTAGACTCATGAACTTTGCAACAGCCAAACACATTATCATAAAGAGTACAAAATTCTCACATCGCGACGTTCATAAATATACTTGCGCCTCATCATATGGAAAACCACAATCAAATTTATCACGCTTCAATAAATAGAAGACGGTCTAGTATAATTGATGTTCGGTCTCTCAGAGGAGCTGACTGTGACACTGATCACTACCTGATACCAGCTATGATAAGAAAAAGATTCTCGTTGAATAAAAGAAATATTTAACATCTAAAGTGGAGAGTTTTAATTTAAAGAAATTAGTGGAGAACCAGGTAGGAGGGGAATGCCAGATTGAAGCGTCGAATATATTCTCGGCTTTAGAGGTTTGGAGCGCACTAGTGTTGAGTATAGCTGGGTTGAAATAAGGGATAGCATTAAAATTTCAACAAAAGAAAAACTGAGACACGTGGAAATATATAGGAACAAATCATGGTTCGACCAGGAATGCACTAAACTAACAGAGAAGAGAAAACAGGCAAAACTGCGATGGCTACAAAATCCGAACGAAATAACTACATAAAATTTCGTCGACACCAGGCGGGAAACTTCCAAAACTTTTAGAACAAAGAAATGTGATTTTTTGAAAGCTACAATTAATGAACTTGAAGATAATAGAAAAAACAAAAACATCATGAAAATGTATAAGAGCATCAGGGAATTTAAGGAAGGATATCAACTTCGTGCTTCTCGTATATTGAAGAAAACCGACGGAACAATTCTCACTGATACAGATAGCATCTCTAAAACTTAGAAATATTTCTTTCACGATTTGCTTAACACGCAGCCAAAAACTAATGTTCGTGGAGAAAGGGAAATGCACACATCAGAAACGTATATTCCAGAACATAACCGAACAGAAATATCAATCACTATAAAGAAATTAAAGAAATATAAATCTATGGGTGTAGAAATCCCGGTTGATTTAATTTAACTAGAGGGTAAAAATGTTGGAACAAGATACACAAACTCATTCTCCTTATGTGGATCAAGAAGGAATTGCCTCAAGAATCAATCATTGTTCTAATTCACAATAAAAAGAAGAAGAAGAAAAAACTAATTCTAATAATTATCGAGGCATTTGTCTTCTGTGAAATCCCATAAAATTCTCTCAAACATTCTATTAGTAAGATTGACCTTATACGTAGATGAAATTATTGGAGATTATCAGTGCGGATTTAGTCGAAATCGATCAACTTTCGACCAGATATTTACCATTCGACAGACACTGGAAAAGAAGTGGGAATACAATACCCCGTTACATGAATTATTTATTGATCTTAGAAAGGTCTACGACTAACTTAGGAGGGAAACATTGTACGACATTCTTACAGAATTTGGAATTTAAAATATCAAATAATACTTTCGACAGAATAGATACTTTCAAATATCTAGGATCAATATTAACAGACCACAACAATATTCACGAAGAAATTAAATGTCGACTAAAAGCACGGAATTCGTGTTATTATTCAGTTCAAAATCTTTTGTCATTGCGAATTCTATCGAGGAATTTAAAGCTTAAAACATATAAAACAATACTCGTATCTGTTGTCCTGTATTGTTGCAAAACATAGTCGTTTACTCTGAGGGAAGAACGTAGAATGTAAGTATTCGAGAACAAGATCGTGAGACGAGTATTCGGACCCGAGAGGAACGGGAATGGGGAATCGTGGAAACTTCATAACGAGGAGCTGCTTAATTTATACCGTTTACCAAACATTGTTAGGTTCATCAAGTCTAGGAAGGTCAGGTGGGCAAGTCATGTAGCCAGGATGGAAGAAAGTAGGAACACTTTCAAAGTTTTAGCTGGAAGACTAATCGGATAACGACCATTAGGAAAACCTAGGTGTAGGTGGGAGGACAATATTAAGATGGGACTCGCAGAAACAGGAATACAAAGTAGCAACTGGAGAGCTTTTGGGAACGCGCCATTAAATCTATGGGTTCCATAGGCCATAGAGTTAGTTAGTAATCGATTTACAATAATTTTCATGTTAATAGCATCAAACGTAAGCACATTTAGACATTCCAGTCTTCATATTACTTTCTGAAATGAAAATTTGATGTATGGAATTGTTACATGGAATGATACATTCGTGATTTTTCTCGATCATTGAATGCACCTTCTGTTTAAAGAAATAAAATAAAATTTAAAAACACCTTCCTTGAAATATTTATTGTGATTTGCGATGTATTAATTTAAAGCTCTATATAATGCTGCTTCAAAGTATACTATTAGAATAGAATCATTGCGTAGTATATTTATTGCAGAGAAAACTATATTGCAGAAATTGAAGTGTCAAAAATGATAATTCAATCAATAGAATCGGAAAATAGAGGGAAAAACAATAGTCATTGACTCCGATGAACGATCACTTGTAGGAATTAGAAAAGTGGATATTAATCGAGAGTGGCTGTGTAGTCAGTAAGGGTTAACACTTATAAAATCGAATTCGAGCAACTTAAGTTTATAGACCTCTTTACAAATAATTGTTCAAAAAATAATATTCTTTCATTGATCATCTCTTCATCATTTTACAAAAGATTTACTGAGTGTCGTATATGGAATTGACAGAAATTGGCTATACATATAGTTTATTTCTTTTTGTGTAAAAATCGTCATCCAATACCTTGTAAACTCATATTCTATTAAATTTATCAATTTTTATAAGATAAACTTTGTTTCATGGCTTATCGGGAAGCATGAGAGCCGGAGAGAATGGAGACAAGCAAACAGCACAAATAGTTAAGATTCAAGGAGCTTGAACGAGAGAGATGGATGTGCTCTCGTTCCGACCAGTACAAATCTTTTCAAAAGAGCATAGAGAAAGAATTTTAATTTTAATTATTAAAGAAAGAATTTTAATTTTAATTATTAAAGAAAGAATTTTAATTTTTCAATCTGCTGTAATGCCAGCTTATAGTTCTGTACGACATCACGTAAGTTTATATTTTGTTATTTTTTAATCATTTATTGTTTATTTTGTCATCTGCGGAAGTTCCGTATAAATGTCTTTCGATGCCCTGTAATCAATTTGACCTATAAATAGTCAAGGAGCTAATATTTGAAAGCTCTAAAAACGAAATTGCACAACGCACACTACATCTAAGGTTTGATATCACAGTTTGGTAGAATGCACGATACATAAACACCCAAGGTGGTATGTCACGTCAAATTGTGGTATCCCTAAGTTTTTGGGTGTCATTTTGTGTTTTTACCACGTGACTTCGTTCACATTCGGGAGGACTTAGCTTAAAATGTGCATAATTCCGGTTAGAATGCAGTGATTTAAATAACTTTGGCACCAAATGAAAGACAATGAAATGCTCTACTACATTTGATGCCAACAAGTTCCGAACGTTACCGAAGTCACGTGATCACGACCCAAAATGGCGCCCACCTGGCGCCCTCGGCACGATTTGACGTTACACCTAATTTTTAACACCACAGTTTGGTAGAATATGATATATTGAACACCCTGAGTAGTAGGTCACGTCAAATTGTGTTATCGCTAATTTTATGAACGCCATTTTTGTTTTTTATTACGTGATTCTGTCACGTTCGGGAGTCGTTGGGTTAAAATAGCTCTGGTTAGAATGGAGCGATTTAAATAATCTTGACAACAAATGAGAGGTAATGAAATGCATTACATAAAAGATTTCAATATTTTATGATATTATCTACCTTTACACGTTAAATTTCACCACTTGCACTAGACCTACACTTCTACTGTACTACTCATAACTTCTTAAATGTCAACCTCATCGCTACCTGAGTCATTTAAACGTCCATATATGTGTGTATGTAGGTTTTGGCATTCCTCACTTGCCATACAAGAACATGCTTCCGTACCCAAAAGATTTTGCACCATGCATGAGCAGTCTCTCCTTACACAACGTGGTTTGAAACAGTGATACACTGTAAGTTGAGTTAGTTCATTTGGTGTTGACTCTTTTATCATCCACACTAGTTTAGAACAACATTGTAATGGCGCCAGACGTGTTCTTCAAGTGATGGGAGATCTTGACTTGAAACTAATGCCTTCTTCCAGGTGCAAGATTGATATAAAGTTAACCAAGAAAGTTCTTTCGCTTTTTCAGCCAATACATTCGAACATCAATATGTCACCTAACACCTACCTAGAAGATCAAAAATAGTTCCCATCAGTATCGATGACCTTCTGCCAACGTTCTGGAAAGCCATGGATTCCATTGCGGTAGAACTTGGTAGGCCGTGAAGCGAAGAAGGCTTCAAGTACATTTTGCACCTCTGCTAGGGTTTTGAACTGGTGTCCTCTAAGGTGGTTGTCCAAGGAATGGAACAGGTGATAATCGGACGGTGCAATGTCCGGGTAGTATGGCGAATGCAATAGTGTTTCCTATCTAATCCGTAGAATGGTGACCTGAGTCATCCTAGCCCTGTGGTGCTTAACGATGTCCTGTAATCCATTTGAGATTCAGAAGTGGTGGCTCCAGAGTTTTGAGTTTTTCTTGAATACTGCTCAACTGCTGACAGTACACAGTTGCATTGATGTTCTGGCCATCTAGTAGCAGTTCCCGATGCACGATTCCTCGACAGTCCACCAAATACACAGAGGACCTTCTTCTCGTGCAGTGCTGGTTTCGGCTCTTTTGAAACGGTTCATGGGATGTTAACCAATGATGACGATGCCGTGGAGCTTCGCACAGGACACAACATGTCAACACCCTGTCCAGAAATGACTCCTTCCTCAGATGAGACAGCAAAGAAACACAAGTGTCTACTCACGTTGCCTTCTGGACCGGAGTCAAATCACGTGGAACCCATCAGACCCAACTTGTAGTGCTTCCAAAGTTGATGGAGGTACTGTCGAATGGTTTCTCCACTCACACTGAATTGTAGTCCCAGTTCCTCACATGTCTGGCCACTGTTCGCCTCAATTGCTTCCTGAAGATCTTGATTTTGTACATGCGTTGGTTCTCTGGCACGTGGTGCATCTTCGAGTGTTTCGTCACCGTCCTTTAACTTACTAAATCACCGCTGCACTGTTCGTGTAGTCACGACACCCTCACCAAAGGCCTGGGATATCTTCCGCCCCGCTGCAGCGATGTTTGACTCCAGTTTGAATTCATGCAGTATACCCGCCCTTATAACGCTCTGTGGAGGTCCCATGTTCACTCTATCCTTACAGAAGTTCAAGGTGTAACTGAACTGCCACATCCAGGTAGTATGTTGAATATACTCACATCAACAACTGACCCTCGCCTTATCTCCATTCGCATTCAACTCACGGTGTGAGAGCCACTTGAACACAGACCTCTACAAAAAGCGACTAAACTTTCTTGGTTACCTTTATTCAGTTTGTACGCTTAAGGTGTTGCAGCAGACTGTCTGGGTTTGAAGGCAGTAGCTCATTTTTCTGTCCTTTTTGGCAGAATAATAGATATAGTAAAACATCAGTTTTGAGGCTAGCCTTCTCAATTTTGTGTACAACTTACACACGGATGATTCACAGCATTTTGAAGGGTCTTTTCTTTCCAATTTCTGTGAATGTCCATGGAAGGATAATAATGAATCGCATACTCTAAGACCCAAATCAACAGCTCCCGATCGCTCCATTCTAACCGGAGTTATGCGTATTTTAACCCAACGGCTCCCGAATGTGACTGAAGTCAAGTGATCAAAACACAAAATAATGTTCGTAAAATTAGTGATACTATAATTTGACTTGACATACTACCCAGAGTGTTCATATATACCACATTCTACCAAACTGTGGTGTCAATCTTTAGATGTAACGTCAAATTGTGGCATCATTAACTTTATGGGCGCCATTTTGGGTCGTGATTACGTGATTTCGGTAACGTTCGGGACTTGTTGGCTTTAAATGTAGTAAAGCATTTCATTGTCTTTCATTTGGTGCCAAAGTTATTTAAATCGCTACATTCTAACCGGAATTATGCACATTTTAAGCCAACGACTCCCGAATGTGACAAAGTCACGTGATAAAATCGCAAAATGTCATCAAAAAATTAATAATAGACCCCTACCACAATTTGACGTGACATACTATCTAGGGTGTTTATATATAACCCATTCTACCAAACTTTGGTGTCAAACCTTAGATGTAGCGCTGCTTGATCTAAACTTTTTTTTTTTAAAAAAAAAAAGTTATTCGCTCCTTGACTAAAAGTTTTCACATTCTGATCTTCTTAAACTTAATGTACACATTTGGAATTAACTTCTTAAGTTAATTCCTGGTTTTCAAAGTTTGATTCACATGTTACATGTGCTTCTCATTGTGAGTGAAACAAACTTCCTGGCTTGCTCCTAGTAATAATGTTTTGTGTTAAACACTTTAGTAAGGTAGTTGAATTAAACTACTTTTACTCCAAAGTAGAAGTGGGACCATATTTGTGATTTTCAGTGAATTCCTTTGGTTATTAGCAAATCACGTTGTTTAAGCATGAGGCTAATAAAAACTAGTCTTTAGTGTGTAATTAGGAATGGGATGACTATGTGCAGGAAGTAATTTGAAAAAGATGTGCAGAATGCTTTGAATTTTTGTTATGAAAAATAAGATATAATGGTTGTTGACAGTTTCTGTAACGCGAATTTGCTTACTGAAAATAGTAAATTACTACTGTTTCAGATGCAGTGTTTACTATCTCGTTCCATTGTTTTTATTTTTCACTATAAGAGAAATTATTTCGTCTCTGCCCTGACATTTTTCAGTATGCTCAGGCATTCTCAGATTTATTAAATATCCAGAGAAAAATAGAGGGATTCCGAATTATTTTAAACAAAAGTCATTATCGCAAAATTTGTATGAATAATTTTTGACTTACTTTTGAAACGTGAAAATGATTTCCGAGGTATAAAATTTTCTTAGAATTGAGATTAAATAATTACTAAAAATAAATATTTTAGCATGTAACAAATAAGATCTAAATTCTGAAAACTTCAAATGTTTTGATGTTGTTTTGTAAATAGCAATAGAATAAAATATGTATTTGCTACTAGAAACCCATCTATTACAGAATTCAGACGCTTTTCTTTTGGTAACGATGCACAAACTGGTGGATATTATTGATGATTACTAATGTTACATAGCATCTCTGTATTATTTTCTAATTGAAACAGAGAAGAAATATAAAGAGTTCATATATATATATATATATAATTTCATTTTAGGGAAGCAGTGAACGGCAATGTAGCGAGTCAGGTGTGTGGACCGGTGAACCTCCACAGTGTTTTAAGGTATTGTTCCGCTTAAGATAATGAATAGAGTAGATTATTATAATTTGTAAACTTGTAGTATCCTAATTATTTCATTGATAATTCATATTAACTTTACTGATTAAATATTAGAGATGATTATTTTTATTCTGGTAGATAAAATTGTGCTTGATTACAGCATTACAATTAATCCTGACATCAATTAGTTCATGTACTTTTTAAATTGGTTTTATTTCCTCAATCTATTCACCAAATCCTAAACTATCCTTATGACTTAATTTAGTACACTACTAGTCCGTACATTGTGAATTCCTTTCTCCTAATTATACACTTGTAAGAGCTATTGTATGTATTATTAGTCTTTTACAATCTCCTTGAGTTCTTCTTGAGTCCACATGTGTAACTTCTTTTGTTCTTTCATAATCCTCTCTTTCGTTATCCTCAGTAGACCTAGTCTTACCATAAATACTGTCCAAAGTTTTAAGTACATTGACACAAAATTGTTAGAAATATTTTAATATCCTAATAACATGATACCTTTGCCATAATTCACCTATCTGCTTTTGGTATGCCGCTATTTACAGAACCCGCAAAAAAAAAAAAAAAAAAAAAAAATGCTAAATCTATCTACAGTTGCAAATTGAAAGCAGATAGATGAGTTGCGATAACGGTATCACATGCAAAATCGTATTGTCTAGTTCACTACGTTTCTGCTTTTCGAATATTTTTATTTGTTTTGGAGATATTACAGAAAAACTCTAAAATTAGCGGTAGTTTAATTTCGCTGTAGTGAAGACCCTTAAGTTCAACTTCTCTCAATCCCATTTGATGTATTTTTATTGAATTTCTACTATGTCATTACGTGTATTCTGTTGTATTACAGCTTAATATGTGCTAGTTTCAAAACCATCAAAAATATATTATGTACGAATGTTTTAATCAGAATAATGTATTAACTTTGTAGAAGCGATGCGGTGCTGTTCCACTAGTCCCACATGCTACGAACCGAATTAAATACTACAGCAATTTCCAGGAAGCCATTTACCAGTGTGAGAAAGGATACGTGATGGTTGGACGGGATCGCATTTACTGCCGTGAAGGACAATGGGAACAAGTAAGGTATTTGTGATAATGAATTGTCGTTTGTATGTCTTGAGGTAAAAATGATATTGTATTTTGTTTCGCCTTGTGCAATTATATTAAATGCCAGTGACAGTCATTTTTTAATATTTCTTAATCTCGACAAAGTTTACTAGAACCGTAATCTAGTAGGTGTAATTGTACCATTGCTTTATCAACAGAATCCGCAATTATATTTTGTAAAAATTAACTAGTGTAAAAACACGAAAGGTACAATATTTTCTAAAGGTATGAAAGGTACCATATATACCAGCAGATTGCGGAATAGAGTCGAGATTCGTGTTAGCTTTCAGCTAATTTTCCATCGTGATACTAAATTTTAAAAAAATCTTGAATCAAGTGTATTTGCACAATAATACGAAGGAAAAAACAATGCAAACACATAATATCATCGCACAGAAACAAACGATCGTTATCTTCTTGACTTCTATCTCACGTGGACAAAAGAGCTGCTATTTCAAGAACTCTAAGTTATTGTGAACAGGCTTCCTTCCAGACAATTTTGTCTGGAGAGCCAAAATCAAAGTGCGAGAGCGCTGCATTGTGACACTATTTGCTAAGGACGCAGTCTTCACAACAGTGACATATAATTGGAATTCACTTTAATTCACTTTATCACAGCTCGAAGGAGGGAAGGGGGCAAAGCCCTCCAGATGTATGCCTGGAGGAAACGCTGGTTGTGTGTTATTTTGTACCACATTTTGTGAAAAGCGTTGAATATGAAAGATAAAAATAACAGAAACTGCATTTGTGCTCCAGAGTGGATTAATTCAAATAATCTACCTTTCAAATTAGAACGAGTAAAACAGAAATGTAAGGAATACGTCGAATATACTCTTTTGTAACATTAAGAGTTGTAGGTGTTGGGATAGCTTAGTCCTTGATGTAATCGAACAGGGTGGAATATAGCGGATATAATTATGGAGGACAATTGTTTGGACTTCCAGATCCTTATCCATAACCTACCCAATAGACAGTTCTGACCGGACGCTTATAGTTTGCATGAGCACACTCTTGATGAAATCATATATTGGCATGAGCTCGAAATAGGATATCACTTCACATTTGTAGTAACATCTGCAAATCAAGGATGCAGCTTATGTATTCCCACTAAAGGGTTTACCGAAGAAACGTTGACTAATAACATGAGTAGCAAAAATTCCATACAGTATATTCAGTGCCCAATGAAGCTGATGGATATGTTATCTCTGTCAGAGAGGATTTTTCGCAAACTAGTTATGTATGCCTGTTGACTTATTAGTAAATGATTATTCATCGCTAATCAACTTGATGCATAGAAAGCTGTTTTGTCTCTACACACGGTTTCGACCGATGTCCGAAACCGCATTCTCGCCCGAAAATTAGTTCTTGGTTTAATATTTGCAATACGGGTGAAAATGTTATGTCGTAACATATACTGGACTAATTTCACTGTCTATTGAAAGTTGCCTGGTATTTACATGATAATTGACTCTTATGGGTGCCACTATTCCTGATCGTAAATTTCGTTTGCTGCAGACGGTGATCGTCTGAATTATCCCATACTATTGAACTATAGTATGTTTCGTCATTCTTTGCAACCTCAAAAGAGTCAAATGGGGCCTTATCTCGGTTATTTCTCGTGCATTCGCCAACACTAAGATTAATACTTAAGTCTCAAGGTCATATTAGCAAACTACAACAACAGTACCATACACGAACATTTCGACAATGGTATTCTCATATGACTTTAGATTAGCTCACAAATGGAATATTTAAAATGTAACGGAAATAAGACATTTGACAAGATAAAAGTGCAATAATGAAAACGTCTAAAGGTACTGAATATCTTTTAAGGATTGATGACATGTTAAAGACAAAGTTTCAAACGTTGTGATAAAAGCCCGAAGTCTGTTCGAAGCATATAGTAAGAATTTTGAATACACATACGCTTCAGGCAACAGCAGATCAAGTACATGAAGTTCCAGTGTAGGCTGTTTGCAAAACGAAAACTTGTCAGATGAGTCATGGAAGCTTGTCAATAGCAAATGATATGTTGTTTTTACTGGATGTATTAATTAATTCAGTGAAAGTTTAATAAGATAGCATTATCGAGGATATTTTTTCCTTTCAGATTCTGTTGGATGCTCCAAATGCATATGGTTTTGATTTCTTTTCAGTAAAATTATAACACTCAACGTTCCTAACATTTAAATTAGATTGGGCTTTCAGTTACATTGTCCGTAAAAAATAATATTTTCAGTAAATTATTTAAATTTTAAAGACTAAAATATATAATTGTTCAATCTCAATTCTTTAAGATTTCATATTTCATGTAACATTTCTTACACATTTCATAAGTATCTACTTCTCAAGTACATTATATCTGGAACATAACATTCATATACATGACAATTTAAGTCACACATAGTATCCATAATTTCATAAAAATTGTTCAATTTCCGTTAAGGGACTGAATCATCATTCTTGAGATTTTTTTACTGTATTATACTTTCTGTATGCTATACTTTATATTTATGTTATTCAGTTCAAAATCTTTTGTCGTCCCGAATCCTGTCGATGAATTTGAAACTTAAAACATATAAAACGATAATCATGCCTGTTGTGCTGTATGGTTGTGAAACATGGTCGCTTCTCTGAGGGAAGAACGTAGACTGAAAGTATTTGAGAATAAAATCCTGAGACTAATATTCGGACCCAAAACGAACGGAAATGGCGGAAATTTCATAACGAAGAATTACATAATTTATACCGTTTACCAAACATTGTTAGGGCATCAACTCTAGGAGGCTCAGGTGGGCAGGTCATGTGGCCAGAATGGAAGAAAGTAGGAACGCTTTCAAAGTTTTGATTGGAAATACAATTGGAAAACGTCCATTGGGAAGATCTAGGAGCAGATGGAAGGACAATATTAAGATTGATCTCGCAGAAATAGGAATACAAAGTAGAAACTGGCTGCAGTTGGCTAAGGACAGAAGTCAATGGAAAGCTCTTGTGAACGCGGCATTGAACCTTCGAGTTCTATACGCCATAGAGTTAGTAGTATACTTTATATACCAAAACAGTTGTTATAAAATATAGCTTCTTTGTTTTGAAACATAACATATAGGGTTTAAAATTAAATATTAAGTGAACACATTGCCAATTTCAAAGAATATCTGCCGACATCTTTGATTGTAAAAATATAGTTGTTCTATAGAATACGAAAATGTAAACAGTAATATTGAAAGTAATTCATGAACGAACGAATACATGTAAGAATTCTACGCGATAT
Source organism: Thermobia domestica (assembly GCF_964235325.1). Taxonomy (NCBI): domain Eukaryota; kingdom Metazoa; phylum Arthropoda; class Insecta; order Zygentoma; family Lepismatidae; genus Thermobia; species Thermobia domestica. Next base: position 161,058,982 of record NC_137458.1, read on the forward strand.
ATGCATATTTCAGAAACTAAACGTTTATACCTCTAAATGTATCTACACTAGTGTTTTTATTATGACAATTAGGTAAATAAAATTTTATAAGGTTATTGCTACCTATTATTTTGCATATGGTTTGAATAAGTACACTCATGTCCAAAATGATTGTCGCATATCTATAACTGTCTTCTTGTAAGAATATACTTTGATAATGATTTTGCAGGGTACTTTTAATACTGATACTATGTGTATAATCGGGAAATGTATATTTGTGGTTAATTTCATAGTAAGAGAATTATAAATACGAAAATTAGAATGAGTAAAACAAAATGTTGCTAAATGAACAAGAAAGTTTTATTTTCGTTTTATTGTTCTTATTTACTGCTCTTCTGACATGAAATTTGCCACATACATGTCTTTGCCGATTATACACATACTAACATTGTAAGAAATACCGGACGAATTCGTTATCAAATTCGAACAACAACATATTTATATACATGCAACATAAGTTTGGACATGAGTGTACATAGTTTATATAACTTGTACATTGGGAAAATAATCAATATGGAATAAAGCTGGCTCAAGTTTGCACAATTTTCTTCCATACACACATCCAAATCTGTTGACACAGAAAATAACATCAATAACTTGAATGAAATATAAAATATTATCATAAATATTTGTTTTCTCACGTAAATTTCTTACAAAAATTATCACGCTACGTCACTATAACCTAGATATTAAAGAGTAGATTAATAATGGAAAAAAAGAAATGAAAAAGAAAACGTCCATCTATAAAACACAGGATTCCAAGAAAACTTATAATTGTACAATAGATACATGTGATGAAGTTCTAACGATAAATGAATATTGGTTGTTTCCATACTTTTGTTTTTCGAATATATTATATTAGAAATGTTACACATGAAGATAATAAATAATGTAAGTTAAGCTTGATATATTTGAATTTTAATTGAATACTGTGACATTCGCATAATATTTGTCTTCTTTAAAGAATGATATTTCTATTTAAAAAAGAAAGAAAAAATGAAGTCGCCCTTTCTCTATTCATTTTCCATGTTTGCTGTTTCTCGACTTATCCTACTCTATCCTAGAACAGCTTTAACACAAACAATAGTAGGGATAATTGGTCTATTCTTCATATGACTTTGGGTTGAATATTGTATATTGTTTATGTTATGTTGAATCCACTCTTGTGAATAATACCTAGTCCTCAAACTATTATAGAAGTTACAATGTGAATCACATATATTAGAATATCTTCTTCATTAATTTATTTACTTATTTCATATTTATTACATATTTATCATTGAGTATTTTGCATATCCTAGAAAAGTATTCAAATTAAGTAATATTTTATTGTCCATTTACTTTTAAAATTCATCGGCGTTTTGATGCATTGAGTTTCATCTAAGTAAGTAAATACATCACCCACCAATTGTAAAGTTTCCAAGAGAAAATTAAAACCCAAAATATAATTTTGTGAAAGTTTAAAAATAAAAAAGATGAGTAATTAATTTTAAAATAGTATACCTCATAATTATATGTATATTCTTTAGTTGATGACTTAGAAGCGAAAGAGTTAACTGATGTAAAGCTTTCTTTGATGTAGAAAGAAAGTAAATCTATGTGTATTACCGAAATCTGCACTCCAGTTGATCTATTTTTCAGTTATTACCCAAAGAGTCTTAATATTATTTCCTATACAGGTATTCTTTGGCAGTTAATTATACAAATGATGTCTCAAAATAACAGAGATGATTAAGGTATGTATTGCTGAATAAAAGCAATACACACCTTAATCATCAAGGAAGTAACCACCATTCTCAAAGCACTGTTTATTCGATCTAATGCAGGTGTCTCAGTATTTTTGCCATTTTTTCAAACGTTTTCTGAATTCTTGCAGAGGGTTGTATTAAAAAAAAACCTGAAAACTGTTATTACTTCTTGATCAGATTTAAATTGTATTTCATGTTAACTGCTTTTCTAAAGCTAAACGGTCCATGGGAACAAATATGGACTATATGGAAGCTGTGACTTTATTGTGATATTCAGTCTCTGTAAATAAGAAATAACTGTGTACTGGTGAACACCTAATTGGTTTTCATGTGTGACATATATCGTTCTTGTGTTACATGTTTCCTCAATGTCTGCAGTACTGTTCTGTAATAATCAATATTTACTGTAGTGTTTGGGAAAATAATATGATAATAAATCAGACCTCGATAGTGAAAGAGACCAGTTGACAAGAATTTTCCAGCTGATTTTGATTGGTAAATCTTCTTTGTCTTAGCTGATGAAGACGATTTCCAAGTGCTGCCTTCTGCTTCGATAGATATTTCTGTAGAAGGTGGGAAGCTTATTCCAAAGGTTTCTTCAGAGTTTTAGACCCCTTTTCCTTCTCTTCCTTCAGAACGCACATTCAGCTTTACCTAGCAATTAGCATAAGTACTATAAACACCCGCTCTATGTTGTTAGCTACTAGAATAACTTGTTTGCATATTTACAAACGTGTCAAGATTATACACAATATTGCAAAACATCGATATAGATATTCTCATTTTTGGAGGGATAACATTTGTGCATTTAAAATAGTATATTAGTTTAAATTTGTACTTAGAGTTTGTGCCTGAATATCAACAACAAATATTAAAATAATGAGAATATCTACTGTTATTGAGTTTTATATATAATTCAATTCTTGTTATTATATTAATTGTGGACATATCGAAAAAGTAAGTGATATGTCTAATAACTTACAAACTAATAATTCAGGTGAATTTATAAATCTCAGTCATAAAAGAAACAGTGTTAAAATGCAGATGTTAAAAATGTTATCTATTAAGGTAAAAGTTTCATATATCTAAGCCATATAACTGTGAAATAATTGTTCAAGTGACATATAAAATTAAAAGTAATTTGTATTATTTAAAATATATGGTCGATGTCTGGAGTTTTTAAGACATTTGGATAATTATATTAGTGAAAGGAGGAGACAACCGGTTTAAACTTATTTTTAGACACCAGCTCTTCTGTAGGGCGAATTCAATAACTCACAGAGTGAAAAAGTGACTAACTGGACTGTGACTCGAACCCAGGATTTCCAGAATACCATGCCGATGCGTTAACCACTACGCCACCCAGTTCTCTTCCCAGAACAGTTCTCAATATATGGACACTGGATTGTCCAAGCACACCAGCTAGGCTGTGGTACAAGCTATGTAATCAAGAGTGATAGAGTGTGTGGCTTCTCTGGGAAGCGGACTGGATGTTGTAATGGCTAACGCATCGACGCGATATGACGGAAACCCCGTGTTCGAGTTTCGGTCCAGTCAGTCACTTTTTCACTCTTTCTGTGTTATTCGGACAATTAGTTTAGCATTAATGAGACCTAGTAACTGTTCTCATCTATTGAATATAGGATCCACATATTAAAATTTTTCCCTTTTTGTTGATATTATCGATATTTTGTTGATAGCTCGCATTGACTGTTTCACATGTTAATTAACTGAATAGCTCAATTACAAAAGTCAAAAAAGTATTTTTTCAGGAGACGATATTTTGTGTGCGTTTCCATCATTCAATTTCCGTAAAAGAAAAGTAATCTATGTAAAAGAAAATTGTGATTGCCTACGTTTCGTAAGATAACGGTGAAATTATCATCTATAGCAAGAGTTTTATAAGTATTTGTAGGCATGAGTCAGAAAATAACTTCAGAGGAGATGACTAAGGATATTTTGGAAAACAACGCAGTTTTCTTTTGGCTACAACTAATTTGATTTATGTAGTTTTGGCACGAAACCCTGTTCAATATAAGAAGATGCTGAAAAGGAATTTAATAGAACCAATATCTCAAAATTGACAAAAATTGACTTAGGCTCTTTTGGAATCCATCCCTTCAATTGTTGAATATACATTGAATATTGTGTGAATATACATTGTAAGAACTAATAATAAATAATGAAATGATAATTCACAAATAATTCAACATACGGTCTGTGTTTCGCGTACTCACAAATGTAGTCCTACTTCTCTTCTGCCCTGTATATATATATATATATATATATATATATATATATATATATATATATATTACCGTAAATATTATTTCATAATATTAGTTTGATATTGCATGTATGTTAGTCATATTATTTACTATAGATTAAACTGTGTTCCTTTATGTGTTTATGACGTATTCTATACCATATGTAAGAAATTTACAATAGAAAATAACATATTTTATATGGAGTCTATATATTAATTACGTCATTTACTTTTGTTATGTGGTTTATAGGCCACAAAATAAGTAAATAAATGAGAGACTTCTATCAAAAAGAACAATTTCATTCCAGACCCACTTGTAAACGCAATATATGTTTGGAGCCACCACCAGATCTTAAGAATGGTAAAATGACTCGGGATGGTTACGCTGTGTATTACTCATGTAAAGAAGGATACGTTTTAGAAGGTCCCAAAGTTGTGCTTTGCGTGAATGGAACATGGAATATTCAAGAAGCAAGATTAAGTTGTAAACCGATAATGTGTCCTGTACAACAAGTAAGTACAAATGTATTTTCTTTTATTATAATTTGTTTCGTTTGTTAAAACATGTCAAGATTTAAATTCATAAATATAATATGAATCATTATCGTAAATGCGTGTGTTCGGTTTATTTATCATCTGTATTATTTGTAGTTGGATTATGTCAACTAATTTATCACCTGTATTATTGGAGGTATTAATGAAAACTTAGAAACACCATCTATTTCATTGTTTCATCCGCTTGCGATTGGCGTTTATTCCATCTTTGTAGCTCCATGATCATTGCCACGTCTACAGGGTGGACAATTTATTTTGACCATCAGCTATAACGGACAAACCAAAAGAGAGAGAAAAGCGAAGCTTTTCACGAAACAAGTATAAGGAGGGGGATATCTATGTATGTATTAAACAGAAAGATCCAACAAACAATGTTGCCAACCCAATATAAAGTTATATTTTTCAAATGGCACTACATCAGATTATTACATATTTCAAATTAACATGTCAAACGTAAATTTAAAATATTATTTTTATTATTCAGTGTTGCAAACTAAGGATGTTATAATATCACAAACATCCAAAGTTCAGAAGCCTCTAACACAAATACAGCACAACGGAAATGCACAGGATAACGCACAACGAAAATAGTTTATTGTTGGATACCATGGTCATGGCATGACTTGTTTCGAATGAATAGGAACGAAGTTACCAGCGCTTGATTTTTTTTTTTTTTTTTTTTTGAAAGTCTTTATTTCGAAAAAATGCTTAGATAAGTATCATATTTAGTTACTTCTATTGTTTGTAATGGATGTGTAAATTATCTTGCCATTTACAGCACTTTGATATGTCAAACCGTAGATATGATAAACATTGCTGAAATTTGCAACACTGCATAAATCGTGTAATTGTGAGAACTTGTAATTCCAGTTACTAAAAGCTATTGTTATAATACTATAGAAGAGAAGGGAAACAACAACCATTTTAAATATTTTCCACAAATACGCCTTTTTCAGCAGGATAGGATAGCTAGCTGTAACGCAACCTTGTCATTATTAACTTTCGTAACTGAGATTGGACTTCAATCATATTTTGCTGATACATTGAGTGCCTTAATATCTCTATCCAATTCGACGACGAGTGTAAGGAGGAGCTAACTAACCACTTACCATATAGATGGGACAACAATCATGGAGCTAGAAAGACTGAACGAAGGCCACTCACATGCTTTTGCACAACTGAACACAAACAAAAGCGGACCTAATTGCTGAATCATGCGTAGTTTTTGAGGTCTAGCACGAAACATATCAAAACATTTAAATTTTTCCAGGCTATGACCATCGTCACGCACTTGCTTTCTTCGCGTTTTTCCCAGGTCCTTACTTCTTTCTCCATGTAATGTCAGTCATGGTTTTTTTTGCAATAGTTATTCACGTATAGAATTACTTTGTGGCCTAAGCAGCAATTTTCAGTACTTTGCTCTTTTGAGATAGTACGCCCTAAACATGATATTAAAATCACAAACTTCAAATTTCGGATCCCCATAAATCTACGGGGCCAGTAGTATCATAAATGTAGATATTTCTTTAGACTCTTTATATACAGTAGTATTCAGCACAAAAATTATGAATCTCCTACTTTATACCATTCCAAAATACAACCCCTTTAAAGGAGTAATTTTCTGTACATTTTCTAGTAATTTCATGTATTGGTTTGCAACTCTGCATATTTGTTTAGAAGCAAGAGTATATATATTCTTCGTGTACCTCGCTCTCTCCTGTAAACATTCGTTTTTGTTTGGTGTTCGTCTGATTCGTACGTTCTAAGCAACTGTAGTTTTCGTAAACGCTTGCAAATGCAAAATATGTCACTCCACCGATAACAAAGATGACAGCCACTCAGCAACACTTGTACATATGACAAAGTGAATAATATTATTGACCTTCTCATACACAAGATTCGTCCCACGCAAAGTTTTATAATTTTCGGAGAAGGTGGAGCAACCATTTTAGCAGTCCTTGGACCACTTCAGATAGATTGACCCAATAGGAACTCATTGCTATTCAAAGTGACGTTTTGTATGATTTCATCTTCCCCATCAGATGAATGACTAGATTATACTCTTAAATATGTATATGAACCCTAACTAACTTCCTTCTCAAATTCATTTCTAAACTTAATTTTGTAGTTTCAGGCGGAAAGTTACCCCGGTATCTCTTAAAGTTTCTTAGTAATTATGTCAAAACTGTTATGTAGACTTAAATGGAAACAATTATGAACAGTTTCTTACTTATATGGTAACTCTTAGCCCGTTCGTAAATAATTTCAGCAAATGCAAGAACTTCGAACACGATGAATAATACATCAGTATATACAGATATTCAAAATTGTAACTAGCAATAGTGACGACGTAAGTGAACAATTTTCGATAGTTGATTCTTTGTACAAATAACCCGCAATCGATTAATAGTATCGTGTAAATTCCAATTAATCACCTGTTCTGTGATTAAGTTAGTAAATTTAGTTTCTCTTATTACATTTGTAATACGTTAAAAGTGATTGTCCTTGTCCTTGTATTTCATGTTATCATTCAATTTGTCTCAGTATCTGTCGTTTTCCCCTGGCTGCAACTTTTGTGTTAGATAACGTCTTCCAATCTGACTCAGTTTTATATGCTTTCAACTCAAACATGTTTGTGAACTTTCAACTAGTTAATCTTCAGACGATATGTAGATATTGATTGATAGTTCATGTCAAAGGTCTTTACGAATAATTTTATTGTCATCATAATAACGGTTTTAGCTCACTCTGCTTCTCTACTTAATAATAAGTTACAATACTTGTTTTTATAGCATTTATACTATACTTTTTCTCGTCAAAGTTTTGCTTAGTTTTCACAGGAATTACACTGTATTCCACACATAGTTTGATTTTCATAGTTGTTATTATAGAGAAATCATTTCCTGGTGCCCCTATCGAATAATTACGGAACATTCTTGGTACACTTCCAAGAACCAGACATTTTTATCGCGTTTCCTTATCTAAAAAAAAGCTGCGAGGTGAATTCTTTCTTGGTTTTAAAATTTTTGTTTTAAGTTCTGCAGTTTGAAGTTGCTTCTTTTCTTCACCAGGTACCTAAGGATGGATATGTTAATGGTGAAATTTTTACGTATGGCAGTGTAATAGAATACAAGTGTAATGAAGGGTATCGTCTAATAGGACACAGTAGGCATATGTGTAACAAGGATGGAAACTGGAACGCATCTGTACCTGAATGCAGAGGTAAGTCGTTTAATTTAAGCGAGTTGTAACATATAGAGTTAAATCTGTCTCGGTTGGCCACCATTGATTCCAGTGAATAATGACCAACTCTGACTGGTGTCCAACTGATATGTGTATGACAACGATTACTACACTCCTCACCATTTTGTTCAATTTTAGTAAATAATATAAAAATAATAAAGAAAGCTCATATATATATATGGTTAGAATTTACATAGTATGTGTAAGAGATCACGTAGTATATTCTGACATATATAAAATCGCATTTCCAGCCATGGTGCTTTGGAATTTTAATGTAATTTACCATTATGGTATCGAATCCAGGCCATAAATTACACAGGGAATGGAAAACTCTAAAAACATTTCTCATACAGATATTCTTGGGATAGCAGATTAATGCTGTTTTACTAGAATTAATAATGTTAAGCGGAAACAGACACTACAGCAGTAAATATTCGTATTTGAATAAGGGTTTGTAAACAGTACTTACTATTTCAAAAATTGTAAAACAGTGTATTAACTGTTAACAACTTTTAAAGAGTCCAAAGCAATTATCAAATTTGGTTGGTAAAAATATTTGAAATGATTATACTGCGTATGAATATGTCTATATGTAGCAAAGTAAAATTTACAAAATGATTGTGTTGATAATATCAGCAAATTAAATAAGAAAATAACAATATGCTAAAATATTAAATGCATAGGCAAATACGTGATTAGAATGTGTGGCTTTGATTTCCCAATAACTGCGCATCTTAGCTTGTGGTCAGGCAACAAGGGAGCATATATTTTATTTATATTGCAAATAACAAACATCAAATGACAATTTAAAGTTACTGCTACTAAACGTGTTTTTTTTTTAAATAAAAAGAGAATGACAGTTACAAATCAAAATAATTTTATATATATAGGCCTATATATATATATATATATATTAGTGTAACTAAAATGTATTCATCGTTAATTCTGTTCAATATACAGTTTGTTTGCAATGCCAATATGAAAAACAAGATCTTTAAGTAACAAGCTAACAAAAATAAACATGATGCAGTGCGTATCATTGTCTAAACATAACGTGTAATAAAGAATATCCGCAACCATCGTATCTGGGATCCAATTCAACGCATAAGTATCGCACTTGGGAAACTGCAGAAACGCAAAATGTTCTAAGAATAATGTTATTCAAAATGATGTTAATAGTTAGCCTCCTTAAAATGCCAAAATTTTAATCGCGCATACACGACGCGAACTTGAGAAATAACGGGGCTATACAAAAATATATATATCAGAATAAATATGTTAGTGTGCGGCTAAAATGTAAAGTTATTAATATATTCTCAGACTATCAGTATTGCTTATGATTTATATATTTAGTGATTCTGTAGTGTACGGTCAGTTTATATTATGTTTCTGTGAAAACACGTCTATTTCATATTTCCAAAAAATATTTATTAATATTACTACATATTTTAAAGCTCCCTGCATACCATATTTGCTAGGTCAAATGCTTAATTAAAATACATATCTATCACGGTTATATTTAACATTGTGCTAGTACACGGTATTAACTTCTCCAATATTAGCTTATACTTGCACAAAAAGTGTACTTGTAGTCAGCCAGCGACTATATTTTCATTACGTCCAGTGACACGAATCTCAGCCCTCTTATCACTTGGATCGTAGAAGCCTAGTACATAAACGCTGCTATATTGAATGATTCACTCAAGTAGAATATCACTGGTTAATGAATTGATTAAACTGATTCACAATTATTACTTTATGTTGAACTTAAATATTCTTTTCCATAATAATTACTTACATTTATACAATACTTCCTTTTATATGTCGTATGTATGTAAGTATTTAGAATTACTTATAAACGATTTTATAATTGAAACACATCACATTTTGGCATTAAATTCACATTTAATGGCAATATATATGTAAATCATTTTAGTTCTCTATTGAAATATAATTTGCAGAATATCATAGTAAGGAGAACATTCTGTCTATACATTTCTGAACACAACGTCTTAGGAGTTCGAAATTGTTACCAGAAGATTACCGTTAATTGCCAGCAGTAGTAGTTATTACGTGACGCATGCTTCGAATTTGTAAAAATTCTCAAACTATAGCTTAAGCGCCCGTAGGAAAATAATTACAAATATCATAATTATATTTTGAATCTCTGCAAAAATAATTAGATTTTTATATCAATATTCACTGGATTATAATGAAAATAACCATTAAAACCGGAACATAATTTCTATACGTTACAGGGTTCTGGAGAAAAACAAATCCTTTAACTTCTGAACATGAATGTGGTAATAGTTTATTGACATACTTAAATTTTAGAACGATTTTCTTAAAAATGAATCAAGATTTTCTTTCGATTCGATTTTCTTTCGATTCGATTTTCTTCGTAATTTATATTTCAACAATCCCATATTATAACATTAATAATCTAAGAAAATAATCATTAATAGTTCAGCGGTGAAGTTGAGATTTTCGGAGTTTTTCTCAAAAACAGGTAACGTAAATTTGTTCATTTCATGAACAACCGTACAATATAGGCGATATATTTTTCTCAGAAAATTTCAAAACAGGTAGTTTGCTGGTGTTAGTGTTTGCTTTTACAGTGATGGTTTTCGAAAATGATTCTCAACATTTTCTTGGTATTTTATGAAATAAGTATTTCATTGTTAACCTTAGAATATGGCATACTTTTTCGGAAGAACTCAGAAAGAATATTTTACTGATGGGATGAAGTTTCTTCGACCATAATTTTCCAAGCTTACAACTCCAAGATTACAATTTTGTATATTGTACTTTTATTCATATCATATTTAATTGAATAAATACATCCTTAAATAAATATATTATAAATAACCCCACAGCATGACATGGTTTATGATTTATTTAAGGAGAAACGAGAGCAAGAAAGTTTAAATAGTGGTCTGTATCTTTCGTTGTAGTTTTAATGCAATTTTCAGTTTTCATATATAATTAGAATTTCCTATAAACTTGAACTTTCATAAATAAAAGTTTGATTTGGACTTGCTACAAGGTTAGTTTTTTTGTTAAAAATTACCTTATTAATTCGTACGTTCATTAAAGCACCTTTTGTGCAACAGTGTACCTGAACTTACAGCACACATTTTGAAAATTTAATCCTGTACTAAGCTTTATGCCCTAATAGTGATGAGCCAATACTCATTGATTTCATATCGATATTTCAAGCATAATACACGAATACCTTTCGTTGGGATGTATTCTGAAAACTAAATTTTGAAAAGTTAGACTATTCACGTTCTGAAATATAACTCTTCAGTAGCAATAACCAATTACTCAGAGTTGAAGTAGTCCAATGTTTCACCGAATAACGAAAATGATATATTAAAGTGTTTTTATATCTATTTCCGATATATATATATCTATATATATATATATATGAAATAACAATGCTCAACATTTAAGTATATATATATATACAGTAATATTTTATTTTTAGGTTATCTTTACCCGTCTTCTGACCAATCTTAGAGAATTCGTAGAACAATGCTTATTCTTCAAGAACTTTCGGACCCTAGTCGATTATGAAAAAATCAGTTAAAACGAAGATCACTACTCCAGAGCCCTTAAATTGTATAACATCTCTACAATTGTTATGAAAAGGATTACAGTATTATAATTCAATAAGGTTAACTTAGCAAAATCCGAAATTTTGACCACAAGCTGCTCCAATGACATTTACTAGGGAAGTACTTGAAGTGGTACGCGTGGATTTGCATGTGTCATATATCGTTGGAAAGGTCACACCGAATACACCTCACATATAAAATATCTCAATTGAATGGGGCCTGCAGGGGACGTGGCGACCATTTGAAGACCAAAACAACACAAGCTCCGAAACATCAGAAAACGTGGACAGAATAAGAGGCTATAATAAAATTGTTTTGAGACATGGTGTATATATAGGCTTAAAAGGTAGTTGGATACGAATCTCATATCAAATATTTATAAATCAAAATGGCGGATCCAACATGACGAATACAAATTACAAAAAACAGGCTATGGATCTGAAATTAGGTATATAGAGATACGCGGCGTCGCTATGTGTGAATCTGATACCAAAAGTGTAAAATTCAAAATGGTGGATCAAAGATTCAAAACACTGCTATGGAACTGAAATCGGGTAGGTAGAGGTTTTAGTTGTCGCTGAGTATGAATTCAATGTTAAAAGTGAAAAATGCAATATGACGGATCCAATGTGGCGGACGAAAAGTGCAAAAAAATATGCACAGAGTGGGCATATGTGATTCTTACACGCGTATTAAAAAATATCTATAGTACATGATGGGGCGAGGGAACAAATTTTGCTATACAATCATGCCAAAATTGAGGCACGGAATGCAGGGCAGGTTTTGTAGCGCACATGAAAGTTTTGTGATACGTTTAGATTTGCAACCATAGACAATAATTATTTTACTACCAACTCCCTTCCCGAAGAGATACGCAGGGATCGGCATGTGCGTTATATATCGTTAAAAAGCTCGCACCGAGTACACTTTACATCTGTAACATCTCACTTGAATGGCGGCTGCAGGGTACGTTGCAATTATTTGCAGATACCATCCAGTTACCTTTTAAACCCATATATACCACGTCTCAAAACAATTGATCATAGCTTCTTATTTTGTCCACGTTTTCTGGTGTTTCGGAGCGTGCATTGTTTCGATCTTCAAATACTCGCCAAGCCCCCTACAGTCTCCATTCAAGCGAGATATTTCACACATGAGGTGTATTCGATGTGACCTTTCCAACGATATATGACACATGCAGATCCCCGGTTACCACTTCAGGTACTTCCCTAGTTAGTTCAACGAAACATTATATATTGAATAGAGATGCAAAAAGGCTGGTTTTTTTCAATCAATGGTTTTTTGCACATAAAAAGCCGGCTTTTTTGAAAAAAAAAAACGAGAATTTTGGAAATTTTGGCTTTTTTCATTTTCATGGTTTTTCTATTTGAATAGCTTTCTTATAGTATACTCTAAAGTTAAATAAGATTTCATGACCTAAATACCATATTTCGCTCTGGAATTCACCATCATGATGGATGGAACACATGTTTTATGAATTAAAGTAAACATACGTAGTATTTGAGGGCAATTGCAGAGGGTATTTAACTTTATTTTAACTTCTGAGTTATCGACATTTTTTCTTCTCTACGTCATTTCTTTTTCAGTCATCCGTGTTTCATTTCTTTGAGATTAGCAGGCCTACTCTAGCTTCTAGCACATAAGTTAAACTTATGTTTTTCAATATATCCGTCAGAGTGCACGTTGATCAGTATATCTGTCAGAGCGTACTTCCACATTTTTGTTATATTGTAGCTGTGCAATGATTTAGCAATAATCTTTCGGATACAACCTTGAATACAGTTTTATAGAAATAATCAGTAGCGGATTCAGAAAAGTATTTTGGGAGGTGTTTCTCTGCTTAATGTTTGTCTTTTCTAAAATTTCCTAATTTTTATTTGGGAGGAACTTGAAGTTTATGAGTATAGGCATAACTAATATTTCGTTTCGTTTGTATTCAGCAATAATCTTCCGGATACAACCTTGAAGACCATTTTATACTGATAATCAGTGGCGGATTTAGAAAAGTATTTTGGGAGGTTTTTTCAATATTAATGTTTAGTTTTTCTAAAAATACCTAATTTTTATTTGAGGAGAGCTTGAAGTTTATGAGTAAAGGCATAACAAATATTTCGATTGTTTTAGAAATTCCGTAATTTCGGGATACAGGCTTCAATCTGTAAGACATCCCCACCCTAATCCCCTCCGCAAATCCATCACTGCTGGTAATTAGTAATAACAACGATTTAAAAACGATAAAGGAAGTCGGCCAGGATTCACACTACACGCACTATCTCTACATTCACAGATGGAATTAAGAAAAACTTCGAATGCTCGAAATGCTCGAATTCGGGGTTGAATCCCGGACTTCCCGATAGAATCGCAAAAGCTAACCACTCATTCATGGTTGTTGTGCAGTTGTGCTTAACTTAAATATATTCTCTCTATATATGGCTTATGGAATTCGAAGGTTCAATGCCGCGTTCACAAAAGCTCTCCACTGACTTCTATCCTTAGCCAACTGGATCCAGTTTTTACTTTTTATTCCTATTTCTGCAAGATCCATCTTAATATTGTCCTCCCATCTGCCCCTAGGTTTTCCTAATGGACGTTTTCCGATTGGATTTCCAGTTAAAACTTTGAAAGCGTTCCTACCTTCTTCCAATCGGGCTTCATGACCTACTCACCTGAGCCTCCTAGACTTGATAACCGTAACGATGTTTAGTAAACCGTATAAATTATGCAGTTCTTAGTCATGAAGTTTACCCCATTCCCGTTCCTCTTGTGTCCGAATATTTGTCTCAGAATTTTATTTTCAAATACTTTCAGTCTGCGTTCTTCCCTCATCGCAAACGACCATGTTTCATAACCATACAGAACAACAAACATGATTATCGTTTTATATATTTTAAGCTTTAAATTCCTCGACAGAATTCGCGACGACAAAATATTTTGAACTGAATAATAACACGAATTTCCTGATTTCAGTCGACATTTAATTTCTTTGTGGATATGATTTTGGTCTGGTAATATTGATCCTAGATATTTGAAAGTATTCACTTTGCCGAAAGTATTATTTGATATTTTAACGCATTCACAATTTGCCGTATTACGATCCCAGTGAACTTCCATGTATTTAGTTTTCTCTGCATTTACTTCTAAACCAATGTCGCTGCAATCGTTTAGTAAGGCCTATATATTTCTTTCTATTGTTCTCCCATCATCCCCTATTAAATTTACATCATTAGCATACGCCATAGCCTGGTAAACACCATTCAGCTCTAGAGCCTGGTTGCTATCTTTAATTTTCCTTATAGCGTACTCTGGAACAATGTTGAATAATAATGGCGATAACGCATCTCCTTGTTTCGGACCATTCTCGATGTTGAAGCTCATGGACAAGAATTTTTCTACTCTGACTTTACTCTGGGATTCATTTAAACACATTTTAATTAATCTAACTAGCTTTTTCGGTATTCCGAATTCTGTAAGAATTGTACAATACTTCCCTCCTATCCGAGTCGTAAACCTTTTTAAAATCAATAAACAGCTGATGTACTAGGTAATATATTCCCATTTCTTTTCGAGTATTTATCGAATAGTAAATATCCGGTCGATAATTGATCGATTTCCCTAAATCCACACTGATAATCTCCAATAATTTCATCTGCGTATGGAATCAATCTTGTTAATATAATGTTAAGAGAAATGCCTCGCTAATTATTACAGTAAGTTTTGTCGCCTTTCCTGTGAATTGAAACAGTGATTGATTCTTTTCACTCTTTTTAAATGTATTCCATAGTTTTTTTAAAAACAAAAAAGTTGAATTCCTGTCCTTAAAAATTCAGAAACCTTTAGGACTGGGTAAACTGTGATGGTGGTTATAAGCCTAGGAAACCATACGATAAGATGAACGGTCTATTACGCATATGATCCATGAACAGAAAATTTGGTACTTTAGCGATTCTAAGCAAGCTTAAGGAACAGTCAGTGCATTATAGAACTCGGAATTTTACCGATTTTGCAGATCCGAAGCACCTGATAGGTAGTAACAGATTATTACGTATGTGATGAATGAATGAAAAAGTTGTTCGAAATATCCATACAATGTATATGAAAGTTAAAACTTAAAAGTTTCAAGAATGTGCAGAATCACCCGAAACCAAGCTCTTGATGTGCAGTCTTTAAGATTATCATATAAATGTATTTCTCTCATGTTTAATTTTATTTTGTTTCAAAAAGAGGTGTGAGATATTTTGAAGTAAAAATACTACATACAATTTTGCTAGTTATTTGTGTATCATTTTTTCAAAAAAATAAAAATACTTACTTTTGTGTATGAGAGGTTAAAAAATTATATATCTATTGGTTAATCCTTAGGAATTCATAATGTAAATTTGTTAAAATTTAAAAAAAAAAAAACTTTTCGATATTCATGGTTTATTTTAGGTTTTATATTATTACCTACATCAACCACTAATTAAATGAGTTTTTGTGCCGTAGAGAAGCGAAACAAAGTCTGCTTTATCAATTTAAAGCAAGATTTTGAAAAAGCCCAAAATTTCCCAAGCAAAAAAGCGAAGCAGAAAAAACCGAGTTTTTTTTTAAACAAGCCGGTTTTTTCCGAGCCCTTGCATCTCTAATATTGAATAAGGCACATTAGACTCATACAAATCACACAATTGTACGCGTATATATACATATATACAGGGAGAGTCATAAGTCACGAAGCGATTTAAAACTCCTCGCGTATCTTCGGAATATGTATTGAAATGCTGGTGTAACATGCATTACATATGGGAGATTACTGTCACTTACATGTGAAAAATAATTTCACGTAAATGTCCGCCATGATGCAGTTGGCACGTATAACCTTTGCCACAATTTGTCATTACACTTCTCAAAGTTGCTGGAGTTATCGCCTGAAATTCCGTGCGGATGTTCTCCTTAAGCTGATGTATTGTTTGAGGTTTATTGACATATACTCATTCTTTGAGGTGGTCCCACTGGTAATAGTCTGATAACGGCAAATCTTTCAGTGACCAAGAAATGTCTGCAGTTCGTGAAATGATTCAATGCCCAAAAATGGTTAGCAGAAGTGAGATTGCGTTCCTAGATGTATGCTCTGGGCTCTTTTTGATGGAACCAAACGTCTGGCAGGGCGCAAAATTTCTTGAATTATCGCTCGGTATCGAACACTGGTAACGGTCACTGCATTGCTATTAGCTTCGTCGAAAAAGTAGAGTCCAATGGTTCTCTGGGACGTAACACCATACCATAGGTACACTTCGCAGGGTATGGTGGACGTTGGTGGATAATCTGTGAGTTCTCGGTACCACAAAACCTGCAATGTTTTTTTTGTTTTGTTTTTGCTTTTATTTAGGCATTCATTCTGGTGGAAGTATGTTTCGTCACTCATAATCAAATTGTCATGAAAATCCATATATATATATATATATATATATATATATATATATATATATATATATATATATATATTCATCATCCTAATATTTAATGTAGTATCATTTTCCTTTAACTATGTTCAGTAACTACGCCATCTTTATTTATTTTTTTAACTGTTTAATTTATTAAGAATTATTTTTTCGTTTTCTACAAAATGAACTCGAATTTCAATGATATGACTTAACTGATGTATTCCTCAGGTTTAGTTAAGTGTTCCTCGCTCTCTCATTGAACGAATTTGCATTATATTTATGCATTTAATATTGCTTAAATTAAATTAATTATTAAATATGAAAATTATAAACAACTAATTTTAATTTTCTGGAAGTAGAGGAATTTAAATAGATGGAAGAAGAAATCAATAATAGCAAACCATTTAAATTCGAGTTCATTTCAAAGAAAAGAGCAAAATAATTTCCCATATAAACTAATTCAACACCACCAACACTAACAAAATATATACTGTTACTATTCTTGAGTTAGAAATCAAATGGGCTACAGCATTAAAAAAAATAAATGAAATCTTTCACTTTTACGTCCCACACTTATGCAGGCTAGGCTAAAGGAGATGGTGATGATGAGTAGGCCTCTAATGAATAAAATGGTGGAATGAAGAAAGTGGGAGGAAAAGGGAGAACCCCGAGAAAGCCCACGCGCACGGCATTAGTCTACCATAAAATCCACTTGGCGCGAGCTGGGATCGAACCATGGACCCCACGCATCAGAAGTGAACGCTTTACCACTGAGCCATCGCAGCCCCAAACATAGCATTACGTTTTATCATTACTTTCATAGGAAATATCTTATCATGGTTGCTAAAAGAAATAGTTTAATTCTCAATTTGTGCATTTCAAGATAAATATAGTTTACTTTTCATCCCCGCCCAAAAAAATAAAAATAAAAATAAAAAAATAAAAAAATGAAAGAATAAAGATATAACTTTGCTGCTAGTAAGATCATTATCAGTCATTCCATTGTAGAAAGTATTGGTAATGCCAAATATATATTTTGTTGAAAGTTTATTCATTCTTCTTTGATAAATTACTTACTTCTGATATTTAATTTGAATTCTAGGCTTATCTGGTTCCTAAATGTCTGTCTTAGTTATCCAAAGAAACATATATTTAAAAAATAGATGACCAAAGGCCGTTTACAATATAATTTATAATCACACGTTCTGTGACTAAAGGAAACAGGAGAAGTAATAATCACCATTTTGAATATAGCTCGAAATACTTCTGCAATAACACTATAATTAGTTTTACTCGTAAAATTGCATATAGTTAACAGTTTCGTAAATTCAAGAATTGCTTTTACGTATTGATCATTACGTTTTCACAAAAGTACATAAATTTCACTATTCATGTATATTTACATGAGTTTTCAAATATACAGGCATCCGTACGGATCCGCTTTATTAATCTGAAAATAATTTAACAACATAAATCCAAGCTTGATCTTTGTTTTCATAATATATGTAGTACATTGAAATGTCATTAAACGTTGTTGCCACTTAATACTTATCTGTTTCATTTCTTCAAAGTTGTAGTTTGCAAAGAACCTAAGCCGTTTGCTAATGGCGCGGTGAGAGGGTTAGGTCGAAGATACAAGGAGGTCATTGAATTTACATGTAATTCCGGATACATATTAAAAGGGCCTAATACAGCAATGTGTGATTCTAATGGACAATGGACTGAATATCCTCAGTGTAAACGTAAGTTGTATTTCTGTCTCTTTTTACAAAATATTTTCGTTTGTAACATACGTATGTACATGAATATACGTGATACTAATCGAGCGATGTATTGTACTAAAGATACTGTCTGCTGGTTCTGCTCAGACGGTCATTCCAACCAAGTTTTTCTCAATTTCACATTCTACCTTTAAACAAACGCCGTGTTTGTTTCATTAGCATCAGTTTAGGTTTCCTTTCGATCCTTTCCTCCAAAATATTTCTTCATCCCACCCCGCATATCATAGGGCAAGTTTCTGAACCAGATAAGCCTATACATTACTTTTAACTAAATTTGAATTTTGAAGAAAGCTAGGTAATTACTGCATTTTAGCAGATTGCATTATGATAATGATTGACGCAATGAAATAATGGCTTGAATGGTCAGAAGACAAAGGTGACAGTATTCTAAAATATCCTATTAGGAAATATATAATTTGAGACTTTGGTATTTAAATAGAACCTGTAATGTTTTTCAGTAATTCATTGAATAGGCGTTCCATATGTAATGCGATCGACCAGTTAGGGAGAATCACAGATCCTGAAAATCATTAAGTTTTGATAGACTAAGACTTCTATCAGTAGGAGAACAATATTCTGTCTACTTAATAAGACACTGTTCTTAAAGAATAACATGTAAAATGTTTATTTCATACATATACAAAGCCACTCCCTTTGAAAACGCTGCACACTACTATCAAGTTGAGGAACGTCGTTTACTTTTGAAGGTCTACTTAAGTTAGCTATGGTTCTTAACTTGCCAGGGTTGTATATGTAAAACAGAATAACAAAACATACTCAGTAAAGTATTCAACTGTGAACTACAAGTTCAGGAAGAGTGGATGCTCGTAATTGTCTGAGTTTTGCAGTTATATTTCCACAAAATTGAAGTGGAATCTTTAACAAACACTTAACTGACACATGCGAGGATCAGAACGTAGCTATCGCAAAGAGATAGTAAATATCGACTTATTCTTTTTCTCGAATCATTAGTATTTAAAGTACCCTTAGAATATTGAATGTTGGCTTCTTTGCACGTAATTCACCGTTAGAAACAATATTATGCGTGACTTTTCTGATTTTCCGTTGCATTACGCAGCTTATTTCAGCGAAGGAGTGGTGTTCCAAATATATACGGATATTACCCTAGTTCATTTTATTCAAAACATTTTAACATTTTTAGTTTAGAAGAGGATGCAGTTGTATCTCTACTTATACCCTCTCCAATCGGTTGCTGCAGAATACTTAAATTTGTTTATTTTACAATGTATTAACTTTATCACCTTTGGAGATCCCTTTTGTTTTTACATATGAGGACCCCTTATTGTGTAGAACTACAGGTTGGAAAGGAAGTTATATTTATCAAGGATAGAGGTTAGGACGGACATTTAATATAGTTTGGATTCCCTTCTGCTTGTCATCAATTGTCATAAGCATGGTTAATATTTCCTTGGATCTGTCTTGATCTGTCTTCTCAGTAACATAATTCTTCTACTGTGTATTGTAGACTGTGTGCTAAGGCAGTGATTAATCCTCTTTCTAGATCCATTTCCTATTGTTTAACCTTCACCAAAAGAGTAATTAACTGCTAGAAATCTACGTTTCCGGTTGAGGTTGCAAGTTAGTTGTTTTGACGTATTCCCGTTCTTTTACTATTCCACACGAAGAGAGGAAACGTGGAAAATAAATCATGTCGCAATTAGTCCCTAGTTAATTTTCTGTTGCATTTTCGACCGATATAATTTTCAAAAGATGTACCATTCTACTTTATGTTGTTGACATATTTTGATTGTTTAGAATTTCTCTAGATGGAGGTACCCCCCTCCCCCACAAACAATTGTTAAACGTGTCAATGGTTATTATTCAAATTCTTTCTGCTATTGTCGTTGCACTTCACTGTTGGTTTCATAATTCATGTACCACCTCAAAACTGCCTTCTTTTCTTCATCAGTCTTGCAGCCATTTTGCTTCACTCATGCCACCTACACAAAAGAAAAAAAGTGAAACCATTATCAGTATGTAATGTAATAACAAAATATCAAACTATAACACTACCAAAAATGTAATGTTTCCATCAATCCATTTGAGAATTATTCACAATTAAACAGTGTATACGTTTTTTAGCCATCCTGTATGTAACCCAATACCAAGAACTGTGAAATAAAAGTGAGGAGTGAAGGAAGTCATTCATGTACACTGTTTTGTCGTTGCACTGGTCTAGTGGCAGCAATTACGATGCAAGAGCAGAAGGCTGTTACAGTACCAGATATACAACAGTGCGTTTACCGGAAGTTCCTGCGTGCTAATAATTCGAGATATAC
The DNA here is from genome assembly GCF_964235325.1 of Thermobia domestica. NCBI lineage: Eukaryota > Metazoa > Arthropoda > Insecta > Zygentoma > Lepismatidae > Thermobia > Thermobia domestica. The sequence goes on from NC_137458.1 coordinate 161,079,972, forward strand.
CTTTCCATCACAATAATGGATAATTTTACTGGAAAATCAGCAATGGAGTTTGCACGGGCTTATTACAAATTTTATTTTATTTCTTTTTATTGCTCCATCTCTGTACCGTTACTTAATAGTATATTTATACTCTATAATTGTTCTTTTGTGTATATTATATGTAATATCCGTTACTATTATTTCATTCATACCTGATTTATTCATATTAATTCATTTGAGTTGACTTCTTTCCAGTTTTTGTCTTATTATTTACTATAGAACTATCTCCATATTTCAGTTTTCTTACCCTCAAATTGATTTTAATTTATATTTGCCTATTTCAGTTATTTATATAGCGTTGAGGTACCGGAGACACCATATTTTTTTGATTTCCAATTTATGAATATATATATATATATATATATATATATATATATATATATATATATATATATATATATATATATATATAAACCTTTCTTGTTAACCATATTTATTAATTATTTATTTCAGTTATTTTTGCTACATGATTTTCAGTTATGACTTTTCTTAGTAGTAAAACATTTTTCTTGTTTTCTCTGTGTCGCAGCGAGTAGGAATCTCTGTTTCCCTTTGCTTTATTTTAAAATTTTCAATGACATTCATTGTGTGAATTTTAGGTTCTTTTCGATCCTTCTGTTTCTTCTTCTTCATCATCATTTCATACCTCAGCAAGAAAACACTATTTAGGCAGTTCTAAATGTATGCAGCATATAGTAAATTAATACAAATACATTAAGTGTAAAATTACTAAAAGTAAATAAGAAAATTAAAACGTGGTCAAGTGATGCTATTCAACGTAGTTATAGAGTCCAAACGCATAGGATAAAAGGCATGAACACTTCTCACGCCGTGATACGAATAGCATTCTTCTGCTTTCTAACTTAACTCTGTTACTACCTCCCTTTCTATTAATCCCTCTTTTAGAAACCTATTTTATGATTGCAAAGTTCTGTTTTATATTTTGCTAAATAAATATTAGTGCCATTTCCAACACTGAAACCGTACAGTGTGGATACAGATTTTTGTTTAATATAGGATACAAATAGTGTAGAGGAAATTGATTGGACATACTGACCGTGAATTCAATCAGCAAGTATCGTGCTGTACAAGTTGAGTAAGGGTGTTTCATTATGCGACTGGAACCAAAAATTTTGAATACAATGTGGTAAACTATCATTGTTTTTGTGATTTGAGATTATTCATCAGGAACAACCATACCTGGTCGAAGATATGAATTTTGAAGATTAGTTTTTGAAGTTTTGCTGTTGGGTAAAAGTGTTTTCATTGTTACTGCCACTGTTCTGTACCAGTCAAAGTTAAAATCATCAACTTTTGTCGTCTTATAAGCTCTTTCTTCTATTCAACTATGCTAGGGATAAATCGTTTCTGTAATATTTGAAGCTTATTTTTGGATGATGATCCTCCTGTATTACTATCGAGAAAAATTAAAGCTATTTCATTTTGTTGTTTGAATCTGTTACCTTGTATCTTAATTGAGGAAGATCCTTGCCAAATAGCTCTCTGCAGAATGATGGTAAAATTTAAGTTTTCTTCATTTTTTTGCTGAAGCAAAATATTAATTTAGCTAATCAAGAGATACAGAAACCGAAGAAGAGATTCAGTTATTGTGTTTAACTTAACGTATTTTGAAATAAAAGCATTAATTCAGTAAACCGAATCTAAAGCAAAGATTCAGATAACATTTTTCCATCGAAACTTTTAGTGTGAGATTCAGTTTGCCTTGGTAATTTCGTTCTTCTACCTGTTCTAATAAGTCATAATTAACATACTTGTGTTCAGACTTTCAACAACTTAAAATCCGGACTGCAGTCGTTGGATAGAAAATCTATTTGTGCAGTGATGTATTGCAGAAACTACACGATTACATCTAATGCTTTAGATAATCCCATATATATATATAACATCACTGTAATGTATTAATGAATAAAGAGTAACAAAGAATCTCCACGAATTATTTACAAGAAGATTTGTTTTCTAAAGTAATCACGCGGATTTTCACAACATATCTGTAGACTTTCCATCGAATTTTGTTTCATTACTTCTTGAGATTTTACAATAAAGTATCAATATCTGCACCCGATAGGCAATTTCTGGAAGTACTTGGATTAATAAATATTGTGCTTCGGTTGAGCAAAATAGAAATAGAGGCTATGATAGTTGCAATTCGCTGACTTCGAATGAAAATCGCCGTTTCTTATCATTGGTTGGTTTACATGCTGCTGTCGTTGGCTTGACATATATTTTCAGCTGTCTGTTACGGAAACTTAAAATGTTTATTACAAGACCTTACTGCAGTTGGTTGGCAATGCTGACTTCGACAGCCACACACCAAAAATCAGTTCCGTACTGAAGGATTTTTGGGACACACTTAACGATCTCTGGCATATACGTTATTATGTATTGTATCTGATCTGTTGACATATCAATTTAAGCTATATAGATGAAACAATTAAAATCAAACGAAGCAACTTAATGCGTGAATATTTATATTTCTCAGCTATATTTTTTGTATGTTCTCTGAAATAACTTCATACATTACTATTTGTATATTCATGTTCAAATTATTATTATTATTATTTTACATTTACAGCTGTGGTATGTGGTATACCTCCAACTCCTAATAATGCTGAAGTAAAATCGTATGTGGGTAACTTCAATATAGGGACACAAATATTTCATACTTGCCAAGAAGGTTTCTTTCCTATCGGTGATTTATCTTCACTTTGTCAGTTGAATGGTCAGTGGTCCTACGTTGGAGGAAAGTGCTCTCGTAAGTTACATAAATTATTAATTAAACGTCAAATTTAGTTCTATTTTATTCTGTGTATATTCTAGTTTACAATGAATATACAGTACATCTTCGAATGTATGTAATTAAAAAATTCAAAGAGATTATGAAACAAGAGAAAACAGATCAACAGTTAATGCATTGGATCGTAGCAGCATTACAAACGTTAGTGTACTAATAATTTGTAACTTCTCGTTTTGTGTGTGTTAGGACTAATGTTATAACTAGGCCTACCTTTATGTTAATGCAAATTTTTGAGAAAATAGTGAAACAATTGTAACGTAATCCATTCTCCTCGCTGTATAAGAGAATCAATGCCCTTTTAACGTAAGCTAGGTTAATTAGAAGACACTTACAAAGATTTATATTTCTGATTTTATTTTGATTTGATTTGTCAAACACACATAAATTATCATATACATAAATCTGAGTAAAAATAATGCTCATTCTTTATTGTTCTTTTTTCTAAACTACTAACCCGAGGCTTTGTTCATACCCCGGGAAACAAATTCTGGAGTTTGCGCTTAGATAGTACCTATACGACACTTTTCATGAAGGAGTACAATAAAATTATATATATATATATATATATATATATATATATATATATATATAATAAACAAATTCATATTAACCCTATTCACAATGTATTACAAAATAAATTACGTTTAACATATTTTAATGTTTCAACAGGAGTTTCATGCGGAAGGCCACCCGGAATAAATGGAGCCATCATTCTGGGAACATCTTACATGTACCAGGATCGTGTTGCATATACTTGTCCTTCAGGTAAATTAGAACTGCTTTCGTTATAATGCATGACAAGATTTTTCTTCAATGTATTATTTTTCGCGATTGTATACTTTTGAAGTTACCTCTGAGTGGCTCGGCATTGGATAGTTGAATTATTTAGTAAGGGAGCCATTTGTGAGTGTTGACAACTCCCATACACTCAAACATTAAAGATGAATGTCGCAAAGCCTAATATATGTGGTGGTTTGATTAGTATATTTGAAATACCTACGCAAGAGAATTGTAAAAATAATCTTCGCTTACTATTGTTTGTACTGAACTTCATCTCTAGATTTTACCAGATATCCACAATGTTCAACGCAAGGGTGAACTTCGCCATCCCTCTTACAATACTAAATTACATTCTCTTCAAAAGCATGGATGCCACGTTTCGTTATCTGTTCCTTTTGATGAAAGAATCTTCAAACAAACCAAAGCAAAACACTCCATAATAGTACCTTGGTATATATTGACATGACAACACTTATTTGACTTAGACATTGTAAAATATTTCTTGCACTGCACATGTGAATGGAAATTGAACTTGCAGTCGAAAGCAATCAGTAAGTGCCTACAGAACATACCAACAGAAATGAATTACAGGCATATTCTTTCATTTATTTTCAAAGTTGCCAAACAACTTGAAGAACTATATATATATGCTATTTGTATTCTTTTAGTTAAGAACATACCATTTTCCGCTCACAACCTCTTAAAAGTATAACATTTTGAACGAATACGTTCTCAAGGGACTGAAATGTCATTTCTACTTTGAAAATAACGGACTGTATTATCTCCATTCCAGATATTATTTTAAAGCATATTGTTACAATATTCCTAATTTTGTAGTAGAAGTAAAAAGCAGTAAAGTACTACAAACGAATATGGTAACATCGATACCCAACAAAATACAGATGATGACTCCAGAGTGATATTTATTTTATTTTATTTTTTATTTTTATATTATTATTATTTGTCAAAATATAGACTAGATAAGCTTGTGAAAGAGATACTGTTGGAATAAGGCAGTCTATAGTTTGAGCAAAATATAAGGAACGTTATCTAATTTTGGTTGTTTGCGATAGAAAATATATCCAAAATGTATGGATGGGTTCCATTTGTAATCCATTGGATATTTAATGATTAAAGAATTGATATCAATTGAAAGAAAGGACGACTAATATGAGCTAATATCTGTACGTGAATTTCATGTTCTTTTCATCCATTTGCGTCTATAGTTGTTTATAATATTTTTCTTTTATTGTATCACAATTGTTTCCTTGTGTTTATCCGTAGGTTTTCCTATCCATCTCAAAATTAGACTTTTGTCTATTGTAATCTTTATTTTTTCTTTGATTTGAATTGGTCGTTTATTAAAATTTAGAAGTGCGCAATGTATTTGATATTGAGTGATGGAATTTCTGATTCTTAATATTTACGATTTATTTTCCGAGCTGCGTTTCTAGTTTTGTGTATATACAAGTAAATTCGTTTCTCTCCGTTCCTTTTTACTACGCCTCTATATATTCTAAAAATATCTTTTTAAAGGAATATTATTGAGAACTCCTTTCAAAATATTCAATGCTTTCTTTAAGCATATTCTTTTGCTTTATCAGTGCCATTAATTGTTTTACATGAATAGAATAAGCTGCGCTATGCTTTAGAATACAGGTATAAGAGCGTGATGTATCATAACACGGAATGTTAATACAAACAAAATTTCACAGTTGAGTAAATTTATACGATAGTCTTCCTAATATTGTAGTAGTATGATTAATACATGAATCCCAGTTTAAATATTTGTCAGTTATGCATAAAGACATATCTTATATAGTCTTCAGTAACAATAGCATAGAATTTGTATAATAATAATAATAATAATAATAATAATAATAATAATAATAATAATAATAATAATAATAATAATAATAATAATAATAATAATAATAATAATGTAGTTTTAATGTCTTGTTAGAGGTTGCCGAATGAAAGTCAATGATAACATTATTTATGTGGTTTTGCTTCCATTTAATACTACTAGATGGTCAAGGTGATTAATCCACAAACTTTTGTTTCAGTTGTAATTCATCTGTTTTGATTGTTATGATTTACCTATAACTGTAAGTAATAATCTTCAGCAAATGATTGTATCTTTTCATTAGTTTTTAAGTAACAAAACACTCATTTTGTTTTCTTTTATTTCCTTCCTACTTTTTTTAAACTTCTGATATGAAAATTCTTTTTGTTTTCTTTTCTAGGAAAACGAGCAAAAGGCCATCCTGTTATTGTATGTATGTCAAATGGGCAGTGGAGTAGTAAACCAGAGTGCGAGGACATCTGCTCTAAGAAGTGTCTGAATGGAGGAATTTGTGTCCATTCTAATGTTTGCAATTGTCCTTTTGGATACACGGGAGATAGGTGTCAAAACGGTATGACAGACAATAGATTTATCTTAATATGAATGCTTTAATACATATAAATTTAATACTTAAAATGCACTGAAAGATCCTTTTATTCTAGCTTTCCTTTAAGTCATCTTACTTTTACTTCTGTAATATAGTGTTGTTCTGCTACTAAGCCTTTTTTAGAGTTAGCTGAGGTCGGCTTTTCGGATCGCTGTCCTCCACCTGTTTCTATTTTCTGCCATATCAGTTGTGTCATATCAAATATTCTGTCTTGGTTTTTGTTACTTCTAAGCCTTTTACTCTCCAGGCATCTAATTTCTCTTGTAGTGCTACTGCTACTCACCAGCATGATGTCATCCGCAAATAGCATGTTTCAAGGTGCTAACTCTTTGATATCCTTTGTAAGTAAGTCCATCACAATTGCAAAAAGTTGTGAGCTAAATTCCCACTTTAACTCTGAACTGTTCTGTTATTCCGTACGCGCTCTTCACTCCTGTCCTACATCCATTATACGTACTTTAATTATACAGATGTATATGTTTGGAACACAATTCTTCTTCAGTGGCCATCAAATAAGATCCTGTGACACTCTATCATACGCTTTCTCTAGGTCGATGAAAAGTATATGAAGGTCCTTCTGGTATTCTCTCTAGTTTTCCATCAGCATCCTAAGTGCAAATATTGCAGCTGTTGTCAATCATTCTGGCATGAAACCAAATTAGTTCTCTGTTATTTCGGTCTCTTCCCTCAATCGTGTTTCTATCACTCTCAGGGCTTCATTCCATGGCTCGTAAGTTTTATTCCTCTGTAATATAGTATAAGTTATAAAGGAATAATGTGAGAATAGGTGATGCTACCAGACTGTCAATATTTTCTTTCGTAGCGTTCTTTGAAAGTCATGAATTCACTAATTTTTCCTTATTTCAATAAAACAATTAATGTTCCTGAAGGTAACACGACGGTTCAGTGATAGATTTCTAACCTTTGGCGCGAGGGAACCGTGGTTTGATCCCAGGCCATATGAGTTTGTAGTAGATAAGATAAAATGCGTAAATTTTAGAGGATTTTTCCTGTTTCCTTTCATATTCTCATAGAGTCTACATACATTATTTCATAAACCTTCACTTTCGTTTATCGTCTGTCTTGTTCAATTAATTTTACTGCACTCAGATTCTAAGTGGGAGGAGATAACTAAATTTAATTGGTATTCCAAAGCCAGTGGTTCCAAAAAAATTAACTGTTTCTAACCTATTATTTAAAATAAGAATAACGATTTTTCACAACTACAGCTCAATCAAAATGTTAGTAGAGTAGGTCGTTTGTTTTGTGGTTAACTGGTTCATATGGAGCAGTATTGCTTCAGTGTTCTCCTCTATATGTATATTTTTGGAGTTTTATGCGCAGCTATGTGCACCTACTAAGCTCGAATTCGGAACGGTGTACACTGAAATCATACACATCAACTATTCGATTTGCAGGAGTTCTACAAAAGTCACGTGTCAATGAGCTACGATTGAACATGATCTCTCGCATTTAAGAAAAGTGCTTTATTTTTGATACACTGTTAATGACACCTGATTTCCTATATCATAATGCTTCGGATTTTCCTTCTTCTACTTTTGAAATAAACTCACTTTTGTGGGTAAGGAATCTCTAATTTCCGATCCGGGCTCACACTCTATTAAAACGCCAAAACTTGTCTGAGAAAGATCGAAGACCAACTTGTTTCAGAGAACGTGGAAAAGATAGGTATTGCGATTCCTGCAGTACAATATATTGTAATTTAAAAAAAGTGATACTAGTGCTAATGCAAAATCCAACTGTTCAAGTGCTGTTAAGGATATGCATGTTTTTATTATTAATAAAGATACTATTTACACATCTGTATAGATTAAGGATATACAGAAACGACAAAACGGCACATTATTAGTAGAAAATAATCATGTTAAACAAACGGAGAAGCTGCTCAACTTAGAAAGCACTGAAAATGATTTCGCGCTTCAGTAGAATTTCAACAGCACCTACCGAGTATTATTCGGGTAGTAATTTTATAATTTATCCGACGAGAAAATTAAATATGAACTATCAGACCAACGAACTGAAAGTAAGAAGCCAGGTAACTGCTTCCAACTCAGTCATTGATTCTTACTTTCAGTACCTTCATTTCTGGAATTCGTGAAGGTTGGTTATCGCCTTAATGTCTACCCTACAAACCTCGCATTTTTAATGCTTTAAATGTTAACATTATGGAGACACCAGTAATTCGTGTAGTGAAAAGACTACTTGTTTGTGCTAATTGGGCTAGGAGAGCCATGTTGCAGAGCCCTGTATAATTAACAAATCCTATTGAGTTAAATGTAAGGGTAATCATTTTATTTACCCAAGAACTGTCCAGCGTTTCAACGAGAGAAGTGTGTCCGAGAAAGCATGGTTGTTGAAAATATTTCCGCTGCCGATACAAGGCATTACCTGAAGTAGAGCACTCCAACTCAATTCCTGTTCCAGTTGTCTCTCGCTACTACTTCTCGGAAATCTGATACCCCCCCCCCACACACACACACATAAAAAAAATGAGCGTATTGCATTTTAGAGTCCTGACCTGAAAATATCTGTCATTGCTTTATCTAGTGAACCTCCCAAACATTACGAGTTTTCCGTGCTGGTGGTTTCTAGTTAATACCACCCAGAGGCGCACTTATACGGAGATTTTTTTTATAATATACTTGTGTATTGTCAGCATAGGGACATATTCACTAGGAAATGAAACGAAATGAAATCTTTGAGTTTTACGTCCCGTGGTGATGCCGGTTAGGCTAAAGGAGACGGTGATGATGAGTAATGAATGAAATGGTGGAATGAAGAAATTGAGAGGAAACGGAAGAACCTCGAGGAAACCCACGCACACGGTATTTGTCCACCACAAAGTTCACTTGGCGAGGGCTGGAATCGAACCCGGAACCCCAAGCACCAGAGGTGAACGCTCTACCACTGGGCCACCGCGGCCCCACATATTCACTAGGGTATCTATATTTCCGACTTTAGACATCCCAACAAAAATTTCTGGCTGCACACCTAATTACCATCTTATCGTCACCTACTTACATTGATTGCACCGAACTGAGCCAGCATATACTTTGTTATCTTAACGATCCTATATTTATCTTCTCTGTTAAATGAAACAAAAATCTCGAACAGTCTGCAGGCTACCTTCAATTTCGATGACATGTACTATCGTGGAAGATTAACTGATGGATAATCAGTGATGGTAATTGGCTTACAAAACAAGGTTCTCCTTTAACGTTGATACTTGCAGTGTGATGATTTTTCAGAGAAACATTAACATTTTGTGAAGAAGACGTAATAATTATACTATAATATAGCATTTTGGTTAGTTTGTTTTTGTGTACCTGCAGTGTCAAATTTTAAGTTTCAACTTATCCCTTCACTTCGACTCTTTTAATTTCTTATTTTCGGTTGCCCTTTTAATTACATGGATAAAATATGACACAGTACATTTACTGTATTGGCTTATTGGGCCTATTGAAATAGAAAACATCCAAACAATTTATATAAGGGGTTGGACAAAAATCTAAAACGTTTGCAGACGAGTGAAAATCATACCTAGTATGGTGTGGGGTCTCCTTTTGTGTCCAGAACAGCATGGATCCGACGTGGAATGGACGTATACAACTCCTGAATCGTGGTGTGTGGAATTTTGTACCATTGTACCATTTTGTACCGTTGGTGTTCTCCATACGTAAACACGACCGATTGTTGGAAACAAGGTGAAGGTCGATTCATCGGACCACATTACGTGTTTCCACTGCTCATGAGTCCACGCCTTATGGTCCTTGCACCACTGGATACGCCTTTTCGCATTTACTGCTGTGACCAGAGGTTTGGCGATAGCGGCCCTGCCATGAATTTTCATTTTATGAAGTTCCCGTCACACTGCTTTGATGAAACCGGGTTCTGTAGGCCGGAATTGAGTTCAGACTTAATTTTCATTGCAGTGGTCTTCTTTTCAGCTGCTACAATCCGATTTAATGCCCTCCGATCCCTATCTGACAGGATTGTATTTCGACCATTGTTATGCTTTGCAGATGTCGTTTGCCCATGAATTGTGTATGCGCTCGTGACATTGGACACAGTGCCTTTCGATACCCCACAATGTTCGCCACTGTTGCCACTGAAGCTCCAACCAGACGAGCACCAACGATCATGCCTCTTTGGAAGTCTGTCAGGTCGCCCATTTTACCGACCACTTTCACACCACGACACTCACAGGTGAACTGGTTACTGCTGACGGAAGAGGAAGGTCCACATGTACATTGAAAATGAAAAACGATCGGCAATTGCAACACGTGTTGTTCAGTGAAGGGCCATACTTACGTGTCCTGTATGAAGTGTTTTTTAGATTTTTTGTCTATTCCCTGTATATTTGATCACTGATGGATAGTTTCGGCGATATAAGGTGCCGAAAGCGTAGAAAAATGAACTTCAGAAGGTTGTAATTCAAAAACGACGCAACGTAGAGAGTGTGCTTTAGACCATGACACTCGAAATCATACCTGCTTGATTGAAAAATGCATGTTTCAAATCTCCGCAAATTGTCTGCGAGGTATTCCCCAAAGGAATGTAGGGATTCCCTTTAACTTGGCAAGTAATCCCTACGTATTATATATATATATAATATGTGTGTTATCAAACTACAAATCTTGAGCTTCACCTATTAATTTTATGTTAAATTCATTATAATAATATTTTTTAAAAGAAAGAATGTCAATTAAAGATATAATTACAAAATGGAAAATGAAATATTTGTTGACAATTTCATGTACTTTGAAGTAGTATCTTACTAAAATTATGAACCACCTAAATACTTTTGCACTTATTTAATATTTTATAAACGTTTGCTATCTACTACACATACGTATGTCTGTTAGACCAGGGGCGTCATTTAGGGGGGGGGGCAGGAGGGGGCAATTGCCCCCCCCCCAAGAGTTTGAGGAACACATATACATTAATTAATTGTATACTAATATACTAGTACAAAACATGAAAGTCTTTTGTCGGTGGTGCTCTGGCCCCCCCCAAGCGAAGTCTGAAATGACGCCCCTGTGTTAGACCTTCTGCTTTCAGCTTTTCGGAAGAATGTTACTTTTCTGACTAATTTTTTTATTTTTTCCATTTAACAAATCTTAATGGCTACAAAGATTTCTGTAGAACTGTTGAGCAGAATTGTTTTTGTAACTATAACAAAATTAATTACTTGCCTGTTTTTAGACTATGTTACTCTTTTTTCTTGCATTATTTTCTTTTCCTCGTGTTGTTAGAGTGCCAGCTTGAAAGAGCAGAATTATCAGCCATGCAAGACCAATGCATATTCTTCTTATTCATGTAATTCATTGTTTGTAGCTGACTGCATTTTACCCTGTTTGAATGGTGGCACGTGTACGGCACCATTGCAATGCAAATGTACGCCCAATTACACCGGCATGAGCTGCGAATTTCGTAAGTAAAAAGGAAGTTCTTACTATGATTAAATGTATTATTCTGTCAATGAATATTACGTTGCTAGAATTTTTCGTGTTCTTGAACATGTTAAACATTTAGCCTTAATTAGTTTTTTTTTTAAAAATAATAAGTAACAAACTAATTAGGTATGATGCATATTCAATGAAGTATTAGAATGATGAAACAAACAAACTGTGCCACAATCAGAAGTAAAAGTGGATCTGAAAAGGTATGGGGACGGTTGATGTCACGCCGTCCCACATACCTATCTTGGCCCATTGTAATTTTTTAGAAAGTGAGGACGCCATGTATATTTTTTGAAAGTGGGGTAACGACGTCCACCCGCGTTCCACTTCACTTTTACCTTTGGTTGCAATGTATAACCTATTCCATGCTAAGTTAACTTTCATAATGCAATGATTCAAACTATCCATTTTCTTTTCACAATTGTTTTTTAAATGTTCTTCTGTTGCTTTTAGCTCTATTACTACAGTAGTATAAATGTTTTAGCTTGAGTTCAATACAATATTCTTTCTTTAACTCTTGCAAGTTTATGATATAGCTTTTAATTGATAAGAGAACAAGGTTATTTTTTAAAGATGAACATGTAAAAGCTTAAACATTCTAATTATGACCTTTGATTAGCACTAATTGCCTTTTACAATGACTTGTGCTGAATTTACATGGTAATACATTGATATGAAATGTATTAATTTTTCAGCTGTATGTGAGCCTCGTTGTAAAAATGGTGGTTACTGCGTTGCACCAAACATATGCCGATGTCTGCCAGGTTTCCTTCCACCTTGGTGCGAAGAAGGGTAAGATATTATAGCATTTATGGCACCATCAATGATATTTCATTGATAAAAAGTATTTGATTAAATATCACAGAATTACTTAAATTACAGTGTCAGTTAATACATATATTTGAGCCGTTGTACCATATATACCTTCATAAAAGTAAATATTGGAACGAAACAATGTTTACAGATTAACAATTCTTCCATCATTACTTTGTATTAAGACATTCTTTTATTTTGTGATATTAAAATTAATTACGTCAAAGGTTCAAAAGAACAGATGACGAAAAGACCTTTTTTTGAGCCGAGGATTAAGACATTCTTTTATTTTGTGATATTAAAAACTAAAGTATATATATTTATTTTCCATACTTTCATATTCTATTTCGAATTTGAGAAAATAGAATTGTTTATTTTCACTTGTGAAAGTCTTCCGTATATAATATTTGTTTTTAACTTTCACTATTTTTACCAGAATGTTTTTCGAACCTTTATTTAAAATATTTCACTTTTACTTGTTTATTTTTTGGTTTCCCCAAAAGATTAAAAAAAATCAGTTTTTAATATCACAAAATAAAAGAATGTCTGAGTATATAGGTGTAACGATGGAAAATATTACAATAACGTAATTGGTGATTTTTTTTCCTTCACATTATACCATGAGTAGAGACTTGGAGTTTTATTGTATATGTATGAATAGACTATGTACAGTCCATTAGTAGAGTAGTTTATTTGATGCTTCTTTCATGTTTATCGCAACAACTATGTAGGATTAAGAAACTCTAATATTCTTATTTGTAGTTTCATTAGTCATTTTACAATTTACATTTGCCTAAGTAATCAAAGATTTGGATAAGTATCTTTGTTTAGCTTTCCTGTAATGTATGGAAAATGCAGTTCTCTTATATTTTGTTCATTATGTGCTAATTCAAATTAAAATCTTCAATTACGTTGTATGTTGCTTTCAAATATATTATACTACTGTCCATTCCAACTTCAGTGCACTTTAATGTTTTTTTTTTCTAAATTTAAAACATATCAAGATAGTAAGAGAAAGCTAAATCACAGAGTAAAGAACCAAAAGAGTCCACACATGTTTATTCACGTCCTTGTAGTAGTTATTAGTGCATCATGCAGACGGTGCATTGCCATTTGATCTCTTTATGTTAGAAACAATTTAAAGATTGCAATTTTGCTGCGAAGGAAGCCAAAAGTTTTGTAATATTTGGTTCTTTTAACTAATGTTTATTAAAAGTAAGACTACATACATATTTTAGCATAAATTCTTTTGGAAAAATAGGTTAAATCTACAATAGATTATTAAAATTAGTAAAAAGGAATTGTTTTTAGTATCTCATTATTAATTCAATATTTTAAAAAAGAAATGTGAGTTAATCTTTAAAATGACACGGTAGGTATGGAAAAAAACTGGTAAATGTTGATGGAAATCTCTGAATAGTCACGCTCGAGAGTGATTTAATTTCATAATCTAACTTTTAACACTAACATTTAAAGATTTAAAGTAATTGACCAATTGGAAGTAGAATGTTATTTGACTAAAAATAGTTAATTTGTTTTCAAGTTTAGAAAAATGTACTAAAGCCAGAATATTCACTCAATATTTTTTAGAGAATCAAAGTTCAGCAGAGGCAATTTGCTTTCCAATATGTGCGTAAACAAGATAATATAGATTCGAACAGCGTCAACTATACTGTAAAGCACATTGAGAAATTGAATATTCTCAGTGTAATGTCTGTCAAATTGTTTTGTGGACTACGAAAGTAGGTGAAATTCATGTTATACTATATACCTTTAAAATAATAATTCTTCGTGCGGCTAGTTTTACATTGCCTATGGAATAGTTGTATAACCAATGAACTTTGTTTAGTTTTCAATGAGATAATTTCTTTTTCTTTTTCTCTTTTCTTTTCTAGTGCAAGAGTAAATGGTGATGAAAACACCTGACATTGATATTTAAAATGAAAACGAACGTCTGAAAAAAATGTAAATCATTACCTTTGAGTCAGTTGTAAAGAAATGTGTAACGCAATTTCACATTTTCTTGAATAAAAATGGAAGTTTATCCAAAAAGCTTTACTTTGTTTTCTCTTAATCCATTTTATCCAAACTTTAGTAATATTTTGTGGCAGTGTAATATAGCTTGAAATTCAATAAAGGTTTTGTTTAATTCAAATGTGATTTAGTCCTGTTATTCCTGCTAATGTGATTTACCACTATTATCTTATCTATTCATCTTAAACACAACGAATTTCGTTAGAAGATTGACGAAGCTATTCTTTTTAAATAAGATTAGTAATGATGGATATGCATGATATTGAATTTTAAGATAAAGAACAACTTGTGAAAGAGAAGATGACAAACACGAGCAAAAGAATTACAATAGAAAAGTGGAAAGTATACAATAAACTATAGAGAAAAAAATAAGGAAATCTCAATAAGATTTGCAACAAAGTAATCTAGTATTGAAAGGTTTCTTAGAATGTTAGGTGAGAATATAGAGGAGAATTATGAAGCAAAGTATATGTCTTTATGCTCAGATAATGTTAAAGACCATGGTAATAGTACGAGATGGATTTTGGATAAACAATTGAAAGAGAAGGTGATGAAACTAGAATTTGTAGATGATAACGGGAAATATTTCTACATCGAATATATTCACGTAGTGATATATCTTTAAACTGTCCATTGCAATTGCTAGGAAAAGCCGAAACCGACCGGCCATTTTAGCAAAATATATAAGGTTCGATAAATATTTTATATATATATCTGGATCTAATTAACACAATCACATGAAACAAAAACTATTCAAGTCTATATTGATTGTTTATCGATCATTCGTATGACGTATGAATAGTTTAGAACTTTTATGTCATGGATCATACGGTTATAGCTCTCAAACAAGTTTCACTTCGACATCAATGTGATAGAAACAAGATATCAACGGAACTTACGTGGACGAAATTTGTGTTCAGATGAACTTGAAACTGACCTGTCGACATTTCTACAAACGGCTCTGGAAAATAAGACCCTTCGTGACGCAGCAACAAAAATATAATAAAAGTAGCATCTATAATCACTAAAGTCTTATTTCATTTTTATTTATTTCGGTACAGTATACGTGTGAGTAGTAGTGATAGTAATATTAGTAGTTACTAGTATTTTTTATAAGTTAGAAGTAACGGTAGAAACATGTAAAAGTCCTCAGTTTCAAGTTTATCTCCAAATATGCACATACCTTTGGTCTTCAGATTTGTCTTCAGTTCAAATTGGCAGCCCTAGAGATAGGGTTATACGTTCTGTTTTAACTAGGACAGTTCCAGTTTGAATGTTATTACTCTGCTATCCTGCCGATTTATATTTTATCCATTTTCAGTCATGACAACCTTTCCACCCTTTTTCTGTCTCCATCCTCATTACGGCATTCTAAAATATCGTTTTTACTGCTATATATTATATTTACATTAATAGCTACATATCAAATCATAATTTATAGTACGTTTGACCCAAGTCACGGCAATTAATTCATATACAATTTGTAAATCTAAGATGCGTGTTACTTTCCTAATCATCGTTACTAATAGTCACTGGCTTCTCTGGCATGTAAAATTGGGGGGGGGGGGGATATCTGAGAAAGTGATTTAAATGGTACTACCTAGCCCAACCTGTTTATTATCTTCGATTCCATTTGTAACCTTCCTGCTTATCTTCACGGACCCCCTGATGCAGTGGTTCTCAAACTTGTTGTTATTGCGACCCACATTAAATTATAAAAATAATTTTGTGGCCGACCTATTTTTGTTCAAATACACATTGACATTCTATGTAATTGTTTTAAATTTCAAAGGAATTATTTTTTTTTAAATCGTGTCTAATTCCAGTTTGTTCAATGACAGTCCATTTGAGTGATTAACATGAGATTTATTTGGGAATGTTATGAAAACCTTGAGCGACCATGCATGTTACAAAGTAGAGCTCGATGCTTAAATTTTAATAAATCAAAATTTAGTTGATTTCTTTTATGTCTATCTTAAATATCTTACTCTCAAACTAAATTGTAATGTAAATTTATGAATATAGTGGTTCTGCCGGTACGAGAATAGTATCAATGGTGATGATCAAGCAAGGGTAATGTAACTTTCTTTCTCAATAACTGTATCATATGAAATTGTACGTATGCCCCAGGAGCGGATCCATGAAACTTTCTAATTTTATATATAAATAAAACCCATCCCAGAGTTTAGAGCTCTTAAAAGTAACTCTAAGTAGCAGTATTACAACCCCCCGCCCCCGCCAGAAGTCCATTCTGGATCCGCACCTGGTATGCACAAATAGCGTTAAAATGTTTCCATTGAAAGGTAACACAGAATTAACACTAATCGCGACGCAATACTCTACCCCATGACATATTTTGACACACTCACTCTCTTTGCATTCTAGCCCAGCATTCTACTGACTGTAAAACAGGGTAGGGCTCTAAGTAACCATGTTATCTGATTTCTTTGGGGGCTCGTTTATTTATTTTTCTGTTTTATTCAACTATGCTATACCTCCTGGGTGCACACAGATGTAAAATGAGCCGCTTTTAATCTGTGGACACAAGTTCGGTTCTCGGGATCATTCCTTTAAACGAGGAATGGTGAATTAGTAATTGGGGGACGAACTTTGAAGGTAACATAAAGTGGGGGCCGTCCGGGATTGGATTTGTTTTGTTGTTTTGGTTCTCTCTCGTTAGAGTTTTTGTTTAGTTTTCCTTTGGATTCTTACGTTTATGTTTTTGAGATCAGGAAGGTACACTTTTTCGAAGATGGACTCTCATATTGAAGTAGATAGTCTTAGAGAGGTCCTAGGCTTTTCTGAGAAACAGCATTTGAATCAGGAGACTATTTTGGCTGAAATTATGAGATTGAAGCATGCTGCTTCAATGGTCAGACAGAACACCATAGCAATTGAAAAGGAAACAGTACGTAACATATTGGATATAGAAAGGAACGTCGAATTTAATTCTGATATAGCAGTAGACGCTATTAGAAGACTAAAAAATCGATCTGAAAATAGGTCGTCTCATACAGGGTGTTGCTCTCAGAAATTTGGTCTAGAGGAAGTTAGGTTAGAACCTCCGGTTTTTAGTGGTGAAGGAGATAATTGTCCTTTTCAGTTTTTAGAGGCGCTTAAGTCTTACGCTTCTCAGAAGGGTATTGGCGAAAGTGATCAACTGGACATTCTCATACCTAGGCTACTCCTTGGCCCAGCTCGCAGGTGCTGGAAGTTTAAGAGGCCATTTGAGTCCTTTGGGACCTTCAGAGACTCAGTTTTAAAAGAGTTTTTCAGTTTCAACTATGCCGAGGAAATTGAGGATATGATTGCCAATAAACTTCAATATACATACGAAAGTCTATCCGTTTTTATTAGAAAGATGAGCGAACTTTTTCAGAGGTTAGAATCCGTACCATCTCAAAAGGATCAGGTTAGAAAGATAATTTCGAAGACGCACCCTCGTTTTAGGCAATTCCTGTATGGAAAAGAATTTGAGGATGTTAAGGAGTTGGAAAAGGAGTCCCTGCATATTCAGTCCATTCTATTGGGTGAATTGTCTTACATGGAACTATCCAGTGGTCGGACAAGAAGTCAGGGATATTCGGCCCCGGATTTTAAGAAACAAGACGCAACAGCAGTTTCGAGAAATTCGATACCGCCGTTAAGCGCTCTCGATCCAGCACGGTCTCGAAGAGGAGACCAAAAGGATATGAAGCCTGGTGGGGGCAAAGTCAGTCAAAAAGGGCAATAAGATGTTACAATTGCAAAGAACTAAATCACCGAGCAGCGGATTGTGTTTTAAAGAAAATGGATTCAGGTTCGAAGCCCGTCTCGGCCGTAGTGCGGAACAGAGAGGAGAAAAAAGAAAGGAGAAGAAGGGGGAACAAGAACCCTTTTATTTATGGCTTTGTACATCGTGAACACTATTATTTTTACCTTGACTCTGGATCTGAAATTAGCATCGTTCACAAGAGAGTAGCGGATCAGTGGAGACGTAGAGGGGCCCGGTTCGAACCTTGTTCGTTGCCCCTAAGCCTAGCTACTGGAGAAGGAAAGACTGTGGGAAAAATATTTGTAGATTTTTGCACCAAAAAAAGAAAATTCTCTCACTTCTTTTACGTTCTGGACCACCTCGTAACTCCCATTATCGTTGGCCAAGATATCCTAAAAAAGGCAAAAATAAGTTTGGATATGGCAAGCAGATCATGGATGTTTAGCGATGAAAAAGAAAGAATACACTTTGTTTATCCGACAGACCAAAGTGAGGAACTTTTAGCTGAAAACCACATGTTGTCAACCATCCCCGCCCCTACCGCGGTCGTTGGCAATAAAACACGACGGAGAAGGGGTAGGGGTAAGAAGAATGGTCAGGGAGGGGAAAAGGACAAACAGTCCATCCATGAGTGTCCGCGTCGTAAATCTCGACCTGCGAACAGGAAAAAATCATTTTGGAGAGGGATACGTTTTAGAACGTTTTAGAACACAAAATTGAGCTGAGCGATCCTCGGCCTTTCTCAACTCGACTAAGGCCAATGTCGAAAGATAAGAGAAGAATTCTGGGACAGTTGGTGCAGGAAATGTTAGATAAGAACTTAATCAAAAGGAGCTCTACAAAGTATCTGAGTAATCCCATTTTACATAAAAGAGCTCTGGTAAGTGGAAACTAGTCCTTGATTGTATATATTTAAACTCAGTTACAAAACATGAAAAAGGGGAATCCCGAACATTAACAAGGCGCTATCGTACTTGGGGAAAGGGAAGTTATTCTGTAGTTTTGACATGTCCTATAGTTATGCTCAGGTCAAGTTGAAGGAGCGTAGTAAAAAAATATACCGGATTTCTTATCCCATTTTGGATCTTCCAATGTATACGAGCCCCCTATGGTTTGAAATCGATGCCTTATACTCTCTGCAAACTGATGCAAATTGTCTTGGGCGACCTGTATTATTCTAACGTAATAGTCTACTATGATGATCTCACAGTTATTGGTGAGTCACCGGAGGATTTATTGGACACAATGGAGCAACTTCTGAAAAGAATGGCGGAAGCGAATATAAGTCTCAGCCCATCAAAGGCGGTACTATTCTCTGATACGATAGATTTCCTCGGTTTCCGCGTGACACCTGGCAAAGTGTCATGTACACCTGAGAAGCTTAAAATGGTGAGACAACTGCAACCCCCCAAGAATGTCAAGCAATTACAAAGGACCCTCGGTTTCACTCAGTATTTTCGAAACCATGTTAGAGATATGGCGAAGATCTGTGTTCTCATGACGTCACTATTGAAAAAGGAGTCAGGTGGTCATGGGGGCCACAACAGGACCAGGCCCTGCAAGAGCTAAAGGATGCGATTGATGAGAACCGTGAATTGATGCTACCAAGGATGGGAGAACCCATGCATATCTTTGTCAACGCCTCTGAAATAGCCGCTGGCTATCTTCTCGGGCAGAAGGACAAAAAAGGCGATTTCTATGTTGTATCGTTCGGATCGAAACGCTTGACGGAATCCCAAAGTAGGTATAGCACCACCATGCGGAAACTCCTCTTAATACTGCTTGCCTTAGAGAGATTTGAACTGTACTTAATACATTCTCCTTGTGTGTATGTCTACACTGATCACGCTTCATTGATCCCTCTCTTCAAAGCCAGCAAGGTTCCAACTATGGTGAGCAGATGCTTGGCTAGGATCTCCAGATTTTCAGTGGTTCTCAAATATAGAAAAGGCAAGACCTACCGGGTGGATTTTTTGTCGAGAATCGAGACAGGTTACACTAAGAATCAAAATTTCGAGGGGACTGAGCATGCGAATAAAGAGTTTCCTCTGAACTGTGCTAGTGACACGGGATATATTAAAATAGTGGACCAAGACGGAAAAATCACAAATGTGAGTGATATTCCTAAGGAGGAAATAATTCTGATTTCGTTTTATGACAGCAGAGCTCTGAAGGATTTCAAGAGAGGCTATAAAGAGGAAAAATTAAACCAAACGTGTCCAGCGTTGAGACTCTCCCGAGCACGATGAGAAAGAAGCGAGATCTATTTAAAAATCTTCCATTCGAAATATTAATAAAAGAAGAAGAAGAAAAAGAGCAGCGGGAAAATTCTAAACAATATGAGAAACTTATAGTACCCATAAAAATAAGAGAAGCCTAAGAAACTGACTCATTCCTGAGAAAGGTAATTCTATTTCTTACAACCAAGAAGTTAACCGGTAGCAAAGCAGAAAAGGAAAAAAATTAGGAATTTTGCTTCCACTGCCAGATTATCCATGGATGGTGTCTTAAAAAAAGAAGTCGATCTAAATGGCGAAAAAAGGCGGGTTGTGTGCATACCCAGACATTTAAGGGGTTTAGTACTTGAGATGATTCATAATTTACAGTTCTCGGGACATCCAGGCATCGAACAAACCATAGGACAAAAAGATAATTCTTTTAGACCAAAATGGTAAAAGATATTAAAAGATTTTGGCAATTACTGTGTTCCCTGCGCTATTTATAAGGACTCGTCAAATAGTAAGTTAGGTTTTATGACCAGCAGTCTAGTGAATAAGCCAGGGTCTACTGCCTATTTGGATCTTATGGGGCCCTTAATTAGGTCGAAGGGGGAGGTTATCAATTCTGCTTGATAATCATTGATACTTTCAGTCGTTTTGTTTCTTTGTTTCCCCTTCGAAAGGTCACAGCTCAATCTGTAGCGAATTCTTTGTTAACTTTCTTTTCGAAAAATGAATGGTATGACCGCATTGTAAACGACAACCAAAGTGTGTTTACGGGAAAAATCTGGAAAAACCTGCTCGCAATTTTAAGGACCAGAATTACGTTCATATCTGCTTACAGACCAAAAGCGAATCAGGCCGAGAGGGGGGTAAAGGAAGTTAAAAAAACTGGTGTCCATGTACAGTAAAAAACACTCGGAATGGTCAAAGAACCTTGATTTTCTTTCCTTTGCCATTAACAGTAGAGTCTCAAAAGCCACAAACCATACACCTTTTTTCTTGCATACGGGGAAGACATGTGAAATTGCCATTTGAAACCCAGAAGAGAGAAAAAGTAGGGGGGAAGGTGGGAATCCAATCCCTAACTTCGTAAAGGAAAGAATCCAGAGCATAAAGAAAGCCATGGAAGTAGCCAACAGAACTCAGGAAAAAAGAGACGAAAAAATGTGTCGAGAATACAACAAGAACAGAAAACCCCATACTTTCAGAGAGGGGGATTCTGTTTGGCTCCGTGCAGTTAAATTTTCTAATGCTAGCAAGGGAATAACCGCAAAAATGCTCCACAAATATCGGGGACCATACGTCATTTGTAAGAAATTAGCAGAGAACACATTTATGTTACAACACTCTCTTAGTAGCCGAGGGATAAAAGCTAATGTAAATTCCTTTAAGAGGGTTATTCCACCCCCAGCTTCTGCCAGAAATATAAAACAACAACAAATCTCCTGTGTTAGAGAAATTCCTGAAGATATAGCTTAGGCTGCGAAAAACTCTTTCTTTTTTTAGCTCTTGTTTCAGGCTATTCCGCAGAGATCTGGAACCCCACCTTTTGTGGCTAATTTAACATCAGAGCAAAACATTAACCCATGGTAACAAATTGGCCCAACCACGCTGGTAGAGGAAAGGGAAGAGAGAGAGTTAAAAAAATAAATAAATAAAATGAAAATAAACAAGGAAAGGACACTTGACTTCGTCAGTTAAAATTCAGCTTCGTAAAAAAAACGTCTTTTAGAAATTTCTCCTTGTTTTTGCCTGCGCTCCGTTCCAGATGGATTTGAAGTTCAAAAAACCAAAGGCCCCCGCTAGAAATGTTTATTGCTGGGCCAAACCAAAGGCGTGAAATCCCACTGAACTTCAGCTAATGTTTAACATCGACAACAAAAAAGCAATAAGAAGCGAGACCAGTACCGGGTCGCGAAACAAAAGTCGGGCCCGAACCCAGAACGTGTTCTGCAAGGTGACCCGAGCAATTTTTCTCTCAGAGACCTGAGAGTATATAAAAACACTGCAAAAAAGGTCTGCATCGGTAGCAGAGGCTCCGGGTTCGAGTTCTAAACCATCGACAAGTTGCCAGGAAAATAATCCTGAAAACTACATAGAAATCTTTACCAATGGCGAAAAACTACCACTCACTCCAGGTAAAGAATGAAACGACGGGGACCACTGGAAAGCCTGCCCGGCAAAAAAAACTAAAGCTCTGAAACAAAAAGGACTATCACTGGACGGACCTCCAAATTATGATGTGTTTAAGGATTGGACATAACAGTGCTTTTTTAAATTTGTTTGTTTTTGATTTTCTAAATATATATATATATATATATATACATATTCAAAAGGGACCGCCAAAAGTACACGCTTGCGGACAGTGTTGGGCAAAATCAATTGAAATCAATTGCAATTGATCAATCAATTGAAAGTAATTGCTCTGAAAATCAATTGCAATTGATTTCAATTGCAATTGATTTCAATTTGTAATTGACAATTAATTTCAATTGCAATTGAATTCAATCATAAAATTTGCAATTAAATTTTCGTCAATTGTTAATTGTTAATTGGTCACCAGGCAATTGAAACTTTTAATTGTTAATTGTCAATTGCAAAGGGTGCAATTGAAACATTTAATTGCAATTGACAATTGAAACTTGTAATTGTTAATTGTAATTGTTAATTGCAATTGAAATCAGCAATTAAAACTGAAGATAAGAAGATATGTGTATATTGTATTGTCCACTTGTTACTGTTTTACATATTTCAAATAAGGCACTTATAAGAAATGCTGGATACCTACCATCCCTTTCCCCCCTGGGAAGAAAACCGTGAAACTAAGTATTTTTTAAATATATTATGTTTATGGTTCTATCCCCCTCGAAAGAACTCTATATGCCCGTCATGCATACAATAGGAATGAGCACGAGCGAATTCGAGCGAGTTTTCTTTAAAACTCGACTCGACTCGAAGCAGACACCTTTGAGTTCGACTCGAGATCTCGGCTCGAAAAATTTCCCCCAACTCGACTCGAATTCAGATCGAGTTTCCAGTCGAGTCGAGCCAATTCGAGCTAAATCCTTTGTGTAGTTCCAAGTACTACTATCTTCAAGTATCCTACATAGACAATATAATTATCAATGATACTACTACTATTACTATAACTAATTATTATTATAACACCGTGTACCTGTATAAACATGGAATATAGGCGGTTTGTATCGGAATACTTAAAATTAGTTAACTGTCGATCTCGGTAGTCAAGAAATCTTCAGGAGGCAAGGACATCGGTCACGAGGTTCTTGGTTTGAGTTCAGGAGGAGCAAGTATTCGTGCTCGAGCCAAAAATTTTTAGAAGTTATGGGACTCCAGCCAAACGTGTTTAAAACTGCTCGACCCGGGTTTAGGGTTGTCCACGACTCAAGCGGCTCGCTCACAGCTCATTCACTTATCGAGCCGAACTGAGAAGTGAGCCGAGCCAACAGCTCATCCAACAGAGCCAGCTCTAGCCGAAGGCTCACACGAGCCGAACTAAACCGAACTCATTGCTTACCCCAACCGAGCCGGTTCGAGCCATTGGCTCAGTTAAGCTAACTCGAACCCAGCCTATGGACTCGTTACAACGGAGCTGGTTCGAGCCATTGGCTCCAATCGAGCCGAGCCGATAACTCGTCTTTACCGAGCCGGTTCAAACCATTGGCTCAATTGAGCCCAGTCGATGGGTAATCCCAACCAAGCCAGCTCAAGCTGTACGCTCAGTTGAGCCGAGCCGGGCTGGTTGACATCACTATTTCGGTTGGGCTTCTACTTTGGCTAAAAAATTGGACCGTGCAGTTCTCAGCTTTGATGGTAAGAACTACAAAAAATTATATGAAATCTTTAGTTTTACGTCCCACGCTTATGCCGGTTAGGCTAAAGGAGACGGTGATGATGGGAAATGAATGAAATGAAGAAAGTGGGAGGAAACGGGAGAACCCCGAGAAAATCCACGAGCACGGTGTTTGTCCACCACAAAGTCCAAACTGCGCGAGCTGGGATCGAACCAGGGACCTCAAGCAGCGGAGGTGAACGTTCTACCACTGACCCACCGCGCCCCCTAGTAAGAACTACAGTATATACTTATATTGATGCTCACGGTGTCATTAACTTGTTCCACCACCAATGAATTTCGAGATACTTTGTTTTGCATCTTTTGTGTGTGTTTTGTGTCGCTTTGTGCGCCTATTCCCACATTTTGTGCATCACCGGAAGTGGGTCAAAATGGGCCTACAAATATGACGGAACAAATTATTGCTCTTCCGCCACCAATGAATTTCGAGGTCGTTCCCTTCACATCGTTTTGTGCCGTTTTGTGCGTCTACTTCCGTTTTGTGCGTCACCAGAAGTGGGTCAAAATGGGCTTCCAAGATGGGACGAAAATGACCAAGAGTTCCGCTACTATCAAATTTCAAGGTCGTTAATTTCACACCGCGTACCCTTTTGTGCGCCTATTTCGACGTTTTGTGCGTCACTGGAAGACGGTCAAAATGGGCCTCGAAGGTGGGACGAAAATGACCCACTTCTCCGCCACTACCGAATTTTGAGGTCCTTCCTTTTGCATCGACTACTGAATTTTCGTGCTGTTTCGTGCCCCCATTAGCACGTTTTGTGTGTCACCAGAAGTGGGTCAAAATGGGCTTCCAAGATGGGACGAAAATGACCCACTGTTCCGCCACTATCGAATTTCACACCGCGTACCCTTTTGTGCGCCTATTTCGACGTTTTGTGCGTCACTGGAAGACGGTCAAAATGGGCCTCGAAGGTGGGACGAAAATAATCCACTTCTCCGCCACTACCGAATTTCGAGGTCCTTCCTTTTGCATCGACTACTGAATTTTCGTGCTGTTTCGTGCCCCCATTTCCACGTTTTGTGTGTCACCAGAAGTGGGTCAAAATGGGCTTCCAAGATGGGACGAAAATCACCAAGAGTTCCGCTACTATCGAATTTCGAAGTCGTTAATTTCACACCGCGTACCCTTTTGTGCGCCTATTTCGACGTTTTGTGCGTCACTGGAAGACGGTCAAAATGGGCCTTGAAGGTGGAACGAAAATGACCCATTTCTCCGCCACTACCGAATTTCGAGATCCTTCCTTTTGCAGCGACTACTGAATTTTCGTGCTGTTTCGTGCCCCCATTTCCCATAGGCGCACAAAACGACACAAAAAATTTCCATGTAATTAAGCTAAATTTCCATTTAAGTTTGTAAGCTTAATTATATGGAAAATTTTATACATTTTTCCTTTACGTTGGTCTACTTTACGTTGATTTGGGACTTTTAAATTTTATTCAGTTTTCCACTGAAAAGTATCTATAATTCAACAAGGAAATAATTATTAATTATAATTATTATCTATATAATTGAATTCATTGTAATTTGTTCCATAACAAACACTTTACCATTTCGTACTAGCTGTTATGCCCGTTCTTCGCATGGATCAGATAAAATATCAATGTAAACGAACTGAACAACGGGAGAACAATTAAGAAACATTTCTAAAATTGTATATATTTTGTGTGAATATATATCCAACAACGTGCATGTGTTTTCATTGGGAAGGCCGATGGGGGCTGAATTTGAACGTATACACTATCGGGGGTGTCACTATACGTCTGAGCAACCCCAATAAATATGGATTCGACACAAATTCTACTAATTTACATGTCCCGGTGAACCACCCCTCAGACCCACTTGGTTCGTATTGTGAAAAAATCTCCTCTGGCCCCCACTAACCCCCAACCAATACCGCGAAAACTATGAATGTGACACTAACATCTGCCATTTTCTACTACTTTTTACATATGCCGGTAAAAGTCCCTATAATGCTCTGGTTCCAATTTGAAAAAAAAAAAAAAAAAAAAAAAAACAATGCCTCTGGCCCACAGCCGATGGGGGCTGTATTTGGAAGTCAACGCCTGTGGAAGTATCACCATTCATCTCAGCGACAGCGAAAACTATGGATTTGACACTAATATCGGTCACTTTCCATAATTTTTACATGTCTCGCAATTCCCCACCCCCGGTGACTCCGGCCCACATACAATGGTGGCTAAATTTGAAAATCATCGCTAATGAAAGTATCACCATTGATCTCAGCCACCGCCAAAACTACGGATTTGACATCGGTCATTGTGGATTATTTTTACATGTCTCGTGATCCCCTTTATAATGCCCCCTTTCTTAGCTGATGGGGGCTAAATATGAAAGTAAACGTGGTCTTGAGTTTCACCATTGAGCTCAGCTATCCCGAAAACTATGGATTTGACATTAATATCGGTCATTTTCGATTATTTTTACATGTCTCGGAATTCCCCCCTCTGGTGACCCAAGGCCCGCATACAACGGTGAATGAATTTGAAAGTCATCGCTAATGGTAGTGTTGTCATTGATATCAGCAACCGCGAAAACTATGGATTTGACACTAATTTCGGTCATTTTCGATTACTTTTACGTTTCGGTATCCCCCCCCCCCCGTTGACTCACGGCCCGCAGCCGAACACGGTGAATTTGGAAGTTAATGCGATCGGAGTTTGACCATGGATCTCAGCGACCGCGAAAACTATGAAATCGACACTGATATCGTTCTACTTTTACATGTCCCGGTAAACGTCCCCCTGGGACCCCCTGGTTCGAATTTTGTTGAAAACGCTTTGCCTTGGTGTGGCACCTGGACCAAGGTATCTTTGACCAAAATTTAGTAACTCTCGGTCGACTTTTCTGGTCCCCAGGCCGGTTCCGGTAAGCGTCCCCTGGAGACCCCCTAGTAAGGAATTAAAAAAAAAATCTTCGTCTTGGTCTGGGGCCTAGACCAAGCTACCCGTGACCAAATTTTGAAAAGTTTCGGTCCACTCGTCTCGTCCACAGGCCGCACAAAGATAGACAGACAGACACACGAACAAACTCTATTTTATTTATATTAGAAAGGTCAGATCCGCCGTTATTGTATTAGTGCGGTGCTTGAGCGATTGATCGTACAAATTCAAACTCCGATGAGTGATAATTTTATAGGCTTGTTTTATTACAAGTTTAAACTCTTTAGTCAGTAGAGAAGAGGTCGTGAATCATGGGTCAGAGTTGATGACAATGTGTTTTGGTGGGTCTGTGGGTCACAGTGGGTAAGAGTGGTTTATGGTGGGTGGTGGGTCAGAGTGGGTCACAGTGGGTCGTGGGTCACGACGGGTGGTGAGTCAATTGGTCGTGGCTAAAGTTTTCATTGCCCCACGCCCTCTCTGAACTACTGTGTTGAAAATTAATCAGTGAAAATCAATTGCATTGATCAATCAATTGAAAGTAATTGCTGTGGAAATCAATTGCAATTGAATCAATTGGCAAATCATTTCAATTGCAATTGAATTACAGAATTCAATTGCAATTACTTCCCACTGCAATTGCTTTCAATCAATTGATCAATTGCAATTGATTCTCCTTTTTCAATGGCCAACTGCTATTAACAATTAACCATTACTTATTTCAATTGTTAATTGCAATTAACAATTAAATTTACAGATTAATTGTTAATTGTTAATTCAATTGAAATTTGCCCAACACTGCTTGCGGACAATGGGCTCTCGATTATTTGTATTTTGTGTGTGTGTTTAAAAAAAAGAGTATCTTTCAATATTTCAAAAAACTAAAAGATTTTAAACAAGTGATTTGAACTAATGGCTCTTTCCTTTTTTTAAGTGCAAAGTGCTTTTTTTCTTTTTTTTGGAAACGTAAGTAACATGCAGTACCCTCTTAGGGAGCTGCTATTAATATTTGTAATTATTACCTTGTTTATATTGTATTATTAGTTAATATAGATTTAGAGAGAAATCCGGCTGGGTAAATTATTATTACAGTTCATATAATCTATATTTTTATTCTTGTCTTTGTGTAATTTTGTTTCTATGGCTCGTTAACTAACAGCAGTTTCCTTCTTTCCCAACAGGATTTCTTTTTTTTTTTTTTAAACAGCTCACTTAGGGAAGAGCCAAACACGAACGCTAACTTGCCCGTTTATATTTTTTTGTTCGTTAATTTTAAAATATTTAAACCAAGCGTCTGACTGGTAACCATTGGTTGTATCTTCTATATAAGAGCAGGAAAATCATAGGTGGGGGGGGGGGATTCCAGCTCGACCGTCTAAAGGAATAAATGGTTAGGGTTCTGTCCAAAGAGGGGACGGGATCTCTTTTCTGGAATTCTCTGGTTCTCGGTCAAAGAGGCGGCTAGAAATTAACATAATACAGCAAGAGGGCTGTATCGCCGTAATGCAAAAAGTATAGTTTTAACAATTTCAAAGTATAGTTTTAACAACTCTCTTAAGAGGAAGAGAGTCTAGGGGGCTACGGAGATTGTTGGTCTTAAACTGTACCACACAGCAAGAGGGTTGTGTGAAGGGGGAAGCGAATTAAGTCGCTGAACCGTTTTTTTTAGCTGGCTTTGGGGCCACGCCACTCCTTTAGAGGGAGGAGATGCTAGGGGCTACAAGTCCCGCTTAACACCTCACGTAGGAGGCAAAATTAGACGTATCTAATTTTTTCGTTAAAGTAATTCGTTTAATATTCTTCGGCCAATTTTGGGAAATATGCGCAATAAATGGTTCTCTCCTATAAAGGGCTGGATTCTTTACTTCCAAATAAACGACGCAATTTTTTTTTTAGTATAAATAAAAATTTATTATAGGTTAATCCTAGGAAGCTTTCCTTTCTTATATTAACTTTCCATTAGGATTTTTTTTGATCTACGTATTTAATTGTTGTTTTTGGTGTATTAAAGTCTTTGTTTTAATCTGATACATCTAAACCGGACTCGGTATATTGTTTAGAAAGAAAAATTCTTTGGGGGCTCGTTTATTAATTTTTCTGTTTTATTCAACTATGCTATTCCTCCTGGGTGCACACAGATGTAAAATGAGCCGCTTTTAATCTGTAAACACAAGTTCGGTTCTCGGGATAATTCCTTTAAACGAGGAATGGTGAATTAGTAATTGGGGGACAAACTTTAAAGGTAGCACCCTTTTCCCATTTACAATGGCAATCGTATTGTGCAAATGTGTTTAGGAAAACATATCCCTCAAAAATTATGGTACGGGGTTGTCGTGCTACTGTGATGTATCAAGGTCAACCACGCACGTGCTTCATTTGTCTGGCTCTTACACACGTCGCAAGTTCCTTGTCACTGTATATTTTTCCAAAATTCTCCTGTTTTCTCCCCACTTTTTATTCCAATTTTTCAAAGATAGTACCTTATTATCAACTAATCCTATTATTATTATTATTATTATTATTATTATTATTATTATTATTATTATTATTATTATTATTATTATTATTATTATTTCGAAATAAGTTTCTCTTAACAATGTTTATAATATATATAATAACTGTGTCCGTGGTTTTTCTCGGGTTTTCCCCTTTCCTCCAACATTCCCACCCACCTTATTTCAGCAGTCTAAACTAAGTCTTAATTATTTTTCATACATAAAAAGAACACAGTAAATAACAAATCATAAAAAGAAAGAAAAGAACTTAGATATGTCTTCCAAGACGATGATAAAAGGAAGTTCGGAAACAATGATTCGCAAAAAATCACTAGACACAAAAACTGTATGTACACCTTACTATCAGAGTGTATAAGGATGAATGATATGGATCAGGGGGATTTTATATAATTTATTACAGACATTGGGAGGGCATCAAACTTTTAACGACAATTGGGACATTGCATTTTACATTTTGTCTGCAAAAATTTTCAAGATGTGATCTACATGATTGCAAACTTTTATTTCATATTCCAATAGTGATATATATCAGGGCTTTCTGTCTAGTCATTAAATTGTATTCTCAATCTTGCATTACTTAAAAATTTTCTCTGCATAGACAATTTCAATTATTACAAAATGAGCCTTTGGTTATTGCATATATGAGTTGGAATTTCATTTTCCATATGTACTACATGTACAGTTTGTATGATAAAATTTCATTCTACTGTATGGCTGTTAAAATTCTGTTGATAGTATCAATTTTTTTCTTAATGTGTTCTCAAATAATTGGTTTTCATCTGCTTTATCCAGTAATCACTCTCTCTCTCTCTGTAGCAATACGAAAGTTGGTCACGTACTTCAATCACTCATGCCATGAATTCCGAGTATAACTTCAGGGTCTCATATGCGTACTTCAGTTTATTCATACAGAGGGGAAGGGGAACGTTGTCTACATGTACAGTATGCAATACGTAGAGGAAGAAATCTTAGCTGCAACAGCAAAACTATGTCATCACAAAGTTACTTTCTCCTCCCCTTCACAGGTCATTCACATTCAATCACCGTAAGCATTAAAAAACTACGGGGAAAGCGCCACCAATTCAAGCACGACGGTTCAGGCATCAGAGTTCAATGCCTCTGTAACTACACGGGTCTAGGTCAAAACCCCCACAGCCAAAACCCCCACACTCAAGAAATGTCAAAACACCCACACAAACGGTCATAGCCCCCACACAAATGGACAAATCTCCCAAACGCACGAACGGTCAAAACCCCCACAGCCAAAACCCCCACACTCAAGAAATGTCAAAACGCCCACACAATCGGTCATAACCCCCACACAAATGGACAAATCTCCCAAATGCACGAACGGTCAAAACCCCCAAAGCCAAAACCCCCTCACTCAAGAAATGTCAAAACGCCCACACAATCGGTCATAACCCCCACACAAATGGACAAAACAGCCACACATAGCAACGGTCATAATCCCCACATAAATGGACAAAA
This sequence comes from Thermobia domestica, assembly GCF_964235325.1. Lineage (NCBI taxonomy): Eukaryota > Metazoa > Arthropoda > Insecta > Zygentoma > Lepismatidae > Thermobia > Thermobia domestica. Next base: position 161,111,141 of record NC_137458.1, read on the forward strand.
CTCCCACAAAATCGGACAAATCCCCCACACTCTGCAATGATCGTCATTTCACGTCTTTGTTGCGGCTCTTTATGACGCCCAAGAAGAATAGTTGCAACATCAGTTTAAGTGGAATAAAAAATGTTATTAAAAAGTACAAGGGCAATACATGAGTATGGGGGTTTTGTCAATTTGTGTGGCAGTTGTGACTATTTCTGCATGTGGGAGTTTTGTCCATTTGTGTGGGGGTTTTGTCCATTTATGTGGGGATTGTGACCGTTGCTATGTGTGGCTGTTTTGTCCATTTGTGTGGGAGTTATGACCGTTGGAGGTTATGACCGACTACCAGTGTGGGGGTTTAGGCTGTGGGGGTTATGACCGTTCGTGTATTTGGGAGATTTGTCCATTTGTGTGGGGGTTATGACCGATCGTGTGGGCGTTTTGACATTTCTTGAGTGTGGGGGTTTTGGCTGTGGGGGTTTTGACCGTTCGTGCGTTTGGGAGATTTGTCCATTTGTGTGGGGGTTATGACCGTTTGTGTGGGCGTTTTGACATTTCTTGAGTGTGGAGGTTTTGCCTGTGGGGGTTTTGACCGGTTCCCAACTATACACGCATGGCTGTGACGTCACGCGCACAGGGCCGCAAGCTTCCTGATAAACGTATAGTTACTATCCAGACTTCAGCGAGGAAGGATCTATCTGAAGACTAGTCCGCATCATACTATACCTCTGTGTTCTGAATTTGCAAAGAGCAAATGATTCAATAAAATTTTAGTACGTTCACAACATCGTTGTTCTAATGAGCTTCATATCGAAGCGAAAGAATAAAAGATATGCATTGTGAGCGTGTAGCCCCCTCACACCCATTCCATTTTAATTTTTCCAGTTCTTCTTGGCTGAATTGGAATAAGGCTCCATGTACTGTACGTCGACGCAAATTGTGTTTTAGTTTTATTTTTTTCTATGAGTTGGCAGTCCTATGAGTGGTGACTTGTGCTTCCTGTTCACCGAACAAAAGGGATGTGATGTGGTCGTGACGTTCTAAAGAAATAGTACGATTGAATCTAAAGCAATCGAAGAACATTTTTACTATTTTCAATATTTTAATCATCTTGTTATAATAGAAAATACGTCTAAAGCCGTTCAATGTATACATTCCTTGTAAGGAATGCTTCTTATGGATATTTTTAAAATATTTTTCTGTCGTGACTAGCGCAAACTTACTGACGCTTAGTCTGAAAGGCGCGAAGGTGTGCTTGGTGATGATGGCTGTATAAAAGGTCCTGCATATGTTGCCTCCATCGAAAAATCCAAGATTTCGTTTACCATCGTTGAATATATTGTGAATTTAATTATGGGAAGACCAAGTAAAACCAACTTAAATGTTTAAACGTAAAAGTTTAACAAAATCTATGTGCGTGTGTTAAAACAGCGCCTGGTCTGCAAAACATTGAAAACCCACGATGTATAAGTAAGGAATCCATGCAGGTAAAAGGTTGATTATATTCACAGTCGAGAAGCAATAACCAAAACGGAGCCTAAATCATGACCATTTGACGGACAACAAGAATCAATAAGAAATCTCATTGCTGAGAATAACTACATGACCCCCCCTCCCAAATCCATCAATTTACAGTGGAGTAAAGTGTGATGCGAATAAATAGCGTGTGTTGAATGTTAGTGCATCGTGTAATGTAAATCCTAGCCGGCATCTACAGTGCGTTATTTTCTTTAAAGAAAGAAAAAAAACAATCATATATAATTATTTCTTCGTATAAATTCCAAATTAGTATAAATATGGGCTCACAGAGTGTTAGTACATGTTGAATAAATTTCTTAATAAAATGTAATGTTGTACACGTAAGTACTATACATAACCTGTGTTAATTGAATAAAATTTACATATTGTATATATTTTGTGTGAAATTACCTTTACAGTATTTACTACACAAATCACTACTGGAATGGTGGATATTATGTCTGACTATTTGTGTCTATTCTGTTGATGTCAGCAGGCGTGACGAGGACGGTGGGCACTCACAGTCGCAATCTCAATTGAAAGTTATATTGGTTCGAGATCCAACTTGGAGGTTTGCGCACTCTTCATTTTAGTATTGTCAGTTGTGCAGCGAATGTCCTTTTCCCACCAACTACTAGAATCCACCATAGGTAAGGTGTACCGAACAAGAGTTGTACCCAATAGGGTTATAAGAATTACTTATCCCATAATGAGAACAGGTAAGAACCAAATGAAAATTGAATACTTGGTGTTATGAGAATGTCTTCTAAACAAGGAATGTCAAGGTTTGAATCCGTATACTGTCATAAAAATAACTTGCCCGAACAGGAATACGAACCCTACCGGTCATAAGAATGGCGCTCTGAAACAGGAACAGAACTCCTGCACCGTACATGCAAAAAGTAGTGATTCATGTGTAGAAACGTAAAGGTACAAAGTAAGTTTCTGACTCGTATTTAGAATTTTTACATAATTGCGAAAAATGGATGCAAGTAATGTTAAGTCATTGTTAGACGCAATTAAAGCTGAAATGCAAATTTTGCACGAGTCGTTAGAAACTAAAAGTGCTGCTTCTAATAAAGAAATGCAAAATTTACGCGAATCTTTAGAAAACAAAATCGAAAAAAGTAATGAATTTTTAGAAAATAAAATTGGGGAAGTTAGTGAAATAACAAAAAAGCAGATCGACGATAAACTTGAGGCGCAATTAGAAATATTCAGAAAAGAACGCGTAGGTAGATATGAACAAATATCTAAAGAAATAGACGAGAAATGTGAAAAAGTTAATGATAAATGTGAGAAAATATGGGGGAAAACAGTTCAGAATTATCAAGAACTTGAGGACATTAAGGTCGATTTGGGTAAGTGTGAAGAAAAGGCGGACCGTGCATTTGAGAAAATTGAAGCAATTGAGGAGTCAGTAAATAAAATTGAAGGTAATTTAGAAAACAAAGAAAAAATGATAGGGGGATTAAATGATACGACTCATAAGTTAGAAAGAAATGTTGCAATATTGCACAGTAGGGTCGAGGCTCTGTCACAGAACACTATCCCTCCCGGTATTGATGTAATCAATATGAACCAAAATATTGCTTTAATAGGTGACAGGTTGTTAGGTTTAGAAAGAAAGGTAGATGAAACCCAAACGAAGATAACCTCATTGACTGAACATACTAGCAGAAAGGGGAGTGAACGTAACTGGCGTAGATTAAGTATATCCGGTGACGATAGGAGTAGCCATAAGTCAAAATACAGTAGTAAGGAAGAAAGTAGTAGTGCCAACCAAACAGATTGTAGTTCTTCGACAGCAAGTGAGGGAACAAAATTAAAGAAGCGAATTAAAGTAAGAAAATCATACAGGGGTGACGTAAAAAGGGGTAAACGACGAATATTGCGTCATGGTGACATCGAAATGTCCCCAAAGTTTTCAGGTTTAGAAGATTATGAGTCACCAACTTCGTTTTTAGAGCTGTTTAAGATCGCAGCGCACGCTGTAGATGTACCTGAATCTCAATATTTAGATGTACTAGGGTTTGTTTTTACCGGTAACGCTCGTGAGTGGTACAAGTCAAAATTAGGTACATTTCGTTCATTTAAAGATTTCACTAAAGAATTTAAAGCCTAATTTGCTTCTGAACAAGTCATTGAAAGTAAACTTTCAGTGTTGCAATCGCAAGCGTTCAACCCAAAAACTGATGGTACTGTCATCGACTTTGTTCACAAAAGATTCAATAAGATACGTGGTTTGTCACCTAATATACCGGATACTTTCATTGTGAACACGATTAAACAGTTGATCCCTATCTCTTACCGACGACAATTAGCATTGTTCCCAAATTTAGATTGCAGTTCATTTTTAACCGCTATACAAAATCTTGAAGCACTGTATTATAACAGCAGAAATATTAACGATAGGAACAACTTTCATGGTAGAGCTGTACGTGTCAATCAGGTAGATGAAGTGCAAGGGAATTATGAGAATTTTAATAAAAGGGGAAACTATGGTAATGAAAACCGCAAAAATTCACGTAAAGGTAAGTTTGACGGACCCAAAAGGAAGGGAACTCCGAATAAGAGAAAGTTCCATTGGAACAAAGGTAAGAATAGTTATGGAAGAAATAATGATCGCAATGAAGGCCAAGGTAATAATCGTAGTAATTACGAAGATGATCACGAGTATGAAAATTCAAATCAAAACGAAAGAGTGAACTTTGTAAATAGTAACCATGATGAAGGTATGAACCGAGCACAGCCAATGCCCACATATACTCAATCTGCACCACAATTTCCGTATTATAGTCCAAGGGTTATGTTTCCACAAAATAAAGATCAAAATTTAAACTAAAAGTGCTCTCCAACGCGAGTGCGGTTGGCAGAGTTGGTAATGTAAATGGTAATTTTGGTACTGAAAGTCAAAATGCACTCAAAAATGATTCGCAATGCGAGCTTGTTGTAATTGGAAAGAACGTAGTGAATGTTGTAAGCTGGGACACCGATTCATCTGAAAGCAGTGATGAAGAACAAAAATTTAATAGTCAATCTAGGTCAGCTGAAATAAAGGTACAGATTTTAAATCAACCAATAGTAGCCTTGTGTGACTCTGGAGAATCAGTTAGCCTTTTGTCTTTAGAGACATGGAAATGAGTAGCGTCTATTATTTCCCATCCTCACTTGCTACCAGCTCCACATATTTTGTTGGTGGATTTTTCAGGTAAGAAAAAGAAACAGGTGCAAGGTGAAACAATATTGTGTATTGAAATAGGGAAAGTTAGTTTTGACGTACGTGTGTTAGTTGTCTCTGACTTAAATACTGAGTGCTTGTTGGGTAGAAATTTTCTGACACAATCCAAGGCAAAGATAGATTTTGGTGATAATTCTATTACGGTTGAGAAAGAAGGAGAAATCGTTAACGTACCTATGCTAGGTGGTCAAGTTGACAATACTAAGGTTACGAAAATTCTGACTAAAGATGATGTACAGAAAAAGGTAAATTTAGTGTCTCAGGTTGGTATTGAAACTAAAATGAATGCTACTAGCGACAGTGATGATGAATCAAAAATTTTATTTGAGATTGGAAAAGTGAACGTGAATAATTCGGTAAGTGAAAAGAAAAAATTAGAAAAAGAATGGGTTAATCATGTTGTTCTTTCCGATCAAGCTTACAATAAAATTCGTAATTCTTGTAGTAATGAAAAGGAAATGAAAGTGTTAAATTTAGAAATTGCTAATGAAGATAAATTTTTGTTTGATTACTATTCACAACAAATTTCAGAAATAGATTGTGAGATTGAAAAGTCGCATTGTAAATCGTTAGATAGAGTTGCAGCCTGTAATACATTTGATAGTAAAATAGAAAGTGAATTTGTTTCGATTTTAGAAATACGGGAAAAGGTTAGGGAAGCTCAATTGTCTGATTTTGAGAAAGAGAAATTGTTGTTGAAACATAGGAAAATTTTTAAAAATATTCCCGGACGTTGTACCAAATTTGAGTATGAAATTGAGGTAGATACTGACCAACCGTTGGTTAAAAGGCAATATACATTACCCTATAAATTCAAAGAACATATTGATTCTCAAATTGATGAGTGGTTGCAATGTGGTGTAATAGAATCTTGTGTATCAATCCATTCACACCCAATCTTCTGCGTGCCAAAGAAAAATACTAGTAAAATGCGAGTAGTAGTGGATTTAACCGTTTTGAACAAGCATGTAAAAATAAAACAATTAAAGGTAAATAAAATTGATGATCTGTTGTTAAAGTTTCAGGGTGCAAAGTACGTATCAAATATTGATTTAGTAGGAAGTTATACACAAGTTCCACTTTCTGAGAATTGTAGAGATTACACAGCATTCTCGTGGAATGGTAAAATGTATAGATTTACATCTATCCCTTTTGGATACGCAAACGGAGGCGTAGAATTAATGGCTTGTCTTTTGGTTGTGTTAGGTCATGCATTGTTTGATAAATTAGTTACGTACATCGATGACATTTCTGTACCAACTTTTTCTTTTGATGAACAGATAGAAATTTTGAACTTGTTGTTTACAAAATTAGAAGAAGCCAATATGACTGTAAATTTAAAGAAATCCTCATTTTGCAATACGAGTTTTCAATTTCTTGGTTTCGTAGTCACACCTGAAGGCGTGAAAAAGGATCCGTCGTATGTAGGAACAATTCGAACATTGCCTCATCCCAAAAATGTAAAGGAACTTAGGCGAGTGTTAGATTTATTCGAGTGGTGTTCTAAATTTGTATATCATTTCGCTCATTTAGCCAATCCATTGTTTGAACTTCTGAAAAAGAATAAAAAGTGGATTTGGACTGACGAATGTGAGCAAAGTTTTGCTCAGTTAAAAGAATCGTTAGCTGAAGAAGTGTTGTTAAATCATCCGCTGTTAGATCACGATTTTTGTTTAGTGACAGACAGTTCCTTGGTAGCAGTGGGAAGTATATTATTCCAAGAAGTTAATGGTGAAAAAAACACACTCTGAATAGTGCACAGCGAAATTTCACTATCACGGAATTAGAGGCGTATGCAATCGTTACAGCCGTACGTAAATGGGGACATTTATTATATGGCCATCACGTGAAAGTTTACACAGACCATAACTCACTAGTGTTTTTGAATAAAATTCGCCATTGGAACTCTCGTTTGGCTCGGTGGAGTCTTGAACTACAGGGATTTAATCTAGAAATAAAGCTCATTTCAGGGAGCGAAAATGTTGCCAGTGATGCATTGTCAAGGATAGTTTTAGCCCCTCCTAGTGAAATTTTGGACATAAACAATTTGGAAGTCCTCCCATCATTTTTCAGAAACCTCACACCAGGAGAGTTAACCGAAAAACAAAAAGAACATCCTCAGTCCAATAAAATTATTAAATTTTTAGAGAAACCAAACGATCCCTACAGTAAGATGCAAAATAGAAATGTAGAGAAATTCTACAAACGGGAAAATGGTATATTGTTGTATAAGACTTTCATTTCCCTAATAGTTGGAGAATTTGCACTTCACCATCTTTAGTAAATCTGGTAATTGAAGAAATGCATAACAACCGTGGACATTTCGGGTGTGAAAGAACTGTAAGCTTCATCAGCGAGATCTGTTATTGGAAATCGATGCGGCGAGACGTGATGAACTATATTAACGATTGTCTCGAGTGTAAACGAACTAAAGTTGATACTCGACCCCCAGCTAGACCTCTAGAAACCATACAGGTGAAAGGCTCCAGGAGATTGATTTCGATTGACGTCATCGGACCTCTTGTGCCATCTCCCTCAAAGTGTAAATTTATACTCTCAATTTTGGATGTTTTTACTCGCTACCTGGTTCTTTATCCGATCCGGAACGCTACTACGAAGTGCGTAGTTAAATGTTTGGAATCATTGTACTTTGTGCATTTAGGAATACCTTCAGCTATATTGGCGGACAATAGTAGTTGTTTTATTTCTGAAAACTTCAAGCAGAAAATGGAAGAATATGGTGTTAAGATATTTTATTCAACGCCCTACCATCCGGCGTCGAACGCAGTTGAGAGGATCCATCGGGAGACGAACAGATTATTTAGACTGTTTTGTAAAGATGATCATGGTTCTTGGGAGAAATTTATACCACAAGTTGTTGTGTTGCTGAACTATTCTATATCTAGCAGTGTTGGCGCGACTCCAGCCAGTTTGCATTTGAACATTCAGGCTGAAAAACCTATCTTCGAACATTTTGGCATTTTTACGAATTATACAAACAAAGTCGACAATGAGAGTTGGGACAATAAATTGGTAATGGCAGATTTTAAAAGAAAAGAAGTGATCCGAAAGCGAAATGAAAGGTATAACTCACAACAGGAGAGTAAACACAAAATACAGGTGAATGATCTGGTTTTCTTGAAACAGACAAACTTAAGTTCCGCAACGGACAAGAAAATCTCAAAATTCTTCAATGTGTTCAAAGGACCCTATCTTTGTGTTGTTAATAAATCATCAAATTCAGAAAAGGTGTTCGAATTGTTAGATCCTTTAACTGGTAAATCAATTGGTTCACATTCAGTAAATAGACTTAAGGTGTGGAAACCTACGAAACAAACTCGTAAAATTTGGTTAGATTTAGCTGTAAAACATAGTTCTGAGAAATACCATGACATCATTTCAAGCGAATTTGAAAATTCAGATTTAGAAAGTAGTGTTGAGACTGTTCTTTGTAATGCATTAACTACAACACCAGTATGTTTGTCTCAAAGTGTTCAATCAAGAAGTAATAACCAACGAATACGTAAAATTTTAGAGAAATTGCTAAATGTTGACAAATATTTGAATTTTCTGTACTGTAAAAATCTGTGTTCATCTGATGTGTTGGAACTTGCGTTGGTAAACTTACAAAATCCTTATGTATTATTGAATGAGAGAGTATGGTGAGAAAGGTGAGGAAAATTGTTTCATAAGATATATGCAGGCATCTGTGATCAGCTATGCGACTTCCAGATGGCCGTTGATATTTTCTTTTCCAATGTGATGGAAAAACCAGCAAAGATGTATGCCAAGTCACGGAGATGAGGTTCCCCTCCCTTATATATGTCGGGTAATGTAACATTTCTTTAATGCTCGGAGTAAGCTATTTTTGTAAATCCCATTCTTTATTATTTTGAATTTTTAACCTTGTATTCTATAATTCGGCCTCATCTCGGGGTGGTAAAACAAATAATTCATTGTGGGTAGGTATCTTCAAAATTTAGCCAGGCAGGTCCTGTCGAGTGATCAGAAAGAATCATAACTGAATTATTACGTTGTAAAAATTTAGCTGTGAATCTTAAAGGCGTCGGTAAATTTTATTAAATCTCGACATAAACGCATGTTAGTTAATATTGTGTGAAAATAAAGTTTTTAATATGTAATGTGTTTTGAAAATTTGTTTACTAATGAAAGAATTCAATTCATATATTCGTGTTACCGTATTATTGCATTGTGTTTGAAGTTAACTCATAAGTTAATAGTGCTGTTTAAATGTTGTACTTTAAATGCTTGAATAATGAAAATAATACATTATTAAGAGTTACTTTGAAAATTAGTTATAAAGAAGTATATATTCATAAAAAAGGTTATTTTTGCATTTTATGTGCCATTTTTCTCAAAATATTGAAAATTTCATGTTTAGTACGATAAGGATATTTAGTGTAAGATGTAATAACACGAGTCAGATAGTTACAAAGAAAAAAAGATGTATTTATGATTTATGTAAAGGTGTAAGAAAATATTAGTTATTTGATGCGAGTAAATAGAATATGAAACCTATATATGATATAAAATGAAAATATAATAGATAATCAATATGTTATTCAACTCATTTTCAAATATTGTATTATGAAGATAAATGTAATCTTATATTTATACAAAAGAAAAGAGATCCCATTTAAAGTATATAGCCCATAAAAATAAAAATAAAATAGCCCATCTACGTTTGTGAAAAGTGTTAGTGAACTATAATAAATCAAATATTAGTAGTGGAAGAAAGAAGAGGAATAATAACCGGAGAAAGAAACTTTTGGGAAGAGGATAATTTCAATGTTCCAGGATTCTGATAATCTTGGAAGAAGATCATCGTCCCTTTCGCACGCCATTTGTGAGCGTGTAGCCCCCTCACTCCCATTCCATTTTAATTTTTCCAGTTCTTCTTGGCTGAATTGGAATAAGGCTCCATGTACTGTACGTCGACGCAAACTGTGTTTTAGTTTTATTTTTTTCTATGAGTTGGCAGTCCTGTGAGTGGTGACTTGTGCTTCCTGTTCACCGAACAAAAGGGATGTGATGTGGTCGTGACGTTCTAAAGAAATAGTACGATTGAATCTAAAGCAATCGAAGAACATTTTTACTATTTTCAATATTTTAATCATCTTGTTATAATAGAAAATGCGTCTAAAGCCGTTCAATGTATACATTCCTTGTAAGGAATGCTTCTTATGGATATTTTTAAAATATTTTTCTGTCGTGACTAGCGCAAACTTACTGACGCTTAGTCTGAAAGGCGCGAAGGTGTGCTTGGTGATGATGGCTGTATAAAAGGTCCTGCATTTGTTGCCTCCATCGAAAAATCCAAGATTTCGTTTACCATCGTTGAATATATTGTGAATTTAATTATGGGAAGACCAAGTAAAACCAACTTAAATGTTTAAACGTAAAAGTTTAACAAAATCTATGTGCGTGTGTTAAAACAGCGCCTGATCTGCAAAACATTGAAAACCCACGATGTATAAGTAAGGAATCCATGCAGGTAAAAGGTTGATTATATTCACAGTCGAGAAGCAATAACCAAAACGGAGCCTAAATCATGACCATTCGACGGACAACAAGAATCAATAAGAAATCTCATTGCTGAGAATAACTACATGACGCCCCCCCTCCCAAATCCATCAATTTACAGTGGAGTAAAGTGTGATGCGAATAAATAGCATGTGTTGAATGTTAGTGCATCGTGTAATGTAAATCCTAGCCGGCATCTACAGTGCGTTATTTTCTTTAAAGAAAGAAAAAAAACAATCATATATAATTATTTCTTCGTATAAATTCCAAATTAGTATAAATATGGGCTCACAGAGTGTTAGTACATGTTGAATAAATTTCTTAATAAAATGTAATGTTGTACACGTAAGTACTATACATAACCTGTGTTAATTGAATAAAATTTACATATTGTATATATTTTGTGTGCAATTACCTTTACAGTATTTACTACACAAATCACTACTGGAATGGTGGATATTATGTCTGACTATTTGTGTCTATTCTGTTGATGTCAGCAGGCATGACGAGGACGGTGGGCACTCACAGTCGCAACCTCAATTGAAAGTTATATTGGTTCGAGATCCAACTTGGAGGTTTACGCACTCTTCATTTTAGTATTGTCAGTTGTGCAGCGAATGTCCTTTTCCCACCAACTACTAGAATCCACCATAGGTAAGGTGTACCGAACAAGAGTTGTACCCAATAGGGTTATAAGAATTACTTATCCCATAATGAGAACAGGTAAGAACCAAATGAAAATTGAATACTTGGTGTTATGAGAATGTCTTCTAAACAAGGAATGTCAAGGTTTGAATCCGTATACTGTCATAAAAATAACTTGCCCGAACAGGAATACGAATCCTACCGGTCATAGCATACAAAGTAATAAATGAATAAATAAAGATTTCAACCCTCTCGGTCCCGGGTCGATTCCCGGAGAATCCACAATATGTTCCTCCTCCTCCTCTTTTTTATGAAATTTCATTGAAATTGATCTGTAAATAATTACGAAGTGTTTAAAATGTTACTGTGCAGGCCTTTTACATATGGGACCATTTGAGAACCCAGGAGGATCCTAAAAACATTGGAGGGGGCCCAGAGGTCTCCTGGGGGTCATACACTACATAGAGTCCAACCTATAAAGTCAGGAAACAACAAGCTTTTTAGTATACTCACACAAAGTAGTCGGGGGCATATTTTTTTTACATTGGAAACCATGATGGGAGGATCCTGAACAACCTTAACAAGGAGCTTTTTACTACGCTCACACAATGTTCGAGAAATAATTACGAGGGATTAAAAGATACGAATAAATTTTTAAAAAATACACGGGCACTCTTCAGGGGCTATAGGACATCCTTTGGGGCCATGCTCGTGCGTGGCAACACCAAAGGTCAATAACTTCTCATATGTGTCATTCCACTTTCCACAAAAATATACTCAAACCTACTTTCCCATGTGGCAATTAACATCACACACTTTCTCTAGCTTGTAAAACACCTAAAAAACCTATTAGAAAAACATAATTTACAGTTATTTCGGCACCTTTGTTTATAAAAAGATATCTTTCTACCATAGTAGCGTTAAGTTATTTCAACTACATTTGAATTTATTTTAAGGTTTTGAAACATCCGAGACTCAGAGGATAGAAATGAGGGAAATGAATCAATAGGTCCATAAAAATTTCCCTGGTGACACTGAGGAAGAATCTTGGTAAACTCCTGAGTCAAAATATTTACCCACAAGGGATCGATCACACCATCTTTAGAATCTTAAGTTGATGTCCTACCGCTGAGCTATGGTCATTCGGTGTGGGTGTGAAGGGTTGGTGTATTTGAATTCACGCCAAATTCTAAAAACTAGAGAAGGTAAACAAACGAAAGAAAGGAAGAAAAAGACAACGTATATTTCTTTTACTGCAAGGAGTCCCGATTGAAATGTCGGTTCTAACACTGTCTGTTTGATATTAGGGAAAGAGAAACAATTTCCTCTTTTTGCTTCAAAGACTGTTCACTTCATCATTATAATAAAATAAAAGCACATTCATTACTCAGTTTTAGCTCAAGGGTAAAAGTAACCAAAAATAATTGAACTACGGCCAGATCAAAACAAGATGCTGCAATCGGAGCAGTTGCCCCGGGCGCCAGCAAACTAATATCTACGTTTATTGCTGTAGATGTAGATGAAGGGGGTGCTAATCGCAAAATTTGTGGAGGGCGCCAAATGTCTAGTTTCGTCACTGATTAGGCTACCATATTTTTAGAGCGTGAAATCGGGACATTTCTCTGAAATATTAAGAATACATGATAATTATTGATAGTTTCCTTTAAAGTGAAACTTAAGCTTCAAGAGCAATGCTTAAAATTTAAAATGACTGGGACGGCATCCAGTGTCCTCTTAGATTTCAGTTCCTGTTTCTGTGCGACGTTTGTCTCTTAAGAACATTTGTCTTTGTTCATCACTTTTCACTTATTATTATTATTATTATTATTATTATTATTATTATTATTATTATTATTATTATTATTATTATTATTATTATTATTATTATTATTATTAATAATAATAATAATAATAATAATAATACAGTTTATCTATCACATAACTATTTATATGATTATGCGGCATTAAACCAAATCTGGAACTTGTGATATTTATTTACTTCCATCATTCCATCCGCCAAATTAGTGTGATCTGTACGAGATTAAATGTTTTCGGACTGGTAAAATTTGAGATGACTGCTGCCATACTATAACTTTGATTGAGCTTCGCCTTATTTCGAGTAGATGCAGACATGCTGGAAGGTTTGATTCTTGTAGATTGACTAGTTCAAACGCTGTCGAAGATGAGATCTGGAGAATATGACTCTCAACGAACAACATTCGAACCAATTTATCAAGAATTTTTGGAGATATGCATGGTCTTGAAATTCCAGAGCAGGAAACGGATAGACTACAGAGGTTGCTCGTGGTAACGAAATAGGCATTCGCCATCGAGATATCACAAATTCATTTTGGATGAATCTCTTCCTTCACTGGAGGCAGAAAACGATTTTTCTAAAGATAATATACTAAGAAACGTTTTCCTGACTACTGTTGTCAGTATTTTCTGCCTACTGATACGAAAAAAAAAAACTTTATCATGTAGCAAAATCATTAGAGCAATTACTACTCTACATCCAAAAAGTGAAAACCTTCCAAATTATAACATTGTGGAGCCTATGATCCAGTATTATGAAAGTGATCGGGAATTATTCAAATACGAACTCAAAATCCTGGCCAACGCAATTAAGTTGTATGAAGACAAGAGAAAATCAAAGTTGATTCCTTGATGAACTTTGTTGATCTTTGCGTCTACAAAACGCATTCCTAGAAACCTACAAGCTAGATATCATCTCTATGACTATACCAGTTTCTAGTGCTACATGTGAAAGATCATTTTCATGTTTGAAAAAGATTAAAAACATATACGCAATTCAATGACTGATGATAGGTTTAAAGATTTAAGGTTACTTTATATTGAAGAGAATTGCTAAATCGTTAGATCTTGAAGAAGTTGTTGATAAGTTTGCTGCTGCCTACAAGAATAGAAAGATCCTTTTTTCAGTAGAGGCATGAACCTATAAGTTACTTTCTTTATCTGTAAAAATGTATTTGTCTGGTTCCACTTAAATCAAGCAGCAAATATGTTAAACGCCGTGATTAAAGAACTACTTACTTATATTAGTAAACAGTTGTATTAATGTATCCTAGTTGTTTGAGGTAGTAAATTCTTACATTTTCGCTGTAAAAGAGTAAAACCATGAACAACAAAGATGAAAACACTCACCTTGAACACACACACAAACATATACATACACCCCCCACCCCCCCACATATATATATATATATATATATATATATATATATATATATATATATATATATATATATATATATATATATGTATATTTATTTATTTATTTATATATTTACGTGAATAGATTTTTCATTCATTGGAGATACCTCCCTCAGAATTTTTTTGGGCCCTTCATTGGCCCCACCGGAAAAAAATTCTAGCTACGCTACTGTATGTTTGACAAACACAGTTTCTAGAAGAATACCACAACTGCACAGAGTTTCTTTCACATACTGATACAGTGACTTGGAATCTAAGTTCTCAGCAGAATGGGAACCAAGGAATCTTTCATGTATTATTCCTTCAAAGTAATATCGTACAACAACCGAGAGCTGTTCCACTTTACTTATGTCCTTTGATTCATCTATCATTCATTTGTTTGGATGAAGTCCAAGCAATCTGAGATTTGTGATGCTCGCTGTTTTCGTGCTTTCGAAACTCTTAATCCTTCTCCATAGATCTTTTCCCGTTTTTGTAACCAACTGCTGTAAATATATCATTCTCCCCTTTATTGCTGCATTTTCCTGTACATTGTACTCAATCCACGGAAGGGGGCGCGGTGGCTCAGTGGTAGAGCGTTCACCTCCGGTGCTTGGGGTCCCTGGTTCGATCCCAGCTCGCGCCATGTGGACTTTGTGGTGGACAAACACCGTGCTCGTGGGTGTTCTCAGGGTTCTCCCGTTTCCTCCCACTTTCTTCATTCCACCATTTTTCACTCATCTCTCATTATCACCGTCTCCTTTAGCCTAACCGGCATAACCGTGGGACGTAAAACTTAAAGATTTCATTTCAATCCACGGAAATGTTTTATGTCAATCACTGCATGACCGATTGTCTTTGCCATATTTTGTTGTGGGATTATGATGCAAATGTGGTTGGTGAGGTTCGTCAGACGGAAATTCTGCTAAATCGTTGACACGATTAATACAACTAGGGATTTTGGTTGGACACAAAGACCCCTCTGCTTCCACTGACAAATCCTTAGTGGTATCTT
Organism: Thermobia domestica; assembly: GCF_964235325.1. Taxonomy (NCBI): domain Eukaryota; kingdom Metazoa; phylum Arthropoda; class Insecta; order Zygentoma; family Lepismatidae; genus Thermobia; species Thermobia domestica. The sequence goes on from NC_137458.1 coordinate 161,126,296, forward strand.
CAGAAGCAATGTTGTCGTCTTTGCTCTCTCCAGCATCTAGTTCATTCTCACTTTCTTCGAAATCGAACACTTCAAATTACAAATCCTGGTTGTCACATGGATTTGTATTTTTTTTCTTTTTCTCTAGTGAAGAAGAAGGATAATCACTAACGTCAACGGATTGAAAATCGCGCTTCTTTGAACAAGAGGAACACCGACACCGACACCGACAAGAGGTTGCCTGAGAAGAAATCACTGATAAGTTTTTTCAACATATTAGCTAAACAAACACCAACCACAGAGTCTTCTGAACGCAACAGAGATCAATGCAACAATGCTATATAATAAGGTTTTTTACAAATCTGTTTAATGCCACACCAGTAAGACATGCGGTACATTGCTGTAAACAATTGCAAGTTGAAACAAATTTTAAAGAAGCTATCGCGCCGACACAAAGCACTACTCCCCTCCCTCTCTTTCTGAAATGAAACAATAGACAACACTGACCAGTCCTGTCCATTATTTAGTCGACTTTTTAAAAAGCACTTCCAATTTTTTTTATTTTTTTATTTTTTTTTTTTTTTTAAGCGAAGCACATACAAACACCGGCGTTTCAATAGCACGATTGTGTATGTGGGTTAAACTTTAATTCCTTAATCACGACTTTTGGCATCATTATATTACTACAAGTATCTGTCTTAAAATCATAGTTCATTACAGAGTTAAACAGAGTTCTAGGACCTATTACATTAAATCGAAAGTAATACCTGTTGCTTTTGAAGTACAGGATGTCACTTTCATTATTCTACTTCAGTTGGGAGAACTTACATGTGAAATCCGTAAGAATGTTGAAAAACGTAATCCAAAGTGTATGCTTTCTACGTTATAATGAACGTTTAAGGAAACATGATGAACTGAATTCCTATGTCAATAAAATATACCAGGTGACCAAAAAGGTTCGTGCCGTTTCTGAAGTCCCATTATTCATGCACTCACAGAGAGGGGACGAAAGGACGCACGTGCCTGCCTGCCAAGCGATTGGAAGTTAGTCTGACCTTCGACCTTCAGTAATACAGGCACGTCGTGCACATACAGTACTCATAGCTTACCCAGCGTCGAAGAGAAATGGAAGGATCGAAGCAGCTTGTTTGTTGTATGACTTTAAAGTGGGCCTGTCAGTTGACTCACCAAGTCGCTGCATATGTCAGGTATTTGGGGAGTGCCGTGAACGAACGCACTACCAGGCTTTGGTCCCAGAAATTCCGTTTGGGAGATGTGTATGTGAGCTATTTGGATGAACCTCGCACTGGACGACCACATGTGTTGGATGATGGGGCCCTGAAAGCAGCCATTGAGGAGGACAGTGGTCTAACTTGTGATAGACATACAGAAAGGTTCCATGTTTCTGTCGACATAATCAGACTGCACGTGCATGGGATAGAGAAGTCATACTAGTTAAGCGAATGGGCACTTCACACATTGTCGACAACCAAAAAGAAACAAGAGGGACAATTTGTTTTTGCTCACTCGGCACTTGAATATACCCATTATTGATCGCTTGCTCACTGGAAAGAAAAGTGGGCCCTTTATGACACTCCCAATCGTACTAGACATTGTTGTCGCCACGTAACCCTCCTACCTCAAGACCATATCTCTGCACCCACAAAAGGTTATGCTCTCTGTATGGTGGAATTGTCGGCAAGTAGTGCATTACAAGCTCCTTCCACCGGGTCAGACCATCACCGCTGACCTCCACATTCCGTAGTTCCAAAGGTTGCACCGTGCATTGCGGCAGAAGGCACCGGCATTGATGAATCGCAAGGGTGTGCTAATCCTACACGATACTGTCAAGCCACATGTGACAAAGAGGACCCGTGTAACCATTCAGCAACTTCGCTACAAGACATTGTGCCATGTGCCATGCACCATATTCACAAGAGGTGGCACCAATAGATTACCACATATTTCATTCTCTCGACGAGTACCACAGTGAGAGATCCTTTGCAAATGAGGGATACCTGCGGAATGTACTCACAGACTTCTTTGCATCAACGACTATCAAATTTTATCACCAGAGCATTGTGTAGATAAAGGAACATTGGCGAAAGGTGTTGGATACTGATATAGATACTTTGGAACCCTAAGGTATGTACTGTTCACTGTATTGCTCTTTGTTTATCACTATTTTACAACGGCAAGAACGTTTTTGGTTTGGTATTCAGTCATGATCCGTAATGTAACATGAGACACGCAATCTGAAGCACGGGACTAAAATCTACACGGATTTTGGCCGTTTATTGTTGTCCCATACGTTACTTCTACTATCTGATGCTCGCATTCCCACCGTCGCTGCGCGCTTGCTGTCTTCAGAGACACCCCACGCGCACCACATGCTTCTCTCTTGCCTGACTGTTAGATACACTTCTCGCTTTGAATGACCACCTACACCGTATGCGTGGGTTTTCTCGGGTTCTCCCGTTTCCTCCCACTTCATTCATTCCATTCTTTTTTCATCATCACCTTTAGCCTAGCCAGTATAACTGTGGGTGTAAAACTGAAAGATTTCATTTCACTTAGTGGCCACCTACACAAGTTAATGTTTGTTGCACTTTTGTTTTTACGGCATACATGTTGCGTTGAGTTGAGTGTGTGTTTAACGTCCCGTTCAACAGCGAGGCTATATGATACGTGGAGCTTCTGATTAACGTTGAATCAGTGGCGTAGCAGCTGCACCCGCAACCCCCGCAGTGCGGGGGGCCCCGACGTATAGGGGGCCCCGAAGTCTTGCAATGAATAAAGATTTAAAGAAGTAGAACTTCAATCTTACTTCTATCGGCTTTACAACTAGGGATTCTTCTCTATACTTTGCGGGGGGCCGCGCAAAAGTGTGCTACGCCACTGCGTTGAATCCTAACCATATGAGCTCCCACCGGGAATCGAACCCGAGCCTCCCACTCCAAAGGACCATACGCTAACGCTTAGCCACAAAGGAGCATTCCTACATGGAGTAAGCCCTCTTGAAGTAAATCTGAAACTAGTACACTATACTCTCGCTAATCCGACCCTCAGTAATCCGGCGCACATCCAAGCAAAAACACGTGCACAATGAATTATCGTGCGTATGCGCAACAATGCTTACTTAAACAATGCTTTATATACTGTACGTATTCGAAATTGTAACATTCTTTACAGTTCAGAATCATGTCTTCTAAATGGAAACACGTTACGCTAGACCTCAAGCAGAAACTCGAAATTTTAGATAAGTTAAATCGAAGGTTCTTCGCAGAAAGCCATTGCTACTGAGTTCAATCAGTGTTGGGCAAATTTCAATTGAATTAACAATTAACAATTAATCTGTAAATTTAATTGTTAATTGCAATTAACAATTGAAATAAGTAATGGCTAATTTTAATTGCAGTTGGCCATTGAAAAAGGAGAATCAATTGCAATTGATCAATTGATTGAAAGTAATTGCAGTGGAAAGTAATTGTAATTGAATTCTGTAATTCAATTGCAATTGAAATTAATTGGCAATTGATTCAATTGCAATTGATTTCCACAGCAATTACTTTCAATTGATTGATCAATTGTAATTGATTTTCAATGATTAATTTTCAACACTGTAGTTCAGAGAGGGCGTGGGGCAATGAAAACTTTAGCCACGACCAATTGACTCACCACCCGCCGTGACCCACGACCCACTCTGACCCACCACCCACCATAAACCACTCTTACCCACTGTGACCCACAGACCCACCAAAACCCATTGTCATCAACTCTGACCCATGATTCACGCCCTCCTCTCTACTGACTAAAGAGTTTAAACTTGCAATAAAACAAGCCTCTGAAATTATAACTCATCGGAGTTTGAATTTGTACGATCAATCGCTCAAGCACCGCACTAATACAATAACGGCGGATCTGACCTTTCTAATATAAATAAAATAGAGTTTGTTCGTGTGTCTGTCTGTCTATCTTTGTGCGGCCTGTGGACGAGACGAGTGGACCGAAACTTTTCAAAATTTGGTCACGGGTAGCTTGGTCTAGGCCCCAGACCAAGACGAAGACTTTTTTTAAATTCCTTACTAGGGGGTCTCCAGGGGACTTTACCGGGGCCGGAATGGGGAACAGAAAAGTCGACCGAGAGTTACCAAATGTTGGTGAAAGATACCTTGGTCTAGGTCCCACACCAAGGCAAAGCGTTTTGAACAAAATTCGAACCAGGGGATCTCAGGGGGGCGTTTAACGGGACATGTAAAAGTAGAACGATATCAGTGTCGATTTCATAGTTTTCGCGGTCGCTGAGATCAATGGTGGAACTCCGATCGCATTAACTTCCAAATTCACCGTATTCGGCAGCGAGCCGTGGGTCAAAGGGGGGTGCGGGGATACCGAAACGTAAAAGTAATCCAAAATGACCGGTATTAGTGTCAAATCTATAGTTTTCGCGGTTGCTGATATCAACGGCGACTCTACCATTAGCGATGACTTTCAAATTCATCCACCGTTGAATGCGGGCCTTGGGTCACCAGAGGGGGGAATTCCGAGACATGTAAAAATAATTGAAAATGACCGATATTAATGTCAAATCCATAGTTTTCGGGATAGCTGAGCTCAATGGTGAAACTCAAGACTGCATTTACTTTCATATTTAGCCCCCATCACCTAAGAAAGGGGGGCATTATAAAGGGGATCAAGAGACATGTAAAAATAATCCGCAATGACCGATGTCAAATCCGTAGTTTTGGCGGTGGCTGAGATCAATGGTAATACTTTCATTAGCTATGATTTTCAAATTTAGCCACCATTGAATGTGGGCCGGGAGTCACCGGGGGTGGGGAATTGCGAGACATGTAAAAATTATGGAAAGTGACCGATATTAGTGTCAAATCCATAGTTTTCGCTGTCGCTGAGATGAATGGTGATACTTCCACAGGCGTTGACTTCCAAATACAGCCCCCATCGGCTGTGGGCCAGAGGCATTTTTTTTTTTTCAAATTGGAACCAGAGCATTATAGGGACTTTTACCGGCATATGTAAAAAGTAGTAGAAAATGGCAGATGTTAGTGTCACATTCATAGTTTTCGCGGTATTGGTTGGGGGTTAGTGGGGGCCAGAGGAGATTTTTTCACAATACGAACCTAGGGGGTCTGAGGGGTTTTTTCACCGGGACATGTAAAAGTAGTAGAATTTGTGTCGAATCCATATTTATTGGGGTTGCTCAGACGTATAGTGACACCCCCGATAGTGTATACGTTCAAATTCAGCCCCCATCGGCCTTCCCAATGTAAACACATGCACGTTGTTGGATATATATTCACACAAAATATATACAATTTTAGAAATGTTTCTTAATTGTTCTCCCGTTGTTCAGTTCGATTACACTGATATTTTATCTGATCCATGCGAAGAACGGGCATAACAGCTAGTACGAAATGGTAAAGTGTTTGTTATGGAACAAATTACAATGAATTCAATTATATAGATAATAATTATAATTAATAATTATTTCCTTGTTGAATTATAGATACTTTTCAGTGGAAAACTGAATAAAATTTAAAAGTCCCAAATCAACGTAAAGTAGACCAACGTAAAGGAAAAATGTATAAAATTTTCCATATAATTAAGCTTACAAACTTAAATGGAAATTTAGCTTAATTACATGGAAATTTTTGTGTCGTTTTGTGCGCCTATTTCCTCGTTTTCTGCGTCACCGGAAATGGGTCAATGTTATCCTACAAATATGGCGGAACAAGTTAATGCTGTTCCGTCAGGAACGATTTCGAGTTCGTTTCCTTCACATCATCTTGCGCGTGTTTTCTACCGTTTTGTAAGCCTATTTCCACGTTTTGTGAATCAATGGTAGTGGATCGAAATGGGCATTCAATGTGGGAAGAAAAATGATCCACTCTTCCACCAGTATCGAATTTCAAGGTCGCTTTTTCGAATTGTTTAGTGCATGTTTTTACCGTTTCTGCGCATATTTTCACGTTTTCTAGGCCAACGAAAGTGGGTCAAAGACGAACTACAAATATGGCAGAAAAAGACGTATTCATTCCACTTTCAAGGTCCATTTTGACCCTCTCCCACTGATGCACAAAGCGACACAAATCATGCATAAAAAATGTGAAGAAAACGACCTCGACATTGGATGGTGACGGAACAGCATTAAGTTATTCCGCTATACTTGTAGGCCATTTTGACCCATTTTCGTTGTCGCACTAAAGTGGAAATAGGAGCACAAAACAGTACAAAGCAGGCATTATACGATGCGAAAGAAACGACCTCCAAATTCGACAGTGGCGGAACAATGGCTCTATTTCCTCACATATTGATGGACCATTTTGACGCATTTCTGGTGATGCTCAAAACGTGGAAGTAGGCGAACAGAACGGTACAAAATACACACTAAACGATGCGAAAGAACCAACCCCGAAATTCGATAGTGGCGGAACAGTGAGCCATTTAACTCCCACTTTAAAGCCCCGTTTAACTCACCTCGGGTGATGCACAAGACGAGAAATAGGCGCAGAAAACTTTTTTAAAAAAAGGGCACTAAACGATGCGAAAGTAACGATCTAGAAATTCGATAGTGTCGGAACAGTGGGTCATTTTCGTCACACCTTGGAGGCTCATCTTGACACACTTCTGGTGACGAACAAAACGTGGAAATAAGGGCACGAAACGGCACGAAACATTCACTAGTCGATGCGAAAGGAAGGACCACGAAATTCGGTAGTGACGGAGAAGTGAGTCATTTTCGTCACACTTTGGAAGCCCATTTTGACACACTTCTGGTGACGCACAAAACGTACAAAACAGACACTAAACGATGCGAAAGAACGGACCCCGAAATTCGATAGTGGCGGAACAGTGAGCCATTTAACTCCCACTTTAAAGGCCTGTTTAATTCTCTGACGCACAAGACGAGGAAGTAGGTACATAAAACTTTTTTTTTAAAAAAAATAGGCACTAAACGATGCAAAAGAAACGACCTAGAAATTCGATAGTGTCGGAACAATGGGTCATTTTGGTCACACTTTAGAGGCCCATTTTGACACACTTCTGGTGACGCGCAAAACGTGGAAATAAGGCCACGAAACGGCACGAAATATCCACTAGTCGATGCGAAAGGAAAGACCACGAAATTTGGTAGTGGCGGAGCAGTGAGTCATTTTCGTCCCACATTCGAGGTCCATTTTGACCGTCTTCCAGTGACGCACAAAACGTCGAAATACGCGCACAAAAGGGTACGTGATGTGTGATGGACACAGACTTGCATCCTTGGCAGCAGGGCGCCCCCTAGGTTACGTATTTGAGTAAGCCGAACCCCTTTTGGCATAAAAGAGAATATTTGGTTACAGTATGTTGTATACGCAAATTCGACCACTTATCTTTCATAGTTATAGTGTTCTGTCTCCTCTCTTTTTACCTATTCTTTCTACTCCTTCTCTAAAGGTTTTTTTTTTAAATTTTCAACCCCCCCCGATTTTGAAAGTATTAGATATCAATGAATTAATGTGATTTTTTTTTACCGAAATGACCAGTTGAGACATCTCGGGACACGATTCGTTTGATGAAATATTTAGGAACTGGGTTTACATTATATTTGACCCATCGCCGAAGTGAGTAACGATTCAGTACACCGTAATTTCCACTTTCATTCCTTCACCATTGTCCGTCTGGGATTCTTTTTTGATCCAGTGGTCACTTTCCATTTATTTTATTTCCGTGAATGTTGTTGTAATATTGGGCCCAAAGTTAAGATAAAAATTGTTTTCTTTATACATGTTCATGTATTTAGGAATGTTCTGTGTTACGTGCCTGCCTCACAATTTTTTTTTCTTTCTTTGATCTACTCTCCAATTAAATATGTGAGAATTTAAAATTAATAGACGTGCGGTATAAAGGAAAATAATGTTTTATTATGATATGTCGGAAGTTTTGTTTCTTGGTGTAATGTTGCAACCTTCTTCTTGGACAAATTATTGTTGGGGTTGGGGAGAGAGAGAGAGACGTCGAAATGTAAATATGTATGAAATATAGAATATTAAAGTGAAATGTAAAATGTTAAATTTATAATATGGATATATGTAAGAGCACCGCATCTGCCCCATACGTTTATTGGTTGCCATGGGTTTTTAAGTAACGTTTTCCGACGAATGGAATGATGTAGTCTAATTTTCTTTTTAAGAATACCGCCGCGAACTTAAAAGATTTCCTTTGTTCTGAATAAATGTAACTAGTGATCAGTAATGTAAACAGTTTCAATGGCATGTATTTCAAAATAACGGCAGGTCTAAAACGTAATCCAAACCATCAGCAAGTATTATCCTTTAGTGATCAACCAAAAATTTCCTTTTGGAAAGTGTACCTAGAATCCCCCCTGTTTTCCAGTGTGTATCCTATGACTTAACCAGTGTTTGCCACGATATAAATCACCATAATCATCCCAACTATTAAAGATCTTCTCAAATATGAATACTATGAGTAACAGTTATACGTAATTCACGAATAAAGTGTTATGATGTGTCCCAGTGATGAATGACTAACTAGTAACCTGGAGTTATTAAATAATGAATTCAAAAATGGACTGAACCGAGAGGAGAATCTTCCTCTGACCAAATGTTGTCGTTGAAATCCCTAGATGGTTGGAATTTTCAGTACGTAAATACAGCTACAAACTGGTAGTTCGTGTATACTTGACAAATGGTTATTCTAAATCAATATATATATGCGTATAAATATAAACTAAATTAAATCGAGCAAAATGTGTTGGACACTACCTTTAGTGCATTAACAGTGATCTTGAATGCTCGAGTTTGATATACGCTACAGGACGTATAAGAATATTTTTTTTAATGTCTCGACACGAGATCGAGACTCATAAAGATTTTCATTATATATAAAAGTTTTTTTTTTTTTTTGCTTTCCTCTTTGTTCATTTTTTTAAATATAAATATGAATGTCTTCTTCGTTTATGTTGTGAAGTAGCCTATAAATTTGATTTAGCATGCCTAAAACGTGGTAGATGTAATTATATTAATTTTTTTTTCTTTCTTTCGTCAATGTAATTAAATATATGAAGCTAAATTCCAAGAAATGCCATTCGATTGATTAAACTTATGAAGGTATAACTTTATGTATTCCGTTGACACATAACTAAGAAATTGTTTTTTCAATAACTTTTTTTTTTATCCTTTATTCTTTTCCTCCTTTAATGTAATAAATATTATGTAAAATTGTAGCTAGATGTTTTTTTTAACGATATATACACTGTCCTGTGTGAGTGAGCGTGTGAATGTATGATAGAATTTAGTTTAAGTTATACTGTCTTGTCGTATTAACGTTTATAACATATGTGTCATGATTTAATATGTGTGTTAAGGTAAATAACCGAGGTCATGAAAGACCGCTACTAACAAATTTAAAGTCGGCTCTAGGAGTGAAACCAAAATAACAGGAAACGACATTTTTCTTTCAGAGAAATTGAAACTCCTATTGATGCAATATATACATATATTGAGTTGATAACTTTGATTTTTTTTTTTTCTTCGGCTAATTCATATGTGAGGTCGATCTCAGATCATGGAGTTCAGATACTGGATAGTTATCGATTATTGTTTGAGATTAAATTACAAAGAATTAAGTTCCATTTTTCTCCACACCTGGACTGGGTTTGGGCAACCGATCGGAGCGGTTGCTTGGATCCAAGTCTGGGTTGTATGTATGAACATATGTCTCTTCCAAATCACTTCAAAATTGATTCTCCACTAATAGTATCTGGAATGATTTACCAGATAATAACCATTCGAGTTCATTACTATATCTCCTAAATCATCCAGTAATCCATTCTCCTTTAAAATCCTCAATCTTTCCTTTTCCTTTTCTTTTCTTTTCTTCTTCTTCCTACTTCCTTCCCCTCCTTTTCCTTCTCACTCTTTCTTTTCTTATTTCTAACAAAACTGAAAACGGGGTCGTGACTGGGAGTAGTCGCTATCAGCACGGTCAATAAATTTGTTTCGATAAGTTTCTTCGGAAGTCCGATGTGGGATAATTACCTCTAAAATGAATATATACAGAAAGACTAAGAATAATAATATAATTTATTCAAAATTTACTTTATTAGAAAATATTTATAATTTCAATTAGTAGTAGATATTTCATTATCACTCTTTTGCTAAATTCAGGCGACTCCTCCTTCAACCACGATGTTAGTTATCACGCCCAAGCCGTTTTCATGTGAAATTAACCACCTCGAAATTTGATAGTGGCGGAACAGTGGGTCATTTTCGTCCCATCTTGGAAGCCTATTTTGACCCACTTCTGGTGACGCACGAAACGTGGAAATGGGGGCACGAAACAGCACGAAATTTCAGTAGTCGATGCTAAATGAAGGACCTCGAAATTCTTTAGTGGCGGAGAAGTGGGTCATTTTCGTCCCATCTTGGAAGCCCATTTTGACCAACTTCCCATGGCGCACAAAACGGAAGTAGACGCACAAAACGGAACAAAACGTTGTGAAGGAAACGACCTCGAAATTCATTGGTGGCGGAAGAGCAATAATTTGTTCCGCCATATTTGTAGGCCCATTTTGACCCACTTCCGTTGATGCACAAATTGTGGGAATAGGCGCACAAAGCGACACAAAACACACACAAAAGATGCAAAACAAAATACCTCGAAATTCGTTGGTGGTGGAACAAGTTAATGACGCCGTGAGCACCAATATAAATATATACTGTAGTTCTTACCAGGGGGCGCGGTGGGTCAGTGGTAGAGCGTTCACCTCCTGTGCTTGAGGTCCCTGGTTCGATCCCAGCTCGCGCAGTTTGGACTTTGTGGTGGACAAACACCGTGCTCGTGGATTTTCTCGGGGTTCTCCCGTTTCCTCCCACTTTCTTCATTTCATTCATTTCCCATCATCACCGTCTCCTTTAGCCTAACCGGCATAAGCGTGGGACGTAAAACTAAAGATTTCATATCATTTTTTGTAGTTCTTACCATCAAGGCTGAGAACTGCACGGTCCAATTTTTTAGCCAAAGTAGAAGCCCAACCGGGATAGTGATGTCAACCGGCTCGGCTCGGTTCAACTGAGCGTACAGCTTGAGCTGGCTTGGTTGGGATTACCCATCGACTGGGCTCAATTGAGCCAATGGTTTGAACCGGCTCGGTAAAGACGAGTTATCGACTCGGCTCGATTGGAGCCAATGGCTCGAACCAGCTCCGTTGAAACGAGTCCATAGGCTGGGTTCGAGTTAGCTTAACTGAGCTAATGGCTCGAACCGGCACGGTTGGGGTAAGCAATCATCTCGGTTCGGTTCGGCTCGTGTGAGCCTTCGGCTCGAGCTGGCTCGGTTGGATAAGCTGTTGGCTCGGCTCACTTCTCGGTTCGGCTCGATAAGTGAATGAGCTGTGAGCGAGCCGCTTGAGTCGTTGACAACCCTAAACCCGGGTCGAGCAGTTTTAAACATGTTTGGCTGGAGTCCCATAACTTCTAACAATTTTTGGCTCGAACCCGAATACTTGCTCCTCCTGAACTCAAACCAAGAACCTCGTGACCGATGTCCTTGCCTCCTGAAGATTTCTTGACTACCGAAATCGACAGTTAACTAATTTTTAGTATTCCGATACAAACCGCCTATATTCCATGTTTATACAGGTACACGGTGTTATAATAATAATTAGTTATAATAGTAGTAGTAGTATCATTGATAATTATATTGTCTATGTAGGATACTTGAGGATAGTAGTACTTGGAACTAGACAAAGGATTTAGCTCGAATTGGCTCGACTCGACTGGAAACTCGATCCGAATTCGAGTCGAGTTGGGGGAAATTTTTCGAGCCGAGATCTCGAGTCGAACTCAAAGATGTCTGCTTCGAGTCGAGTCGAGTTTTAAAGAAAACTCGCTCGTCCTCATTCCTATTGTATGCATGACGGGCATATAGAGTTCTTTCGAGGGAGATAGAACCATAAACATAATATATTTAAAAAATACTTAGTTTCACGGTTTTCTTCCCAGGGGGGAAAGGGATGGTAGGTATCCAGCATTTCTTATAAGTGCCTTATTTGAAATATGTAAAACAGTAACAAGTGGACAATACAATATACACATATCTTCTTATCTTCAGTTTTAATTGCTGATTTCAATTGCAATTAACAATTACAAGTTTCAATTGTCAATTGCAATTAACAATTGAATGTTTCAATTGCACCCTTTGCAATTGACAATTAACAATTAAAAGTTTCAATTGCCTGGTGACCAATTAACAATTAACAATTGACGAAAATTTAATTGCAAATTTTATGATTGAATTCAATTGCAATTGAAATTAATTGTCAATTACAAATTGAAATCAATTGCAATTGATTTTCAGAGCAATTACTTTCAATTGATTTATCAATTGCAATTGATTTCAATTGATTTTGCCCAACACTGAGTTCAATGTTAGACGAGCAACTATTTAAGACATCAAAAAGAAAGAAGATTTTCGAAATACAAATGGATAGTGAGTTGGGAAAAATCAAACAAATATTAGACAGTCAATATTCTGGCACTTCCGCTAATTCGGCACCCATACGTGCCAGGAATGGCCGGATTAGCGAGAGTCTAGTATAGTAGAAAACTTCCCTTAAAAACATTTTAAAAGGTGAAAGTACATCTCATGATGACAGAAGATAATATCTCACTAATGCAAGTATGTGTCAAAAAAGTAGGACAGTGCGTAAAATAATTATATATTCACTGTGTTATCAATAATTAATTAATAAAATATATAAACATTACAGCACGACAAGTCTAGGCACTCCCCATTTGCAAATGTTTACAGTTAAAATTCAATACTCTACATGCAAAGAAATGTTTATAAGGAACACATTTCTGAAGCCTACGGAATTAAATAGTGTTCAGTTTTACTATACGGATCCATAGTATAAGTAGGGGTAGCAGTAGGAGTAGGAACGAGTTAGAAGTCCAGCAGGGGTTCTGTTCTCGACATAAAATGAGCAAATTAAAGACTTCCCTACATTTTTCCGTGCATCTTACAATCTATGGATCCTATAGTAAAACTTTACCAAAAATAGTAAGTAATACAGTTGTATTTTATTTTTACAAATGTAGGGTTACAACAGTAAATTCATTATAAGTACTTTGAGATGGTTAAATTAAGTGAGTGCATTTGAACCACCAGTGAAATATTTTTGCACAGTGCAGAAAATCTGTATTATTTGTTTACAAGTGTAGCGTTACTAGTATGAAACCATTACAAGTGATATAGGAATTCGTATCACTGCGAAAACTCATGTGTTCTCGCATTGGCGTCTCTGGCATGTAAAATTTGGGGGGGGGGGACATCAAAGGAAATGATCTAACTGCTAGTATCTCAGTGGAATTTTAGATTGTGTCACTTCAAAATATTGGGGGGGACGCGTCCCCCCCGCCAGAGACACCCATGTGTTCTCGCAACTTTTGCTTACGCGCATATTCATCATTACTCACGTGCCTGTTACCTTCGGACCCGAGCTTTCGCGCACCCCGGCTAAGCCCTCTCTGTGCCGACACTTGAACTGCACGTAAACATTAACTAATAAACGGAAGATTTTTTTTTTTTTTGTAGCCTAGTGGAATTCCGTTAAATTTGGAACTTACATCTGTAAAAGAGTTTGCAACACTGCTGACAGTAGCAGAAGATAAGTGACGAGCAAAACAGCTGAATCAACGTGACGGACGGACGAGTATTAAACGAAAAATGTGTTTTCATTAATAGAAATAATTATAGTAAGATAATTAAAGCTGTAGAACAAAGGAATGGCCGTGTAAGTGAAAAATAATGTGGATATTTAATTTTATATCACTAACGGCTTTGATAAGGAATGCACTAGTTTTTTTTTTTTTTTCAAGTTATTTGTTTAGTAGATTATTTTACTTCGTTGCTAAGGCACTTTTTCTTATTTTTTCACTTAATATTCCTTAAGAGTTGCTTTCGTTTGGAGTTATAATATGATGATAGTAAAACAGCGAATTTTAATATATATACATGTAAGGTGCAGATTTATTGTACGGATCCCTATGTAAATTCCTTACATTTTTGATTTTAGTAAATCATCTATGTCTTAAACAATAATTTTTGGAGTGAAGAATTCTTTGTGCAAATTCTTTTAGCATGGTTTCAGTGTACGTTCATGATAAGAGCTATTGTGCAAAATACACTAACCAATTAACACTAGGTGGAGACAATACAAGCATGAATGCTACGGTATCTACCCATGTCAAGGCAAGGAGCGCAGCAAGGAATCCGATTAGTGGCGAGGGGGCGTGTTCGTAGGGAGCAGGTGCGTTTGCAACGGTGGGTATACACATACACAAGGATAGCGCAAAACTATATATATGTGGTACAACCACTTATCTTGCGTATTGGTTGAATTATGTCTTCATAGGTTACTAAGAACTTTATAGTCGATATCCTAATATGTTTTTATTGGGTTAAGTTCTGTATCGCCGGGCCAATTTTAGGAAATTTAACGGGTCACTTGGAAAATTTAATTAAGTTTGTGAGAAAGAATGAGTGAAAGTCAGGAAGAGGAGTAGTAAAAGTTAAGAAAGTGGTTATATTCGTTGGTTGTTTTTGACGTAGGCGGCACTATATGTGGAGGCAGATGGACTATATCGCGGAGAGGTACACTTGTTATGATATAGTTACGCGAAGGCTCGTATATGTTAAGACTGTGACATAGATTGTAAAATGTACACAAAAATTTGGACAAGTCTTTAATTTTCCCATTTCATGTCGAGAAGAGAACCCAACCAACCCTTGCGGGGCTTCTAACCATTCCTCCTCCCCCTCCTCCTACTACTACTACTTCATCTTCTTCCATGGATCCGTATAGTAAAACTGCACGCCTAATGTAACGCAATCTAACGTAACATAATGTAATCCTACCAACATAACCGAATGCAGTACATTTTGGTACTTTTTTCAGGCGATACAGCACTAATGCCTTTTTATTGCATACACATTTGAGTTCCAAAAAAACACAACCCATCACTAACTCTCGAACACTTCTATAATTACGCGTCATCAGTTAGCGCACTGACTTCAGGTACTTCAACTTCACTTTGTATACTATGATTAATGGATTCCTTATTGACAATCCGAGTTTAACATCTTACACTTTCATTAATGTGTTTCTACGTAAATACACATTTCACAGGTAAGAATACAACATATTTCGATTATTTACACAATGGTATATTAAGATATTTATTACAAATCTGTCCTGGAAATTTTATAAGTATGTGGTTCCGTACAGTAAATCTGCAACATTTATATATATATATATATATATATTTGTGTGTGTGTGTATCGAAACATCGGAGGAAAGAGGTGTCGTCTCGCTAATATTCAGATTTCTCTTTCTCTATTCAGAAAATACCGAATGGGAAGATTCGCTTACGTAGGAAGTGTGGAATTTGATTGGTTTTTAATTAAGAGTAATGACATGTTTCAGCGTTTCAGAAAGAAAAAAAAAAAAAATTCTATATCCAAATTTCTTTTTTTTCTTTTCTTTTTTTTTTCATTTTAAAAGTGCCGAATGTAGAGATTTCTTTTAACATGGAGATGAGAAATTTGGTAAATAAATTTATAATTAGAAATAAGGAAATATGTGCTTCTAAAAGTTCCGTTTTTAAGTATGAAAAGTAACGAGATGCAAGGACTCGAAAAAAAACGGCTTTTTGGAAAAAAAAAGTTTTTTCTGCTTCGCTTTTCTGCTTGGGAAATTTTGGACTTTTTTTTTTTCCAAATTTTGCTTTACATTGATACAGCAGACTTTGTTTCGCTTCTCTACAGCACAAAAACTCATTTAATTAGTGGTTGATGTAGGTAATAATATAAAACCTAAAATAAACCATGAATTTCGAAAAGACTTTTTTAAATTTCTTAACATATTTACATTATGAATTCCTAAGGATTAACCAATAGATGTAATAATTTTTTAACCTCTTATACACAAAAGTAAGTACTTTTATTTTAAAAAAAATGATACACAAATAACTAGCAAAATTGTATGTAGTATTTTTACTTCAAAATATCACACCCTCTTTTTGAAACAAAATAAAATAAAGCATGAAATAAATACATTTATATGATAATCTTAAAGGCTGCACATCAATAGCTTGGTTTCGGGTGGTTCTACACATTCTTGAAAGTTTTAAGTTTTAACTTCCATATACATTGTATGGATATTTCGAACAAATTTATCATTCATTGATCACATACGTAATAATTTGTTACCACCTATCAGGTGCTTCGGATTTGCAAAATCGGTAAAATTCCGAATTCTAAAATGCACTAAATGTTCCTTAAGCTTGTTTAGAATCGGGCAAGTACCGAATTTTGTGTTCATGGATCATATGTGTAATTGACCGTTCATCTGATCGTGTGGTTTCCTAGGCTTATAACCACCATCACGGTTTACCCAGTCCTGAAGGTTTCTGAATTTTTAACGACAGGAATTAAGCTTTTTTGAAGGGAAAAAAATGGGAAGAATCAATCACTGTTTCAATTCACAAAGGCGACAAAACTTATTGTAATAATTAGCGAAGCATTTCTCTTAACATTATATTAACAAGATTGATTCTATACGCAGATGAAATTATTGGAGATTATCAGTGTTGATTTAGGGAAATCGATCAACTATCGACCAGATATTTACTATTCAATAAATACTCGAAAGCAAATGGGAATATATTACCCAGTACATCAGCTGTTTATTCATTTTAAAAATGTTTATGACTCGGATAGGAGAGAAGTAGTGTACAATTCTTACAGAATTCGGAATGTCGAAAAAGCTAGTTAGATTTAGATTATTTAAAATGTGTTTAAATGAATCCCAGAGTAAAGTCCGAGTAGAAAGATTCTTGTCCATGAGCTTCAACGTCGAGAATTGTCTGAAACAAGGAAATGCGTCTTCGCCAATTATTATTCAACATTGTTCCGGAGTACGCTATAAGGAAAATTAAAGATAGCAACCAAGCCCTAGAGCTGAATGGTATTCACCAGGTTATGGCGTATGCTGATGATGTAAATTTAATAGGGAATGATAGGAGAACAATAGAAAATGCATAGGCTTTACTAAACGCTTGCAACGACATTGGTTTAGAAGTAAATGCAGAGAAAATTAAATACATGTAAGTTCACCGGGATTGTAATACGGCAAATTATGGATGCGTTAAAATATCAAATAATATTTCGATAAAGTGGATACTTTCAAATATCTAGGATCAATATTAACAGACCAAAATCATATCCACAATGAAATTAAATGTCGAGTGAAATCAGGAAATTCGTGTTATTATTCAGTTCAAAATATTTTGTCGTCGCGAATTCTGTCGAGGAATTTAAAGCTTAAAACATATAAAACGATAATCATGCCTGTTGTTCTGTATGGTTGTGAAACATGGTCGCTTGCGATGAGGGAAGAACGCAGACTGAAAGTATTTGAAAATTAAATCCTGAGACGAATATTTGGACTCAAGAGGAACGGGAATGGGGGAAACTTCATAACGAAGAACTGCATAATTTATATGGTTTACTACATCATTACGGTCATCAAGTCTAGGAGGCTCAGGTGGGCAGGTCATGAAGCCAGAATGGAAGAAGGTAGGAACGCTTTCAAAGTTTTAACTGGAAATCCAATCGGAAAACGTCCATTAGGAAAACATAGGGGCAGATGGGAGGACAATATTAAAATGGATCTCGCAAAAATAGGAATACAAAGTAAAAACTGGATCCAGTTGGCTAAGCACAGAAGTCAGTGGAGAGCTTTTGTGAACGCAGCATTGAACCTTCGGATTCCATAAGCCATAGAAAGAGAGAATATATTTAAATTAAGCACAACTGCACAACAACCATGAGTGAGTGGTTAGTTTTTGCACTTCTTTCGGGAAGTCCGGGGCTTAACGCCGAATTCGAGCATTTTAACAAAAGTTTTTCTTAATTCCATCTGTGAATGTAGAGATAGTGCGTGTACTGTGAATCCTGGCCGACTTCCTTTATCGTTTTTAAATCGTTGTTATTACTAATTACCAGCAGTGACGGATTTGCGAAGGGGGTTAGGGTGGGGATGTCTTACAGATTGAAGCCTGTACCCCGAAATTGAGGAATTTCTAAAACAATCGAAATATTTGTTATGCCTTTACTCATAAACTTCAAACTCTCCTCAAATAAAAATTAGGTATTTTTTAAAAATAACTAAAAGTTATTATGAAAAACCCTCCCAAAATACTTTTCTAAATCCGCCACTGATTATCAGTATAAAATGTTCTTCAAGGTTGTATCCGGAAGATTATTGCTGATTACAAAGAAAACGAAATATTAGTTATGTCTATACTCATAAACTTCAAGCTCCTCCCAAATAAGAATTAGGAAATTTTAGATAAAACAAACAATAAGCAGAGAAAAACTTCCCAAAATACTTTTCTGAATCCGCTACTGATTGTTTCTATAAAACTGTATTGAATGTTGTATCCGAAAGATTATTGCTAAATCATTGCACAGCTACAGTATAACAAAAATCTGGAAGTACGCTCTGACGGATATTGAAAAACATAATTTTAACTTATGTGCTAGAAGCTAGAGTAGGCCTACTAATCTCTTAAGAAATGAAACACAGATGACTAAAAACAAATGACGTAGAGAAGAAAAAAAAATGTCGGTAACTCAGAAGTTAAAATAAAGTTAACACGTTGGCTACTAACGTCCCATATAAGGGACACAGCGGGTTTTACGAGGGACCGATTCATAGACATAAACCGCAACCATAGACCGGTCATAAGAGAATTACCTTACCCACAGACCATCTGCCAGAACGAGCCCGAGCGTCTCACACATGGGACGCTGGTCCTTGGTGAAAACCAGTCCCAAATATATTTTTTGTGTCGGTAGCGAACGTGTTAAATATCCTCTACAATTGCCCTCAAATACTACGTACTGTATGTTTACTTTAATTCATAAAACATGTGCTCCATCCATCATGATGGTGAATTCCAGAGCGAAATATGGTATTTAGGTCATGAAATCTTATTTAACTTTAGAGTATACTATAAGAAAGCTATTCAAATAGAAAAATCATGAAAATTTAAAAGGCCAAAATTTCCAAAATTCTCATTTTTTCCCCAAAAGGCCGGCTTTTTATGTGCAAAAAATCATCGATTCAAAAAAGCCGTTTTTTTTTTTTTTTCATCTCTAAAAGTAACTCATTTCTATACTATCCAAATTTCCTTTTCTTTCCTCAGAAAATGATCCATCTAAGCATGCTTAATTTGGAGATGTGAAATTCGGTATATAAATTCTTAATTAAGAGTAAGGGAATACTTTTCGGAAACTCCACTCTAAGCAAGAAAAGGGGTAATTCATAAAATGTTCAAATTTTTCTCTCTTTATTCCAAAAATTCTCAATATTGGAATTTGCTTAAGTTGGAGATGTGCTCTGCGGTACACAATCTATTTATTAAAAGTACGTGATTCAGCACTTGAAAAAAAAAAAAAAAAAAAAAAATCCATATTTGAAGGGGAAAAGAAGCACAATTTCTACAATATTCTAATTTCCGGTTTTATATTTATTACATCTTCCTGTATGCAGAACGAACACTTCTGTTAATACTGGAAAAATTTATCGAGTATTTGTTTTCTTACACTGTGATTCCCCTTGCCCGCAGTAGTCATTTCAGGTTTTGCTTTGGAGGAGGGAGGGGGGAGTTAAGACTTTCCGATATAAATAGTATTATTATGCTATTGATTAAAATGTGTCGACATCTCAAACTCAGGTGGAGCAATTGCCCGCCTGCCCTCCAGAAACGACGTTATTGTATAGTGAAAATGCTTAAGTTTATCTTAGAACCTTATATGTACTAGACTAGGGCCATCGTAACCTGAGCTCTGACAGATCTAACATCGTGTAAGTTGACGACAGTGTTGCGAACCGTCATAGCAAGAAGAATCAAAGCGACCACATGACAGAACGATAAAGGAATCGAATTACTTTATCACTGATTGAATCAGATTATAAGTTGAAATATTTACAAACTAGATATTTAAAAAAAAATAATCGTACTTCACTTTACTCCTCAACATTCCAGCACAACGTAGTTCCACTAGGCCTAAAGTTATTGCCACAATAATGAATACTTTTTTTCTTTATCCACTTATTGACACAACTCTGTCCTTTTGACAAATTTGCTACGTAAATAGAAGTGGGGTTACATGGAACAACAACCGGTCCACCTCCCTATCGCCGCAGGGAGTAGGTTTTCATGGAATTGAAAGCGAAGAGAATAGTGAGTCTGTACGGCTCTTCTAAAGTTCAAGGGCAATGAACCATTATTTGGAATGTCAGGCTGAAATGAGTATAATTTCTAATGATCTTTGTAGGAAATTTGTTGACAAAAGGAAAAAAATGTACCTACATACTCTATATATTACAGAGATTGTTATAATGAGCTTTTCATAAGGACTGATTTAGAAATTGAGTGGTTGGAAAGTAACGAACGTGATCCAGCTATATTTGTCTTTTCGTACAAGACATTTTTTCACCAATATGTGAAGGGGAGGATAGGTTTAGACCCACAAAAATACATTTGGAAACACTAGGTTGTTTCCATGGTAACCGAACAGTGTTGTCGCATTTATACCTACTCATTACTGTGTAAGTTTTTGTGTTGTCAGGTTGTTTTGATTTTTTGTGCTATCATCTCAGTGCATTGGTGTGAATATTGTGTTGTTATTTTCATTCATCAGTGGAACATAGTTTGTATTCGTATTATTCACATAGACCTAAAATATAAATTTAGTATGTCTATGTATGTATGTTTGTGTTTATGAACACAATGCCTGAAGTGCGGAAAGGGGGTGCCCTTGACAAGTCAGGCACGGGAATTTGTTTGAGTTTTACGTCCCGCGGTTATGCCGGTTAGGCTAAAGGAGAACGGGAATTTGTGTTTAATCTTAGGGAATATTTGGAGAAAGAACGTAACGACGGTCCTTTATTGTCATTGAATAAAGTGATTGAAAGAGTAGATTCAGCTTTATACATTAGCCCTACAACTGTGAAAAGAATCACAAAAGAGAAGTGCCTGAAAGACCTCGCTGAACCGACGGAAATTTTATCCACCCTAGGAAAAAAGCGCAAGATTTCTACAGTAAATGGAATTAAATTATCTACAATTGAAAGCCATTCTCTAACGTAAGTAGTTTTCATTAAAAAAAAAAAAAAAGATATAACATTATGGGTCTTAGCAGAGTCGTTCTGACGCGTGTTTAGTGTCATACTAAAGAGTTGAACTGATTTTGAGTTTAACGTCTCTTTCAACAGCGAGGCTATATGAGACGTGGACCTACTGATTAACGTGGAATCCGAACCACATGAGCTCCCGCCGGGAATAGAGCCGGAGTCTCCCATGCCAAAGGCGTACGCTAACCGCTTAGCTACGAAGAAGCCCGATCTCATACTAAAGAGTTTGACTAACATATGTTTCCATGCAGTAGTCAGGCATTTAGTATGACGCTAATCATATGTCAAAACGACTCTGCATAAGGCCCTATGTGTTTAGAAGTAACGGTTGTTTTCTTTACGATTTTGTAAACTATCTTAACGCAATACTAACTTGTTTGTTTCTTTTGTCTAATACTTTCGTCAGGCATAATGTTAAATAATATTTTTGTTGTAATACATATATGATTCATTTCCACAAAATGTGCTCCTTGTTATATTTATATTGTTACAGAAGATAAATGTGGCAACCGCGCTTGATCGCACGTGAGAGTTGTCAGAGCTCTTCTTAGCGCGGCCTTACTCTAATAGTACTATGTATGCTCGCGTGCAGAACTTTCTGACCAATCAATGTGAGTAGTGGTTAAGAATAACAGCTAAAAACAGTCATTTTAGACGTGGCTTTTGATAGTCATTGACAAGAATACGTGGCATACTTTACGACAGATTACATATGTAGTGTTATTTACTTTTATCAATGTTTTTACATTTTATTTTTTTAAACTTAAAGCTCTCGGGTCGGGATGTGGAACTCCCATCGCCCAGTTCTTCGGAAATGCAGTCAGCCACTGGTCCTCAGCAGGGTGGATTGGTTTAAATCACGATTTAAATTAAGATTTAAATCACTTGATTTTTTAAATAAAAATCGTTGATTTAAATCAAATTCTGAAATAAATTAATTTAAAATGAAAATAAGTAAAATCCTATTTCTGTTCTGTTATTTCGATTATGGAAGATGATCATCATAATACAATGAGACTCAAATATATGTAAGCGCAATATGAAAACGAGTATCATGCAGAGGATTATTAGGGAAAATCCCGTTTTGAACGGGTAACGGGGATGAATCCTACTTTCTTCCCTTCGTAACATACGGTTTTTAAATCGTTAACTATTCCAACGGGAAAGTCACCATGGACATTTAAGACGAAAATTCTTTTGTGTCCGATCCCCTCCGAAGCAAAATAAAAACAATCAAAACTTTAGTCGAAATTTATGTACTAAATACATAAAAGTTCCTCGGAATCGTAATACGCAAATTTTGGATGCGTTAAAATATCAAATAATACTTTTGATAAAGTGAATATTTTCAAATATCTAGGATAAATATTAACAGATGAAAACGATATTTATTAAGGCAATAAATGTCAACTGAAAGCAGGGAATTCGTGTTATTATTCAGTTCAAAATCTTTTGTCGTCGCGAATTCTGACGAGGAATTTGAAGCTTAAAATACATAAAACGATAATCATGCCTGTGTTCTGTATGGTTGCGAAGTATGATCGCTTATTATGAGGGAAGAGCATAGACTGAAAGTATTTGAAAATAAGATCCTGAGACGAATATTCGGACCCAAGAGGAACGAGAATGGCGGAAACTTCATAACGAGGAACTACATAATTTATACGGTTCACCAAACACTGTTGGGAGCATCTAATCTAGGAGACTCAGGTGGACAGGTCATGTAGCCAGGATGGAAGAAAGTAGGAACAGTTTCAAAGTCTTAAGTGGAAAACCAATGGAAAAAGAGCATTAGGAAGACCTAGACACAGATGGGAGGAAATATTAAGATGGATTTCACAGAAATAGGAATACAAATTAGAAACTGGATCCAGTTGGCTAAGGATAGAAATCAGTGGAGAGCTTTTGTGAATATGGCATTGAACCTCCGGGTTCCATAGACCATAGAGTTAGTTACTTAATTTTAGGCGAAGTTTATGTACTTTATATGTATTTCGTGCTGCTAGCTAGTTCCGAGTTTTTAAAAATATGTCCCTGCCAAATATCAGTAATTTTAGTGAAAAGAAAAGTGTCATGTTGATAAATGTTGCTGTACTTTTTCTTTAATGCTTAAGAAACATTGTTTGGGATTGAAATAGGTTAGCGATTAGGAATTAATTCAAAATTCAACCCTAATACATTCACTTAAGTGGCATAATTGACATTTAATACTAATTCTAATGTTTCTTCTTCAGTTAGCGACTTGTATTATACAAGGAGAAAGATTTGATTTAAATAAAAAAAATCGATTTAAATTTTAAAAATCAACAGAAATGATTTTTAAAAAATCATGATTTTTTTCCACCCTGTCCTCCAGGTTGGGGGTTATGCCGAGCCGATCAGCCGGCATTTAATACCTGTTATCGAGCATAGTACAAAGATAAGCCTCGGATGTGGACTGCTTTCTGGATGCCAATCTCGCTATGATCAGTTTCTGATAATTGAATTTGTGATCTGGAAGACGAATCTGCCTGGAGCCATTGGACGGAAGAGTGAAGCGCATGCGCACTTAGAAGAACTGGAGAGAGAGTTGCTCTAAATGATTGGTGGGGTCTTGGGAAGTAGATTGTCCGTGGACGTCGTTCTCCATGCGAGGTAGACGTGCACCCATCCCGGCCGACTGTTGTGTGCATCAAATATTCGTGTTGTTCGGTGTTCAGTTCTTGAAAGTGTAAAAAATACAATATATATATATATATATATATATATATATATATTAGGGATGGCCAATTCCGGAATTCCGGAAAGTAAAATCGGAAAATTCCGGAATTCGGAAAAATTCCGGATTTCGGAAAAATTCCGGAATTCGGAAAAATTCCGGAATTCGGAAAAAATCCGGAATTCAGAAAAATTCCGGAATTCGGAAAAAATCCGAAATTCGGAAAAAATCCGGAATTCGGAAAAATTCCGGATTTCGGAAAAAATCCGGAATTCAGAAAAATTCCGGAATTCGGAAAAAATCCGGAATTCGGAAAAAATCCGGAATTTGGGAAAATTCCGGATTTCGGAAAAATTCCGGATTTCGGAAAAATCCGGAATTCGGAAAAATTCCGGATTTCGGAAAAATTCCGGATTTCGGAAAAATTCCGGAATTCGGAAAAAATATTTTTTCTTTTTGTAATCCTAAGAATTTTGTTCAAATGCAAACGAACAAATTTCCTTTTTGTAATCGTAAGAATGTATGATGCAAGTTAAGCTGAAACTTACATCCTAAAGTATACACTACTCAATCTTCCCATGGTTAATGAGATGTAGTCCAAAAGTACGATGTACTCCTAATATTTAATTTTTGTTTTACTGTGATATTGTCCAGAGGTAAGACATATATCACACTGAGATAAACAACTTGACATAATGAAGATGTTATCATACGTAGTTTTCCAGAAAATCGTGAGAAACGATTTTTTATGAAGTTAAAATATGCGTCGCTTGTTGCCAGTGTGATGCAATTGATAACTTTTATGCTGGAATAGTCTTATTATTATTATTATTATTATTATTATTATTATTATTATTATTATTATTATTATTATTAATCGTTTATGTACTGTAAAAGAAAAATATGAACCGTTAAGTAGTAGATTTTATCTGTTGTTTTTTGATATCTTCTAACAGTAATAACAAATTGCTTGTAAATACGCAATGATTATCAAGGACAATGGCATATTAATGTAAGGACTACTCTGCAGACTAGCAATAAACAATAAACAATAACAGATAAACAATAGTCCCCCCCCCCCAAAAAAAAAAAGTAACTAACTTGGGCACGTCAGAATGTTTGCGAGAATATAGGGACGCATTGAGACTAGCAAAAAACGTGGTGTTATTATTACTCAAAGGGCCGTACGATGGAGGCATTAACGTTAATGTTAATGGCACGAATGAGCACTTACTTGCTCTAACGGTTAACCTCATTTTTGAGATGATTCTTAGAAGTGGGCGTGTTGGCATGCAGTTGGAGTACTAACGATTTGCGTCACTATCGAACACTAACGTAGCACTAGCGACGTTTAAAGTCGAAATTGGAGTCTGACATAAGTGGCTTGTCAACTTCACGGACATTATATTTTCCTTGAATGCGAGAATTTTGCGCCCGGGAAATTTCCGCCCTACCACAAAAATAGGAAAAAATGCGCTCGCAATATGTTTGCACTGGGATGTTTGCGCCCTACCCCAAAAAGAGGGGAAAATGCACCGGCTATATATTTGCACTGGGATGTTAGCGCCCTACAATTCAACTTATTATTGTATTGTTTAAAGTAACTTCCACTCGCACTTGAACTAGGCTTGCCTCTCATCGTCTCTGTGAGTTACTCCATCCGTTATAATATTCCGAACAAATGAAAAAAAATACAATTTTAGTTCACTAAAGGGCAATCCATACAAATACAATTTTTCATTATACTACAAAATTTACAATAAACGTATAAATGACTGATATATAATTATTTATTAATATAATCAAAGAGTATAATTTAATCTACAAAAGGCTGTTTGGCTCTACCCAGATATCTCTGTTCACAATCCTTGCGAGTTGTTTGGCTTTTCAGGACACACAATATAGAAAAGAAAATGTAAAGTGAATGTAAAATCAGTTCAGTAATATTATCAAGAAAACTATGTACAGTGTGTTTACTTGCTGGAATTACACTTCAAACACACAATTGCGTTCAGTCGTTCTTTCAGGTAAAATGTTCCGGGGGGCACATTTAGTATTCCGGAGGGGGGTCACTGCTGGTACTATTCTATTTATTATTATATTATAGACGTATTATTTTGGTCTCCTCCGAGGGGGCACTCTGAGAGCTCTGGGGAGGCCAGTGTTCCCCCAAAATCATCTCTGGAAGAAGCAGTGATTGCGTTGATCCGTTGTGTTCTTTTGGCTTATATTGAAGTTTATTCTCCCCTTATATAGCCACAATGAAAATAAATCACAAATGGCATGGTTGTGGGGGGAGGATTGTTTATGCTGTAATGTCAGTCCCTCCGAGCAAATGCGTAAGCTCCAATAGGTTCTTTTATTTCGCAGGGCTCAAACTTCCCGGTGGAGGTACATCGCAGGCGCAATTTTCCCTGTTCTTGAGGTAGGGCGCAAATTTCCCAGACGCAAAATTCTCGACACCGTTCGAATGACCTCGGAAGACGATATCTTTTTCAATACTTTTTTTTATATTCTTTTACTCGAGATTTCTTCATAGCTTCTTATTAAAATACTTACTAATATATCCTCATTTTATTGTCCTAACCAATCAATATGGGTATGTTGTCAGTAAAATATTTAGATTGATCGAGCCTCTGGTGTGTAACCACAGTATTTCATATCATGCCCCCATTAGAAATCTTGGCTAAACGAACCAATATATGTTGCCAATAAAATAGTTTAGAATGATTGAGCCCCTGGTAAATAACCACAGTATTTCGTGACAGACCCCCCCCTTCCTATTACCATATTCTAGCTACGTGCCTGACTCAGCTAATTCTCTACATTCTTTACCAAGCACACATTTTCTAAAGCGGAAAATGCTCTCTAAATACCTAAGCTCATTATTTTCAGCAGATGCACAAACTGGGTAATATTCTATCTACATGAATGTTATATATGTCGATTACTGGAAACCGCTTCTCGCTATCTATTACCATATTTACTATATAATGATTAACGTTAAAACCGGAAATGGTTGATTTGTACCGCTTCCGGTTTGAATATTACATTCATCAGGGAACTCGATTCTTAACTACTGACTCTGTACATCATGGCCAAAATTGATTGGTAATCCATCAGATAGTTCTTGAGACTGTTTGTTTCACTGACGGACAGAATGAATATATGGCTATAGAGTTTTGATAAACTAAATTCGTTAATGAGTGATGATGGAACCAAGAGTACCACCGGGAAAATTTTCGAACACAAAATTAGCCATCGAAAACCCACATGTCCTGGGTTAGAATACCATAGATGAAAACTCTACCACTGAGTCATCAATCACCCGCTTATTAGTTTTGTTAATTATTATATTAATATAAATTAATGAATGCCTGCTTATGTTAATTATTGAACAATTACATAATGATAAAGGATTTAGTATTCTTCGGGATGAGTTTGAAAAGGCTATATCCGAGATTAGGAATGAAAAGGCAACAGGAATAGATAACATACCAATAGAATTCATTAAAAATATAGGAGACAAGGGAAAGAAAGAATTGTGGCGACTATGCAATGAAATATATGAAACAGGAGAATGGCCAAGAGACTTTCTAAAAACGATCATGATACCGATGGCTAAGAAATCGAAACCAAAGAGATGTGAGGATTATAGAACTATTAGTCTCATATCTCATGCAGCTAAAATTCTGCTCCGAATACTGAACAGAAGGTTATATGAAAGAACAAATAAAGAGGTTGAGGAGGAGCAGGTCGGGCTCAGAAGAGGCAAGGGCACAAGAGATGCAATTGGATTATTAAGGGCGATCGGTGAAAGATTTATAGAAAAAGGGAAAGAGGTGTATGTTATATTTATTGCTCTTGAAAAGGCTTTTGACCGCGTGAATTGGGAATTGTTGTTGGGAGTTCTAACGAAGATAGGGTTGGAATTGAAAGATAGAAGACTAATAAGAAACTTATACATGAACCAACAAGTAAGTGTTAGGATAGGGGAAGAACTGACGGAAGAGAGTGCAATTGGAAGGGGAGTTCGACAAGGATGCTGCCTCTCGCCAACACTATTTAATGTCTATCTAGAAGAGATAGTGAAAAAGAGCCTACATGATGATGATGGCATTTCGGTAGGAGGTAGAATGATTAGATGTATAAGATTTGCAAACGATATGGCGCTTGTTGCACAATCTGAAAAGAAAATCAATAAAATGTTAGAAAAAATGAGAAAGGGCTTTGAAGAATATGGGATGAAAATAAATATTAGAAAGACAAAAGCCATGGTGATTGGAACGAAGGGGTCTGTGTCAAATATAAAAGTAGGAGAGGAGAAAATAGAACAAGTGAATAGTTTTCGATACCTGGGTAGAATTCTTAGTAATGACATGAAATGCGAACGTGAAATAAAAGCAAGGATAGGAATGGCGAAAGAAGCCTTTAAAAGAAAGAAAAGTCTGTTTTGTGGGACCTTGAACAAAGGGTTGAGAAAAAGACTCATAAAATGCTTCGTGTGGAGTGTTGTACTGTATGGGGCGGAAACGTGGACATTACGTAAAGGTGACGAAAATCGACTGGAAGCCTTCGAAATGTGGGTGTGGAGAAGAATGGAAAGAATTAGTTGGGTCGAGCGGAAAACGAATGAGAGAGTGTTAGAAATGGTGGGTGAGAAAAGAACACTTCTAGATATTATTAGGAAGAGGAAGAGAAACTGGTTGGGACATTGCCTAAGAAGAGATTGTATCATGAGGGACATCCTAGAGGGTATGGTGGCGGGAAAGAGAGGGAGGGGGCGAAGGAGACTACAATTAATGGATGATATTAAAACAGAAAGATCATACGCGAAGACGAAAAGGTTAGCGGAGGACCGTGGAGCATGGAAGGTTCTCAGCTGCGTGAAGTGACCTGCCAATAAAGGCAGAATACCTATGATGATAACATTGTATACTTCGTAAAGTCAAAAATTATAAATTTGTATTTACTGTACATACAGTGAGCGCAGAAAGTGTTCGTACACCTATGCTATTGAAACGAGAATGCCTGCGAAAAAGAAACAGAAAATTTAAGAAGTGTAATAACACACACAATATGAATAATGAAAACTAAGCTTTATGAATATATCAATAAAGAACCACAAAGAGAAGTTTAATGGTCAGAAAGTAAATAAATTCCGTAGAAAATGTATAGAGTAGACGCAAAAAGTGATCGTACACCTGACGTACGAATACGAAACAAAGATACCACAACTGGGGTTCACTAGTATTCACCTGAGTATACACCTCTGTATAGCATGACGAGTAACAGAATAAGTTTAGTTGTGAATAGGAGTGAAAAAACTGCACGGTGGGCTGTCGAAATGGGAAGCAACCGAACAGAAACAAATGAGGAGAAGAGAAAAGTAATTATTAAAGTGCATAAGAAGGGTAAGTCTTTGAGAAAGATAGCAAACCTCAGGGGCAGATCCAGAGGGGGCGATCGGGGCCATCGCTCCCTCCCCCCACAAGAGGAAACTTTCTTATTTTATATATAAATAAACCCATCCATAACAAGTTTGGAGCTCTTAAAAGTAGCAGTATTACTGCTGACCGCCCCTTCCCCAGAAGTCCGTCCTGGATCGCCCCTGTATAGAGTAGCCACAATCGAGTATTTTCCGCTGTATGTTTGGAGTCGTTGTCTTGCTGAACAATAAATTGTTTTCAAGAACCATCTTCTGCGCACTAGTATGGAGATATTCCTTTAATATGTTAATATACACTTTGTGGATCATCACTCCATCGATAAGGTGGAGACGACCCACTCCTGAGGCACTCATACAACCCCAGACGAGCACGGACACTCCTCCGTGTCTTACTTTAGGGACGAGATTTTGTGGATTCATCTCTGTATTCACCTTGCGCCATACCATACGCCTCCCATTGGACTCGATAAAATTAAATTTACTTTCGTCCGAAAATATGACCCTATTCCAGAAAGAAGCCTGATCCCTTATCTTTATACTCTATTTCAAACTTTAGTCTCTTTATACGATTTGTCTTTTCACCCAGAACATTTTCCTGGCTATCCGACCATGATACCCTGCAAATATTTCGCACTGTACTAGCTGATACTTTAACACCGCGTGTTTCCAGATCCGTTGCCAATTGCACAGCACTACTTTTTGGAACCTTTTTTCTTTCCCTAATAATGTAACGTTTATCTTGTTCACTCAACACTCTTGGTCTTCCAGTTCTTTTTTTTTATTATTATTATTTTATGGTTTCGCACAGTGATAGAAACATTATACATCGCAATTATTGTTTGTACTGTTGAACGAGGCCTGTCTGCAAGGTTTGCCAGGGGCGGATCCAGGACGGACTTCTGGGGGGGGAGGTCGGCGGTAATACTGCTACTTTTAAGAGCTCCAAACTTGTTATGGATGGGTTTATTTATATATAAAATAAGAAAGTTTTCTCTTGTGGGGGGGGGGGCGATCGCCCCCCTTTGGATCCGCCCCTGACTCTATAATACCTTGAAACAGCTTCGCACACCTCGCCAATCCCCAGACATGAACCCCATAGAACATCTATGATTTGTTCTGGAGACAAGAATCAGAAGGCACAGCTTGTCTACTAAAGAAGGCCTAAGAAAAGCTATTCAAGAAGAATGGGACATAATCAGTCCCGAAACTACAGAACTACGAACTACTACAGGTGAAATCAATGCCACGAAGACTACAGACAATCATTAACGCACAGGGTATTCCCACAAAATATTAAATAACGTAATATACTTTATAAGCATTAATTCAAGCAGAAGTGTACGGTGACTTTTTGCGTTTACAAAAAAGGAATTCTCTCTTTTCTTCTGAACAAAACAGTGATTGTGTTTGTTTGGCCTTTCTCTTGTATATAGAAATAAAATGTATGAATGTGTAGTCTTAATTCTGGCTATATACAGTATATATTTTCCACCTCCCGTTCTCATGCTAGCTGTTTTCAATATAAAGTATGCCCGGTGTACGAACACTTTCTGCGCTCACTGTAGGTATGTTGACAATAAGCGAATGTTATTAGAATATTTGTTGAGATTTATTTTCCTTCACTGCCTTTCGCCTGTTTAAAAAGTAGTTTGCAGTGCTTTGGAGCAGCTGCAGGTGGGAACGCGATAATGTTTGAGACATACCGGCGACTTTTTTGTGTGTGAAAATAAGACCTTTCTCATAAAGTAGTAAATAACTGCAGTAGCAGTTGTCTACGTAAATGATAAAGACATATCCAACTACAAGAAATTAATACAGTATATATAGCCTATTCATTATTGTGTTTCCTTTTAACATCTACTAGCTAAGGATGGGCAATTCCAGAATTTTTACTTTCCGGAATCCGGAAAGTAAAATCGGAAAAATTCCGGATCTCGGAAAAATTCCGATTTTTTCTAAATTCCGGATTTTTTCCGAATGTCGGAATTTTTCCGAAATCCGGAATTTTTCCGAATTCCGGATTTTTTTCTGAATTCCGGAATTTTTCCGAAATCCGGAATTTTTCCGAATTCCGGAATTTTTCCGAATTCCGGAATTTTTCTGAATTCCGGAATTTTTCCGAAATCCGGAATTTTTCTGAATTCCGGAATTTTTCTGAATTCCGGAATTTTTCCGAATTCCGGAATTTTTCTGAATTCCGGAATTTTTCCGAATTCCGGAATTTTTCCGAATTCCGGAAAGTAAATTTTCCGATTCCGGAAAACAAAATTTCCGGAATCCGGATTCCGGAAAATTTTGGCCATCCCTAATATATATATATATATATATATATATATATATATATTAAAACAAGAAAGTAAATATAATAATCATAAAAGCACAACATATAAAAAATACGCCACATTTTGTTCTCTTGTGTGCTGATGAAGTCGATCTTTTTATTTAACAGATTGTTAATTTTAGCTTCTTTTTTTTTTTGTGTGTGTTTTTCCGAAGCCTGCGTTTCTGTCGACTGGAATAGTTTTGTTGCAAATCCATTCCCCTTGACCGCATTGGCCCCTTGCTTATTCTACGGTGAGAGCGTGCTTATGGGATAGCTAGGGGAGTAGCGTAAGTTCTGTTTCCAAGCGTCCTGGTGTGAAGTTGCGGCGTTCACACTTATTTTCTATTTGTCAATGTGTAACTTCTTCCATGGTGACTCTGGAATTATTATTTTTCTGACCAGAGTATGTACCTCTTTATTAAAAATTAAAATATTTCGTCACAGTTTCCATAACGTAACGTTATCTTCCTCAGACGTTAATATTTATATTCATGTTAATGTAGGTAATAGATTCCTTTAGTATGTCTTCGTTCTTTTCCTTTCGGTCCATAATATGCGCAGCATTCTGCGCCAGCACCACATTTCAAATGCTTCCAGCTTGAATATTTCAGCTTTTCTCAACGTCCACGTCTCTGATCCGTAAAGCGGTACGCTCCATACCAGGGTCTTAATAAATCGTTTTCGAACGTCCAGCGACACTTTTCTTGATGTTAGCAGTCCTCTTTTCCTATTGAATGCTTGTTTAGCGTGCGCTATTCTGAAATTTATACAACTTTTTCACTTCTTCCATCCGAGGATATTAGACTTCCTAAGTAGGGGAATGTCTTAACGTCTTTAATTTTCTCTCCCTCTAGCCATACGTTTGCCCCTTACTGTACTGCTCTTGTGTACTTTATCACTTTGGTTTTCTTCTTATTTATCTTCATTTTACATGTTTTGTCCAGTTGGTCGTTCAAATTTGAAAGTGCTTTCTGCAAGTCTTTTTCGTTCTCTGGTGTCAGTGCTATGTCATCAGCGAATCTTATTGTGCTGAAAATCTGTCCATTTACATTTACTCCTTTCCCGTTTTTATCAAAGAATTCTTTCATATCCTTTCTGTATAGACGTTGAACAGGAGAGGAAAGTCCACATCCTTGCCTTAGTCCTTTACTTATTGCTACTTCCTTCAACAGCTGTCTGGTTCCTACACAGTTGGTGTATTATTCTTCTATCTCTGTAATCCATCTTCAGATTCTTCAGCGCTCTGAACATAATATTTCAATCTACGTTGTCAAAGCTTTTTCTATATCTACAAATGCTATCACAATTGGTTTGTTTATTCGGATGTGCTGTTCCATAATCAACCGTAGACTTAGTATTGCTTCCCGTGTTCCCCTTTCTCTCCTGAATCCAAATTGGTCTCCGATAGCCGTTCTTTGATTTTCCTTCCATTTGTTGTGCGATAATTTTGCACAGTATTTTTGATGCATAAGAAAGCAAACTTATCGCGCTCTGTGTTCTTCGCATTTCCGTGCACCTTTTCTTTTCGGGATAGGAACCAATATGCTTTTCTCGAAGTTTCTTGGTACATTATGGAAACTGTTACGAAATATTTTAATTTTTAATAAAGAAGTACATATTCTGGTCAGAAAAATATTCATTATTTATCAATGCGTATTTAACATTAACATTTCATGGGTACTAAACTTTAAAATCGGGTCCGGGCTCACCTTCTTGTTAAGAAGCCCAAACCAAACGAAAGTGAGATAAAATCTCAAGATTTCGACTGTGAAAAAGACAAATATCGTGATGCGTGTAATTCGATATCTTGCAATTAAAGATAAAGATGCTGATAGTGCCAATGCTGAAGCTAACCGTCCGAGTACTATTAAGGGCTTGTTCCCTTTCCATATTAATAAAGTAATTACTTGTAACGCCGGAAAGATTAAGGATATCAAGAAATTTTGGAATGGCACCTTATTGGTGGAAACGGTCGATGCGAAGCAAACAACGAGGTTACTAAAATTGCCTAACATTGGACCAGTAACGTGTCGGTAAAACCCATGGTTTACTTAACGTCTTTCGCGGTGTAATATCATGTCGGAACCTTCTGAACGCCACCGAGAAGAAGACTAAATCGGAGCTGGCTGATTAACATGTTGTAGAGGTAGCGCGCATCAAAGCTAAGAAGTTAGGCGCACTCGTTGCCACTTAGTAACAGATTCTTTCAGTTTGCCTACATTTCCGGACCACGTGAAGTCTGATTATTATTGACTTAAGGTCCATCCCTACATTCCCAGTCCCCTACGCTGTTTCAAATGTCAACACTTCGGGCACACCACCACGTCGTGTAATGCGAGAGCTGCTCTTTGTGCGAACTGTGGACAGGATAGTCATGGTGCGGAACCTGTACAGCAACCAAGCCTTTTGTGTCAACTGCTTGGTCTCGGGACAGTCCAGCCTTTCAACGTGGGAGACGTATCCGAGAGCTAATGGTTGTTGAGAAGATCTCTGTTGCTGGTGCTTAAGTCACTTAAAAAAAGAAAGCATCCCTTCCTCGCTTTCTGTGCCCCTACTGTTGCTGCTACTTCTTGTAAATCTGTGGCAACCCAGACTTTTGACGTTTCCACTCAAACTGATCTTGTTCCTGACAAAAGTCCAGAAATTCCGACCCTAGTTGCATTGGCTCCTAAGTCCCCAGCTATTAGTGGTGGTCTTCGGTGAACACCAGCTCATCGGCGTTCTTTCCCCGAAAAGACCAAAATCTACACATGTTCGTAAGCCACCTGCAGTTCCTTTGAAATCTGACATGGTGGAAAATGAACTAATGAGTGGAGTGTTCTTGGCCCCGTGGAAAGGTTCGCCTGAATTTACTTTCTTACTTCTTTTACTCTTTTTATTTTTTATTGTTATTGTTATATATTTTTCTATTGTTACTATTATTTCTATTTATTGGTATTTTTATATATTTTCCCTGTTGTTACTATTATTATTATTTATTGTTATTGATATTTACTATTGCTTGTTATGGTTATATATTTGAAATAAGGACTAAAGCTTTCCTGGTGTCGTGATGAATATAGTTGTTCTCGGGCAATCAGCCGGGTGAATTCTACGTCGTCCAACGTTTCGAGAACCGGTAACATTGTTCTCGTCTTCAGGGTGAAGTGTGAGAGACCAAAAACAGAAGCCTTTATTATATAGATGTTGCCAGGAAAGGGGCGGAAGTTGATTGGTACCACGTATGTTTCCCTATGAAAATAAAAAGAAAGAAAGAAAGAAAAAGGCAGCTCAATGGGTTTTAATAAATCTATTCGTACATTTAAAACCGTGCACTTACTTCAAGTACCGTTTAAGCATTCATGTTCTATTGTACATACGAAACTATGAAATCCCCTTTTGGAGTCTTGGTGGCTTAGTGATAGAGCGCTCAATTCTGACGCGAAGAGTCCCTGGCGTTCGATTTCAGCTCCTGCTAAGTGGGCTTTGTTGGACAAACATCTTATCCATCGGTTCTTTTGGGATTTTTCCACTTTCGTCATACCACCATTATTATCCACTTCAGCATCACCGTCTTCCTTAGCCTCGGTGCATAATCGTGAGACATTGAACTAAAAAATTAAAATGAAAAACGTGTACGACAAAGGGGATCCGTGAAGACTCATCTTCATTTCATGGATCGCATTTTGCACCACTGACATTCGTTTATATTTTGATTTCTAGAAAGGAGGAAGTAGACAGTTTTGTAGAGTAACAAAGAAGTGGATATATGGTGGGAAAAAAATCATTAAAAAAAAAAAATCATTGTTGTTGATTTTTTATTTAAATCGATATTTTTATTTGAATGAAATCTTTCTTCTCGTATAATGTAAGTCGAGAACTGAAAAAAAAATATTAGAAATTAGTATAAACTGTTAATTATGCCATTTAAGGGAAAGTATTGGGGTTGAAGTTCGGATTAATCCCAAATCGTTAACTTATTTCAATCCCAAACAATGTTTCTTAAGCGTTAAGGAAATTTGGCAGGAACTCTTTTTTTTTTTTTTTTTTTTAACGGAATTAGCTTGCAGCACGAAATGCATATAAAATACATACATTTCGCCGAAAGTTATAAAATTTAGTATAATTTAGTGTAGACAAATCCCAAAGTAAAGTCCGGATAAAGCAGATTTTTGTCCACGAACTTTCACGTCGAGAATGGCCTGAAAGAAGATGAATTGTCGCTATTATTATTCAACTTTGTCCTGGAGTACGCTATAAGGAAAATTAAATATAACAAACAGGGTAATGGTATGCTGGTAATGGTATGCTGATGATGTAAATTCCATAAGGAATGATAGGAGAACAAAAGAAATAAATGCAAAGGTCTTATTAAACGCTTGCAGGGACATGGGTTTACAAGTAAATGCAGAGAAAACTACATACATAGAAGTTCGTCGAGATCTTAATACGGCAAATTATGGATGTGTTAAAATATCACATAATACTTTTCATAAGGTGATACTTTCAAATATCTGGGATCAATATTAACAGACGAAAACCATAATCACGAAGAAATTAAATGCCGACTAAAAGCAGTGAATTCGTGTTATTATTTAGTTCAATATCTCTTGTCGTCGCGAATTCTGTCTAGGAATTTAAAGCTTAAAATATATAAAACGATAATCATGCCTGTTGTTCTGTATGGTTGCGAAACATGGTCGCTTAGACTGAGGGAAGAACGTAGAATGAAAGTATTTGTGAAAAAGGTTCTGAGAAGAAATTCGGAACCAAGAGGAACGGAAATGAGGAATGGCGGAAACTTCATAACGAGTAACTACATAATTTATACGATTTACCAAACATTGTTGGAATCATCAAGTCTAGGAGGCTCAGGTGGGCAGGTCATGTAGCCAAGACGGAAAAAAGTAGGAACACTTCAAAGTCTTAACTGGAAGTCCAATCGGAAAACGACCATTAGAAAGTCCTAGACGCAGATGGGAGAACAATATCAAGATGGCTCTCGCAGAAATGGGAATACAAAGTAGAAACTGGATCCAGTTGGCTAAGGATAGAAGTCAATGGAGAGCTTCTGTGAACGCGACGTTGAACCTCCTGGTTCGATAGGCCATATTATCTTCCATAATCGAAATAACAGAACAGAAACGGGATTTTACGTATTTTCATTTTAAGTTAATTTATTTGGGAATTTGATTTAAATAAACGGTTTTTATTTTAAAAATCAAGTGATTTAAATCAATCCACCCAGGTTGATTAAATGGATGTTTTTAAAAATACTTAAATGGATTTTTTTTTTAATCTCATTTCCAGTTGCCAGTTTGCTTTCTTACAATAAGATTATGCGATGAAAAGGCCTTTGCAACATATAGTAATCGTACTATACATCACATAATCCCCCAGATACCAAGAAGTATTGGGAGATTACTCAGTCTCATTACCGTTAGTGTTGGGAAGGTAGATCTTTAGTAATTTCTTTTTTTAAGTGAAGCAATTTCAATTTGTAATTAACTAGCACATTGAGTTTGTTGTACTAATACGTGAGTAAAATAAAAAAAAAATCGTAGTCTCATTGCTTTTTGTTCCACATTATAGTTGAACGCCGTTACAACGAATTTGATCGAGCAAAAACAAAATTCATTATGCATGAATCCCAAACCTTTTTTTTTTTTTTTAGATGATATTCTGTTCTTGTGGTGATTTCTTGATAAATACATATTTTCAGTCAATTCTAAATCTATGCAATTATTCTAAGAAAAATTGAAGAAAGAATTAAACAGCAAGTTTATTATTTCAATCCAAGTTTTAAAGTATATGTTTGGAGGTGTTTTTTTTATTTTTATTTTGTTTTTTTATGCGGATTTTACCTCCCCCTAAGAAATTGGAAGTTTTAAGCCTGGAGGAAGTTCTGACAGCCTTGCTTGCGACTGACTATAAAAATGCCAGACACTGAGTTTGGCGGCGTTCTACACAACATACGGAGTGGCATCACTGATCGGCAGTTGTACACGATGAAATCGTCTAGCGTATAATATGTACCGTAGAGTTCTAATTAGAATGTCGTGTTAAAAGAGACCTTTGGGAAAACCAAGCAAGATCTTAGGTAGGTATGTACAAGAGTCGTTCAAGGTTGACCGGGACTTTTAGTTCTTCAGAGGAAACAGATAGCACAAGAAGCACCAAACTATGTCATTTTCGAAGTATTCTCCGTGCGCGTCAAGGCACCGTTGCCATCGTTGTGCTAAGCTCCCTGATCCTTTGGCGTACAAAGAACTTGGTTGTTGTCCTAGCCACTGGAGGACATCGTTCCGCAGTGCTTCATCTACCGTGAATTTCTTCCCTCCCAGATGGTATTTAAGGGGTGGAAACAAATTATAATCACTAGGGGCTAAGTCTGGACTGTAGAGGGGGCAGAACTTCCAGCGCATTTCGGCCACAGTTGTTGTCACATTGGTCGTGTGGGGGCAGGCATTGTCATGGAGAAGAATGACATTTCCAGACAACATCTCAGGTCTTTTCTTGCGAATGGACTTTCGTACAGCACCAGTCAACAATGTGGAGTAATACTGGGCATTAGTCATTTGCTTCAGCACGTGCGATATTCACTGGTGTGACTGCAGTCGGGCGAATGTGTCCATGCGCTCCATTTGCCAGCAGCTCCCGTCCTTCACGAAACTGTTCACACCATTCGTACA
This sequence comes from Thermobia domestica, assembly GCF_964235325.1. Lineage (NCBI taxonomy): Eukaryota > Metazoa > Arthropoda > Insecta > Zygentoma > Lepismatidae > Thermobia > Thermobia domestica. The sequence continues at coordinate 161,164,708 of NC_137458.1, forward strand.
CTCTTGTCCGTGACATCGTTTGTTCACCATACTGTGCTTGCAATCTCCTGAAAATCTCAGCTAGTTAACTTTCTCCTTCACAAGAAATTTGATTATACACCACTGCTGCACAGCCAGCCACACTACTTGCCACCATATTCGCTGCAACTGCTGCGCATGCGCCAAATACGTCATGCCGGGCGCTAGTTACTCGAGAAGGAATACAATACGTCACCCGCAAGTTTCATCATGATCCGGCTATTCATCGATTATTTACACACGAAAATCCCGGTCAACCTTGAACGACCCTTGTAATAACAATCGAGACTGGATTGGCTTGGCAAATGATAAAATTAATGGAGAGGTCGTGTTTTGTAGCAGTGAGCCTTGTAATTCCTTGTGGAATATTAGTAGTTAGTTGGAGTCAGTTTTGTGCAGAGGACATAAATTTACAGTCAGTAATACAGGATGAAATGCATGAATCAATTTATACGAAGAAGTCAGTAAAGCTGATTTGTATCTTAACTCAATTTTAGACAGGACGAAACATGGAGGACGAAGTAAACTGAGATTAATCCCTTAAAATTCGGTGCTCGTAGAGAGACTTAAGTTGAGTTCATTTATTTCGAGTTCGTTTTGTTTTGAGTTCGTTGCTTCTACTAGTATTTGTATGCCAAATAGGCGTGCACGTTTTAAAATTATTTCTCGCTCATTTAGTTTTCATCTCTTATATTGCATATATTTCTAATAGCACTTGTCAATCGATTTTACACTCTTTTAAAGTACGTTGTAAATATAAACTACATATATGATATTTGGTAAAATATACTGATAAATCCTGAGGATAGGTACTTTCATTTGTCATAATTATTGGGCCTTCATTTGTGATTGCAGTTATGCATACCTTTTACATTGTAATTCTGATTTATATGCATTTGTCTTATAAACTTGGTAATCTCCTTTTAAGGTATTTTTAAACCCTGCATTGTGTGGCTATATCTGTTATTATTTTAGTATACATTTGCACATTTACATATTTGTCATATCGTGTATGAATGTTATTTCCAAAGATAGATACACTTATTTACTTAGCAGAGCTAGGCTGCACAAAATTACAGAACAGTATACTGATGTGATGGCTTCTATTCAATGCCTAATAGTAAGAAAAGAGTTTCTGTAGACTGCACGTCTTCTGTCTGAAACAGTTACATTAGAAATTACAATATTTTGCAGTAACTTTAGTCGCTCTAGTGAAGTTCTTCGTTTATCGCGCTCCGAGCAAAAATAATTATTTGTACAAGTATGTATCCTTCGTTAATGACTACTCATACCTACACATCGTTCTTTCTTTCAGAGCCAGCAAGATTAGCTCTCCAGTGACAGTTCTTGAGGTTCCGTCACACTATGGCTACTGTATCTTGGTTGCTGTTGGATCGGCATTTGTCGTAGCGTGGAAAGCATATCAGGTATATTGTCTGTTTGAGACTTAGGTATTACTGAGAGAGAACACTTTTTCCCATGGCAGAATAACGAGGAAAAACCATAATTATGTCAATAAGTATTCTTCTATTAGTGGCAGACCACTTTACGCTACTCTCCCTCTATCTTCGTCGTCATAGCGTAACGAATTACAAGCGATCCATTACCATAATCTCTCTCTCTATTGTTTTCCTTGGTATCGTACTTTCTATGACGGCTATCAGTAGAAAATATAGTAGAATGCGGTTAAATATTTCTTGTGACTTAGCAAACTATTTTCTAATAAAATAGAAATATTTTTACTTTTATGTTGCTTTGGTTCTTTAATTGATCCTGATATTTCGTCCACCTATTTTTCTGCAGACATCTTCCGAGTTTCAGCTTAATTCCGCAGGCAAGTGCGACTTCTACATCTTCATTTTATTTTGAACGTAAAATGTACGCTATAGATTTTGCTATGAAAACACCGTAAATAAGCTTATACGTCATGAAAATAAGGTAATTTGCAACAATGGACGCACGTATTTCGTGTAATCGTAGTGGTGGTTATCAACAATTTTCTGTTTTCATAATAAATCTATAGTATAAATTTTAGGTTCAAAATTAAAAAAATAAAATAAATAAAAAGATGCAGAAGTTGCACCTACCTGCAAAATTCAATTGAACCTTTAAAGATTTCCACAGGAAAACAGGTAGTTGAAATATCAGGATCAATTAATGAATCAATGCTACATAAAAGTAAAAGTATTTATTTCATTTGTATGTACAAGTTACACAAAAATTAAATCTCTAATACTACGTGTAATTTGACGTTGGCATTTGAACTGAGCAATGTATGTGTACTATATTTTGTTTTCCATGCAACTATCAGATGCAAAAGTCGTTTTCCATTACCAAATTTGCTGCTTACCTAATAAAAAATCTGCCAATTCAAGTCATATTTTGTGTTTACGATTTAGAGACATTAGTTTCAAATCCTTAGCATGTTACCTAGATTTTCTGCTTAGTGCCATAATGGGTAATATGGATGTTATATTTAGATATACAGTACCTTACCCACTTCCAAATTTTTTTTCATATCTCGCATTATTAATGTGTTCTGCCTAAAATTACATCAGTTACTGAATGAACTGGTTAATAAGTAAATTATATATAAAAAGCCATTTCGAAGACTTTATTTATTTAAAGAAATAAATAAAATATTAAGATTTGTTCCATCGTTAATGGCCTTAAGAGAAAAAATAAAAAAATGTGGAAGGTTCTGGAAATTCAATGTCGAATATATGGAGAATATAGTACATGGAAAAAGCTTCGGTTGTTCAGGAAGAAATTATGCTAAGTTGTGTCTTGTTCATTAAAGCTTTGGAAATATTCGACAATATTAATAAAACAAACTGATGAAAGCACCAAATGAACCAGATATATATTAATAATACTTATGTAACAGTTTCAGCAATGTAACATCTTCATTAGACACTTATAAAAGATCAATCCAAGAATAGCAACTAAAATATAAACAGAAGGGGAAAGGAGGACACGCCCACTCTTCCAGAAGCAAATCAAATTGTGTAGATGTGTAGACGATTGTCTGGTAATATCTAAAGGGACTAGGAAGCAATTGGGAAAATTTGTTAAGAGAATTGAGGATGAAGAAAAAGGAATCAAGTTAGAAATGGAAGTGGAAGATGAGAATAATGTAACCTTTATGGATATAACGATAGAGAAATTCGATGGGAAACTTCGGACAAGATGGTACAGGAAAGAATGCTTTGCTGGAATTCATAAGGGGAGTGACGTAAATGTAGGGACCAACAGGAACTTTAGAAGAACATGTAAAGAAGGAGCGAAATGATAGATAATGACGATGGAAGAAGAAATGAGGACATGAAAATACTACATCAATCACTAATAGGAAATGGATGGATAATGGATACTAATAAGAAATGGAAAAGAGACAGGAAGGAAGAAATGACAGAAGAAGAAAGAATGTGGTGGGTTTGGAATTGAGAGTTTAGGTGATGAGTCAGATAGTCTTGAGACGTTGCTGAGAAAAGGAGGAGTTAAAACACACACAAAAGAAGGAAAGAGAAATTTAGACAGTATGTGAGAAAGAAAAGAGGAAAGAAAAAGATAAAGGCAGAAGAGAAAGGACTAACATGTCGAATCAGTTGTGAAGAATGTAATATTAGAATTTGGACTTCACATATAAAGCAATTAAACCATGCTTTTATTAATGATAAATGTGCATAATTTATTCACATTTTAAACATAAATTAAACATAACTTTCTTACAAGGCTGTCTGTATTCTTTATTATAAATTAACGAGAAATGTAACAGTTTCGGAAGTATATCACTTCCTTCTTCAGACTACTATTTCAACTGAAATCATAGAGAACATAACATAATTTGTTATCTCTACCAATCAAGAATCATCTTTTTCATTAAAATTCAAAATATATGCCCATTGTTGTGACAATTTTAAACTCTTAACAGAAATCATACATTGTTACCTAATCTTTATATTTGTTTTAATATATATTAACTAAATTAAATACTAATTAACTATCTAAATATAGAAATTTCCTACCTAATATTGAATACTAAATTTTCTACCTGAATATTCATTACTAATTAACTACGTGAATATTGAAAAACATATAAATAAAATTTTAACCCTATATTGTCCTTATATTCTACTTTTCTTCTTTCTTCTCTTTTCAAAATGTCCTCCCATTCTTCATTAATACTCAAACCACTATTCAAGTTCATAGCTTTAACGTACACTTCTTTTATCCTCTTCGCTTCTTTCCACTTCCTAACCAGTTGTCTCCCTTCATATTCTAATATTTTCGCTCCTTCCCAGTTTACTTCATGGCCTGTTTCCTCTACGTGCTTGTAAATGGCATTCGTGTCTCTCTTCAATCTTACATCATCTTTATGCTGTTTTAAACTCAGGTAGAAATTCAGGTAGAAAATTTAGTATTCAATATTAGGTAGGAAATTTCTATATTTAGATAGTTAATTAGTATTTAATTTAGTTAATATATATTAAAACAAATATAAAGATTAGGTAACAATGTATGATTTCTGTTAAGAGTTTAAAATTGTCACAACAATGGGCATATATTTTGAATTTTAATGAAAAAGATGATTCTTGATTGGTAGAGATAACAAATTATGTTATGTTCTCTATGATTTCAGTTGAAATAGTAGTCTGAAGAAGGAAGTGATATACTTCCGAAACTGTTACATTTCTCGTTAATTTATAATAAAGAATACAGACAGCCTTGTAAGAAAGTTATGTTTAATTTATGTTTAAGATGGACACAAGGCCTTTTTATAAAAATATCTAAATTTATTCACATTGTATATATACGAGTATGTTTTGGGATGCTGAGTTAACAATTTTCTAATTTTTATGGCTGCACCCCAAAACATTTTACATGTGTTGGTATAAGTGCAACATACTATTGAGACTTAACATTGTGCTAGCATAGTATGTCACATTTGAAAATGAAACGAATTTAAACATAAGTTATACAACTATATAGTGGTCATTAGGGTGCAAACGCTTAATTTCTACTCTCGATTAGATTAAGCGATTGAAGTTTTCTCTTGTTTCATTAATTCGATAAGTCGAACCCTAAAATCAGAACAGTTATACAAGTCAGAAATATAAAGTGGGCAATTGTAAGTTATCTGCTACGAAATCAAACTTTTTCAATATAAGTCTCGCCTTAAAAATCCGAGTATTATGTGTTAAAAATCATGTTGGATTTGCAAATGCCATGGATTTTAAAGTGTCGCTTGGGACATTTCACTTTGTTGCAACCATAAGTTTATCCAACAACTTAGGAAATGACTATGATAATTTAAAATTGTGGAATTTGCAACAAAGTGACATCAGCGTCCTACTGACAACATGCAGTCAATTGATTACAAGAGGACAGTGCTTCAGTAGATAATGTAGTACGCTTTATGGTTTGCTGAATTTAAGTTGAAGTTGCAGTGTTCAGAGGGTTTCAAAATATTTGCAAAAATAAAATTTCGGAAAAGAACTCTACATAAGTTTGAAACACATGAATGGGGTAGCTCCATGGTTAATACAGGGTGTCTTAGAACTCCTACAAGAAACTAAATTTGTATATTTTTTAAAGTAAGAGGCATTTTCAACGAAGTTCGTTATACAGAGGAAACTTGAAAATCGCTCTGTCGTCACTGCTGAATATAAAGAGATCACGTGATTCCAAGATTTATTCAAAAGCTTACTCCGTGCGTGTTATGGTTGTCGATTTAAAATGTGCTTTGGTGTGACAAGGTTCCAGACAACTTTGAAATAAACTCACCAAGAAACAGAAATACTACTACATATTTATGGCAACGGGAACTATAGAAATTTGCCATCTAGTGGTAGATTAGAATTACCGACAAAATGATGAATGTAGTGTAGGAGAATGTGGAGGGAAATTCAATTAAATTACTTAGATGATAGTTTCTGGAACTGAGAGTGGTGAAGTCTTGTTGCACAGTATCATACTCAAGAAAACAAATGCTAAGTCCTGCAGGTTGAGATTTGTGCACGATCTGATAAAAGAAGGCTGCGACATCAAGAATGTATTTCGTAAATGAATGCATGCAGGGTTAAATTGATAATTCGCTTATGCCTCTGATGACAGCACGTTCCGTATGTGTGGAAAAGTAAGTCGACTTAATTGCCGAATTGAGGGTAGGGGAGGAGAAGGGGTGAAAATTCGCAGGAGTTGGAAATCCATGAATAGGATAGACCCAGGGTCAATATATGCTGCACTGCACTCTTTCAATGCACTACCTGATTTGTCCATTCTTCATGGAGAACACTATCAACGACATCACCTACCTTAATGTGAACTTCAGAGGCTAGGGATCATTAGTGATATGTACTTTCACCAAGATACTACCCTCCATATTTTTACCTTGCACTTCAGTGGTTTCTTAATAATCACTTTAGAGAGAAATAGATTGGATACAGGGGATCCACTCCTTGACACGCAATCTCTCGAAATCTTATGCCATGTAAAACTTGCTGTAGGGCATGTCAAGATGCAGGTAGGTATATGCACAGAAACCAGTAGACTCTGGCGATCTCAAGCACAGGGAAAGTAATGTCATTCGCATCATCCCGGATGAGTATTGTTACAGCGAAATTATCGTATTCAAAAATTGCAATAATGGAGCCCAGTGAAGATCTGGCAATGAACCCAGCCAGATCAAACGGATGATTTTAAGTATAACACACTTTATTTTGTTGAAGTTAGAATCATGCTTCTTAGAACATTGGAAGATTCTAGAGTCCTATAAGACTTCGAACACCCAGTATGTACTGTGTCATTTGGATGGCACAGTCAGCTATAAGCCTACTCTGTTTGGAGGAAGAATCTACCACTGGGAATACATGCTTGTAAATGTTGCAGCAGAGATTTCTAATTTCAAAATTAAATAAACTTTGCATATACGTAGTACCATGTATTGCCTTCACCCACCGTCCTTTATACAAGAAATTGGCTACGTTAGAGGAATAATTTTGTAAGAGATAAATTAGTCACAGGGGACTCATTTCGTTTCGCATATAGTCTCTAGTTTCGACTCTACGACTTTTTGTTGCGGAGGATATTAAAATAAAAGTATATTAATAATAATAGTAAGAAGAGTAAAATTCGTATTGTTATTCAGGACATCCCAACTAAAGATCATGAACATCCAATTTTGAGATTTCAGAAACAAGTGCAAGAATATTTGGACATCAGAGAACAAGTGTAGGATTAACATCAAAAATCTGCACGTCGTCATAAAAAAAAAAAAAAAAAAAAAAAGGAACGTTTTAAAGTTACGAGGGCTGGAAAGAAATAAGTAGCAACCATTACCACTTTCGTGAACCATTTATTATACAATCATGAAACTTTTACAGACCTTCAACGCAATCTCCTTCAGCATGTTGCGCCCGTTTCCAGATGTGGAGAAGTCGTAAGATACCAGCAGCGGTGCCCTCTTTGTCGATGTCTGCAAGAGAGTGCTCTATAGCTCGAAGTATGGCATCTCTGGTGCGGAAACGCATTCCTCGCAGTGGTTCTTTCATCTTAGGAAACAGATGAAAGTTATCTGGGCTTACGTCCGGTGAATAGGGTGGGTACTCTAGATCTTTCCATCCCCATCGTGCAAATAGATTCCTCACAGCAACTACGTTGTGACAATGGTCGTTGTCATGGAAAAGAATGGGCGAATCCCTTATGAAGTTGGGTCGTTTATTGCGTAGTGCAGGACGAAGATGTTCCATAAAACTGCGGTAGTACAGTCAGCGACAGAAGTTCTTTCCGTTTGATGAAATTAATTTCGTAAATAACTTCAGAATGCAAAGACAATTTGAGTACAGTTTTCAGTAAATTAGAAAGAATGTAATTTTCTGTTTGTTCAAGCCATACCACTGTTGTACGTTCCAGCCATACCACCGTTATTCCCAAAATAAATTTTACCAAACGGAAATAACTTTTGTCACTGACTGTACACTGCATATATTATCTGGTTCGGAGGAACTGCATGCCGTAATATGACACCACGTACGTCGTATGCCACTATCAGCATAACTTTCGCATTCCCCAGTTAGTGATGCAGCTTCTTAAGTTGGGGAGATGATGGATGGCGCCATTCATTTGATGGCTCTGAAGTTCTGGCTCATAAGAGTGCGCCCATATTCCGTCAAGTGCGATGATCCTGTCCAGGAACACGCGATCTTCTCGTCTGTAACGTGCCGAATTAACCCCGGCGAGGGCATGTCCGTGCCAGTTTTGAACGTCTGTTAGGCGGTGTGCTACCCACCAGGATGCAATTTTTCGGTAGCCAAGAGCATTGTGCGACATATTCAACACTGTAGTGTGGATGTTCCTACCTCGTTAACCAATTTCCTGGCACTCTACCTCCTGTTCACATACACCAAAGATTGAATCAATTCAATTACTCGTTTTTCGATCCCATGTCGACCTCCACCTGGTTCCTGTTGCACATTATCATGTCCTGCACGAAACGCTGCAACCCAGCGTGCCACAGTCCGATACGGCAATACGTCATTACTTCATGCTTCACGTAGTCGAGAGTGACATACCCTGGAGTTTTTTCCACGGGCCACTTCGATCTTTGTCCATGCATTTGTTCTAACTTGTCCATCCCCTTTAGAGCGGTGTGATTTGACAACCCACATTCAACACAGACTAATATTATCACTGCAGCACCTGCATTAGCACCGCCACCCGCGTTGTATAACTCCACTCACCCTCTAAATGTGTTGCCAACAGCAGCTCGAACAAAAATTCCTGCGCGGGGATAAAAAACAGTGTTGCCACTTTGTTTCTTTCCAGCCCTCGTTGATGCTTCTTTCCGTTTGACGCTTTCAAATTCGATGGAACTTCAAAAGTACTTTGTAAATTGTGTACATTTTTAAGGTCAAACTCTTACATGAAAAGCAAGCCAGTAACAGTTTCGCTCTGGTAGAACACGAGGAAGATTTAGGGGAAACAAGTGTATGACCAACCAGATTGCCTGTATGTATTTTGCTATTATAACGACTTAGTCATATCTACGACAACTTTCGCTTGCTTTGATTTGCAGTATGTAATGTGTTTAAAGAATAGGCATTTATAAACTAGTAGTAAATAATTGCACTGAATAAGATATGAAAGTGATATGAGAGGTATTCTTATCAGTTTACCATTTATGTTAGAGTTTAATGTCAGCTACTTCCTACCGGAAATCGGACCATGTGCCTTACACGGTAATTTTCAGTTACATTTAAGCACAAAATAAATATCTCAGGAGGAAAAATATTCTAAAAGTAATAAGATCTCATTTAGTGTTCCGTTGCAATTGTCTCTACTTTTTTAAAGTTTAAAAGCCCCTTTTAGCTAAGTAAATAACGAGCGTCCTTTGTGTGGGTATCCTTCTAAGTTCATGCTCGGTGGGGATACTTGGCTCGGATAAAAGCCCAAGTCCCTCTTTGAGCAGTATGCCTTGTCTAATGTAAGTTCAATGTCGAAAAGAAACATTGAATTATGATCAATCAGTTAGAAAGTTTGGGAGCTGCTACCCTGTGACGCTTTCTTTATATAGAAGAAATAACGGATTTTATATCAAATCAATTCCTCTTTAGGTGCTAATTCAATGAGACAAAAAGTGCAGACTGAATCGGGATTCCTAGGTTCAATCCCTGATGGGAGCTTATGTGGTTTATATCCCACGCAGTCCACAACTTACCTTTCCGCATTGAAAGGAACGCTAAACTCAATCCAATTACTCTGGTGCTTGGAGTCCCGGGTTCGATCCCAGCCCCCGCCAAGTGAACTTTGTAGTGGACAAACACCGTGTGCGTGGGTTCTCCCGTTTCCTCCCACTTTGACTTTCAATGACTTGATCTAATCACTGGATGAGTTTACTCTTGGCAGCACTTGACTTGTTTTGAACATCGTCGTAGGTTGAGATGAGGCAAGATGATAAGATTACCTTAGATTTCAATTATCTTAGATTACAATTCTCGGAACGAATAATCCATATTAACTTGAATTACATTGATCTTACCCGCCACCATCTAAATTTTTAGATACAATAATAATTTACCCACGTTGTAAGTTTCTTTAAATATGTTGAAATCATTTTGTTAGTCTAGGTGTATTGAATAAAACGAGGTTTTACACCACCTTCAAACTTGTAAGGATATGGGATGCAGAATAACAAATGACTAATGACAAATGTCTTAAATATTTCATAATTCTACCCACTTTTCAGTACTTTTTAATAATTTCTTTGTTTTAGATAATAATTTCATTGAATGAAGTATTTGGTATTTCAAGTAGATAATCATATTTAAGATCACGGTGTTAATTTACCGATATTTTACTTAAATATTAAATAGCTAAATAATTTGAATATATATTTCAGGTTGGTAATGCACGTAAGAAATACAAGATTCCGTATCCAATTATGTACAGTCCTGACAATCAAACATTCAATTGCATACAAAGAGCTCACCAAAACACGTAAGTAGATTGCATTTATTTGTTGAATACGAGGTCTGTCTGAAAAGTTCGCGAACTTTGTATAAAGTGTTTGCACTTTCCTAGAACCTAGCTGGTTGTGTCACTTTTTAGGTAATCATGTAGTTCTATGCGCTGAGCTAGGTGGTTCTGCCGTGTAAGAAATTTTAATTAATTAATATATTTATTTTTTAAGGAGCATTAATAAATTTAAACGGCGACTTCTGGAAGTGGATTTTAGTTTAGAGAATAAAAGGAAAATATGGTGAAGATACGTCTGGTAAATTTTAAAGTTAGGAAATAAGTAGTGTCGAGTTCCGGCATTGCTATAATGGAGCATTCGGCGCTTTTTTTTTTTTTTTTTTTTAAAGGGGAAAAAATGTGTGTGCAGATTTGACCGCAATTCAGTTATTAACGGCAGGCTAATCATAAGACCATAGAGCGTTAACTGAGAAAAACAGAAAGTCGTAAATAATATTTTCGACGTTATCATAGGTATCAGCCCTACCGATCCGCTTAAGTTTGTGTTTTTTAGCTAAACAGAAAATTGTGGTCTTTCTCAAAACCAGGTTTTCAGCAGATATGGTCTTTTGCCTTTGGACTACAGTTTTCTTCTCATTTATTTCACGGAGATATTTCATCACTACCTGATAATATATCCTATTAACTGCCTTTCTTTCCGGAAGAAATTCATGGTGAGTGAAATAGATACAAAATAAATGAATAAGACCTTCACATTCGATTAAAGTTGCAGCGCCTTTTTGGATCGCGGTGAAGATTTTCACACACACTATAATGACTGATATTTTGTTTCCATGTCATACTCATAACTCAATACCAGTGATATTTTTCATGAAATTTTTATCAGATCCAGAATCTCTTGACGCACGTGCAGTCATGTCTATCTTGCAGTCGCTTTTGAAATGTCAACTTCTTCATTTTCTTACGAACTGTCAGGTGACGTTTGAAACGAATCACTTTATTTGCTTTCTTTACAGTTGATCAGTTGATTCAGTTTTGACGTTAATGGTCAAGGCATCACCTGCAACAGACCCAGGACCTTCCATAAAACGTTTTCACCTCTTGCGTATTGCCGTCTTCCCTGGAGATACTCTCACAGTTCTGTTTCTGACAACTAGATGTCTTTGTAAAATATTTTCCGAGTTTAATAAATCTGCTTCTCTCCTAGACTTTACTATTTCAGCCAGGAAAGAAAATCCCAAAACAAAATCAACATGTCTTTCTGCAAATGAACATAACCCAATACAAATGAAGATAGATTTGAACCACTTTCGACAGACGGTATAAAACTTTCATCGAGGTCTTTGCAAGATTCATGTAGACTATTGGCGCATAATTTAAAAAAGTTTGCGAAATTTCCAGACAGACATCATATATCAAAACCGTTTTAAATAGTTTCATTTTTTGTTTCTTTTTTTTTTCGTTATTTATTTATTTATTTATTTATTTATTGGTAAATATACTGATAAACATTCTATTGATATTTATTAAAATGATATAACGTTCGTGTCATCAGAAGAAGACTATTATTATTATTATTATTATTATTATTATTATTATTATTAAACATGGTCGCTTACTCTGAGGGAAGAACATAGACTGAAAGTATTTGAGAACAGGATCCTGAGAAGAATATTCGGACCCAAGAGGAACGAGAATGGGGAATGGCGGAAGCTTCATAACGAGGAACTACATAGTTTATACGGTTTACCCAACATTGTTAGGGTCGTCAAGTCTAGGAGGCTTCGGTGGGCAGGTCATGTAGCTAGAATGGAAGAAAGTAGAAACGCTTTCAAAGTCTTGACTGGTAGACCCATAGGAAAACGACCATTAGGAAGACCTAGGCGCAGATGGGAGGACAATATTAAGATGGATCTCGCAGAGATAGGAATACAAAGTAGAAACTGGATGCAATTAGCTAAGGATAGAAGTCAGTGGAGAGCTTTTGTGAACGCGGCACTGAACCTCCGGGTTCCATAGGCCATAGAGTTAGTTAGTTGTTATTATTATTATTATTATTATTATTATTATTATTATTATTATTATTATTATTATTATTATTATTATTATTATTATTGCCGTAAATATTAGGGGATAGTATATTTTCGACTTCTTTTTCTCCTGAAATTTTCTGATTTTTTAAAATAATTAATCCAACCTCGACTTTCAGTACTAAGCCTTGGCAGTCCTGTATGTTGTGGTGTAGCTATGAATATACCTTCATAGGACAAGATAACGAGAGTACATGTTGTAAGTAATATTCTAAGGAAAAGTACTCAAGTAATGAAGTAAAGCTCCATAGTTATAAATTGAAGTAAATTGAAGTCAAGAAGGAAAATAATGTTAAAAATAACACAATTGCTTTTGAAAAAAAAAAGGATTGTTTCAGTGTCTTCCAAAAAATTGCCAAATTACCCAGATGATCGAGGAAACATATTCTGAATATTTTCAGTGTCGCACCTTTAATAAGTTTTATTATGTTTAAGGCTTCAAGTATTTTGGTATGTAGTGTACATTGTAATTCAAGTTATATTTTTGTCAAAAGTGTCAACTTAAATACACTGATGGAAACTCGTTTAATGATACTCAGTAGGAATTCAGGATTTTGGTTCGAAGTTGGTACAAAAGATGAAAGTACAAAAGAAGAAAGATAGTGATTCCAGCTTAATGCCCAAGGGACATCCAAATATGTTGTACAGCGTGTTCCAAAACGTACAGCACTCAAGCGTGTTTAAAAACATACAGTTTTCACAGTAATAGCATATGTAATCACTTCAAGCGGTCACGCTATCAATTGAATAGGCAGCCGATGTACATATGCTTATTTTTTGGAGTGTATGATATCCCCTGGTTATTGTAGACTTTGTAGTAGCTTGGCAACGATCGTTAAAGGACTCCGCTCAGGTGCCATTCTACCCTGTTCGATGCATGCTCGATATGACTTGGATCCGGAGACCTAGCAGGCCAGAGTAGAAGACGCATCAAGTATTTCACACTGGACTGTCCTGCCTGGTATGAAGACTCGAGTTATTCTGCTAGAAGATGGGGGCCAATAAAATATCTCAGATAATGTTGGAGAACAAGATTAACAACCCACAATGTACGATGCACTAGTCATACTCCCCAGAATAAGGACCAGAGATAAGCGGGATGTGTAGATTATCTTCCGTATCAGAATGACAGGTGTGGGTAGTGTATGGTAAGTGCAAACGATGGATTTTCGCTCTCATTTTTACATTTACGATTTGCACACGGTGGTCACTGTCTCCAACACATACAATTCTTATCGTTAAATACCATCCTCTGGATTCACCACTTCACCGTAGTCTCTCCTGTCACCTCTGAAGATGATTTCGGTGATGAGCAAGTGTCAGAGATAATTGTGTGAGAGGAACACAGGAACATAGACCTGCTTCCAACATTCAAATGTTTAGTGTTCGCACGTTCATGTGGGGGATCATGGTGGCACATAGTACACTGGCCGTCGCTGTGCTTTTAGTTTAGGCTACTCGAACGATCCTTCTGCCTAAGCACTTCGTGCTTGCGACCAATACATTATTGATATGGGTTTGTACTTCAGACCAACAAAATAATATTTACTATCTAGAACAATATCAATAGACAAAAACTTGCGACAGTTCTTGTAACATAATTGTCTTCCTGACTAATATGTTAGTATTATTCTAATACAGAATCATAATATTTACAGATTGGAACATTATCCACAATTCTTAATGATGCTGCTGCTTGGAGGCTTGGAATGCCCAGTGTTATGTGCCATTGCTGGTAGTGTGTGGTGTGCGGGCAGAGTGGTTTATGCCAAAGGTTATTACAGTGGAGGTATGATTTTCCTTTCAATTTTTGTGTGTGAATGTCTGCGCCAATTCGATTGAGGGTTGAATGTTGTTATCGTGAATGTGAATTTTACATAAGAAAGTATGTCTTGAACTCACAAGATGAATACAAGTATAAGAATCTGATTCAACTAATCATTTTATTCAGTTACTGTTATGTTAATTGCTTTTAACACTGAATGTCTTAAAACTGTCACTGAATGTCTGTTGATTGCTTTTAACAATAAATGTAACACTGTTTACATTATTAACTAAATTGACAAACTATTGACTGCATCTACAATCTGCTAGACGGCTTTTAGTTTTGTTTTGTGTGCTTAGCACGTTATTTCTTTTAACGTTATATCTAGCTTTATACACCGACTTCGCTTTTACATAATTCATGTAACTTCCTAATTGCCCAACGATTCTGAGCCAACACGGAAAATGTTCTCTTACCGGATCACGTACCTCGAAGGCACACGTACAAATCATATTAGTATTACTATTTTGGTTTTGTAAATTAATAGTTGAATAAACTGTACAGGCAACCATAGGCAGGTTTTGCTTCCTTTAACCAAACTAGTCATATACTATTGGTATCAACGTACCGATAGTAATGTTCTTTTCTTTATCTATCTTTGATCAAGTAAGTTTAATTTTGGTGACTTACACTCATTGTCTTTCTTTGAACCACTTAGGAAGGATGGGTGTGAAGTTTAAATTGTTACTAAAGATCAATATAAACTTAGGATAATGATCTCTTAAGTTTAATAAAATCCGTCTTCATTGCAGCTTGAATCCTGCTTGCTCAACACATCTTGTTTGTTGTAGTTAATCATTTTTACTAGCTTTCAGATCATGTTATACGACTTGGTTATACTGGTGAACGTTGAATATATATATTTATTTTGTAACAGAATAACATAATGTTGCTTCTGATGAAATGTAACTATTTTCACCTGTCATTAAAGCTGAGTATAATGGTATTCCATTCTTTATTTGGATTGCCTTGATCTATATGAAGCGTAAGCTTCTTAATTCATGTGAAAAATAATTGAACTGTGTGCTACTGCGACTTAGCAACATTATTTTTGTACAGAAATAAGTGGTGTAATAGAACTGAAATTGATGAATCTGTCTCTTTGGGAAGTTTGATAAATTCCTTTATTGTGCTTCTATTGTTGCGTTGGGGGCGCGGTGGCTCAGTGGTAGAGCGTTCACCTCTGGTGCTTGGGGTCCCGGGTTCGATCCCAGCCCCCGCCAAGTGAACTTTGTGGTGGACAAACACTGTGCTCGTGGGTTTTCTCGGGGTTCTCCCGTTTCCTCCCACTTTCTTCATTCCACCATTTCACTCATCTCACATTATCACCGTCTCCTTTAGCCTAACCGGCATAACCGTGGGACGTAAAACTCAAAGATTTCATTTTTATTGTTGCGTTAATTATCTCCATATTAGTGTTGCATTTACATTAAAAAAAATACTAGTACCCAGCCAATGGATTTTCGGTGTTGATAGGAGGCCTAAAGCTAGGTTTAAGATATTTTTTTAAAAGTATTTTTTATCTATATGATAATCTCATCAACAAAATATTCTCAATCTATAGGAGTTATAATAGACTTGCATGCTATTATTTATCATTTCTTTAGTATGTTAAAGTCAAGTATTTCCTTCATCCAAACTAATATATAATCATAACCAGTTTCTTTTCCCAAGTTGATACATAATCAATTCCCGTTTTCATAGCTTCTTTTTCCGACACGATGAATCTGTTATCCCTAATGAAGAAATTTATCCAAACAATTGGTTTCGTTAAATGCGAATATGCTTATTTGTTATAAATATACGTGCTTCGGAACGTCAGTTTTCTCTATATAAAGGGTGTTTCAAAACAACACCTACAACATTTGAGAGATGATTCCTTACACCCAGATAAAACAAAAAGTATAGACCAATCTGGGTGTAGGAGTGCTTTCTTTTGGCGCTGTGGCGAGTTGAAAATTTGTGGGAAAAATGCAAAATTATCCATAACTCCAGAATAAAATGTCGGATCGAAGTCGGGTAAAATGGAATGTCTATTATTTTTAGTCGTAGATTCCATTGAGGCACCGCAAGGGTGACCCCTGAAGAAACTGAAGAATTCCTGGCATATTTTATCAAAAGTAGAAAGAAGGAAGTAGATAAACAACAATCATGTACATTATTCAAATTAGAGGAACATTGTTAGAATTCGAAAGAAGCGAAGATACACATGTTGGATTTATCTAGTTTGTCTCAGTACAGAATAAACTCTCACAGGAAGAAGAGAAGTGAAACAAAGTCTTTAACGTCTCACGGTTATGTCTTTTAGGCTAATAAAGACGGAGGAGAAATGAAAGGTAATTATTGCGAAAGAATTCGTGGAATGAGAGTGTAGGAGAAAATTAGAAATACCAGAGAAAACTCACAAACACAAATGTTATTCACCATAAACGTTCATAGTCTGAGATTGAACAAGAGACTCCTCACACCAGAAATGAGTACTCTTATCACTGAACTAACGTGCACTTCGCTTTACAGAAAAAAAAATATGATTGCGATAGATGTATCAGTCAAGTAATTACTGTGTGATAAACCAATGTACAAAAGGTATTGACACTCAAAATGTGGAATTTGTAGTTTTTTCCGTTCGGAAATGGTAAGTACATTTCTTAGGTCAGTTTTTCTCCACTGATGGACCGGATAGATTACCGTCACCGTTAAGGTGTTTTTAATACATTTCATTATTGATTATTTATAAGGAAGAAGGGATCATATGGGACTAGTGAAAGGGGGTAGGGTTGTGTTCAAAAGGCTGAAAATTACTGTTGTAGGTTAATTCTCAGAAAATGCAAATTGAATAAATAGCGTATAAATAACTTATAGGAAATTGGATTTACGAGTCGTAAGCATTAACAGTCGTATCATGGATTCAGACAGTTTTTTGATTGTGAAGAGACAGGGAAATAGAATTCTACGATGCCGAAATAAAGAAGTTCATAGCCAGATGAGAAAAATATTGCACTCTGTCGAGGAATGGTACAGATACTTGAATTCATATCGATAAGGTCTAGTCTATGTGAGGATATTGACTTGGCGCCCTTCGTATTGTCGTATTTTACATTTCGAAGGCGTTTTAAGATCAATTGTAAGATCCCGTTATCATCACTCAGATCTGTAGCTAGTGGGGGGGACCACGAGGGCTCAGTCCTCTGAATCATTCAGTTGTTTGTACGTATGTATGCATGAATATAAAGAGATCTCAAGTAAGCTCCCTGAAAATGGCGTCTTCGTCCCCCCTACTCCTGTCTTAATGTTATGTCTACAAGACTGTCAGTAATAGTGAACTAAGTAGTATAGATGCTTCCTTGAGTCACAAAATAACTATTTTTTAACTTGTAAAACATTCAGTGATACATATTTTACGTACTTCCACAAAGAAATTGATACAGAAATTCACTGAAGCATTCTTAACAGTGACCGCCAGCTTTAATATATTGGTGGCTGCAAGCAGAGGGGCACAAACATTTTAGGTGCAGCACATTTTTGTACACCGGAAGGAGTTTTATTTTATTTGAACTACATTACAATACAATATGAGTAGGGGGCAGGCATCATCACCGCTCGCAGGTGTTCACCCTTCTGTTCTTCTGGCGATGTTAGGGATTTTTAACTTTATCATAATTCAGAGCATCGCAAACGTATTAGAGTCTCAAAAAAAGAACACTGTGAAGCATACGAGCTATCAAACTTCAACTAGAGAACTTTCAAGAGTAAGAGGAAAAAAGAAAGAAAAAAAGAAGCAGATACTAGTGAAGGCAAAAATGTATAATAAGAAGTTCAATAGTGCATTATTTCAGGAATGTAAACCCATCAAGGATAGATTCTACAATTTTAAAAATAAATTAAAATAAATTGGTAGATTACTTGCATAGTATAAGATTTTTTAATAATTACACTTTCAAAAGCATCGAACTCCACTTATACTTTTTTTTATTGGATGTGTGTGTGTGTGTGTAAATGATAAGTCATACACAAAGAATGTACCCAGGGTCTTCTTTTTTTCTCCGAAAGTTTATTTCGTACTGACATTTGCTTCTCTCGAATTCTAATAGTTCTTCTAACTTGAACAATGTACAATTATTTTTATTCGTTGAAGTATTGTACATGATTGTTGTTTATTTACCTCTTTCTTTCAACTTTTGATAAAATAACCCAGGAATTCTTCATTTTCTTTGGGAGTCACACTTGCGCCACTCCTGCACGTCCATTAATGGAATCTGCGACTAAAAATAATAGATATTCCCTTTTACCTGACTTCGATCCAACATTTTGTTCTCGAGTTATGGCTATTTTTTGCATTTTTCCAACACACTTCCGGCACACACTAGCGCCGAAAGGAAGCATTTCTAAACCCGGGTTGGTGTATACTTTTTGTCTTATTTTGGTGTCAGTAATCACCTTCCAAACGTTACCGGTGTTGTTTTGAAACATCGTGTAGTAGTTATCGGTTTTCTATATATAGTAGTTATGTACACTCATGTCCAAAATTATTGTCACATGTCTATAAATATGTTGTTGTAGGAATATAATTTGATAACGAATTCGTCCGGTATTTCTTATAATGTTAGTATGTGTATAATGGGCAAAGACATGTATGTGGCAAATTTCATGTGAAAAGAGCAGTAAATAAGAGTAATAAAACGAAAATAAAACTTTCTTGTCCATTTAGCAACATTTTGTTTTACTCATTCTAATTTTCGTATTTATAATTCTTTTCCTATGAAATTTACCACAAATATAAATTTCCTGATTATACACATAGTATTAGTATTAAAAGTACCCTGCAAAATCATTATCAAATTATATTCTTACAAGAAGACAGTTATAAATATGCGACATGTACACTCATGTCAAAAATGATTCTCGCATAACTATACCTGTCTTCTTGTAAGAATATAATTTGATAATTATTTTGCAGGGTACTTTTAATACTGATACTATGTGCATAACCGGAAAATGAATATTTGTGGTAAATTTCATAGGAAAAGAATTATAAATACGAAAATTAGAATGAGTAAAACAAAATGTTGCTAAATAGAGAAGAAAGTTTTATTCTCGTTTTATTGTTCTTATTTACTGCTCTTTTCACATGAAATTTGCCACATACATGTCTTCGTCGATTATACACATACTAACATTATAAGAAATATCGGGCAAATTCGTTATCAAATTATATTCCTACAACAACATATTTATAGATATGCGACAATAATTTTTGACATGAATGTACTTCCTGCTATAGGCGGCCGTACAGTGGGTGCAGCTGCACCCATATTAACTCCGATCTTCATTTCTTCTACAATTCATTCAATTCTGATTATGTTTTCTTTTCTGTGTTTGGGTTATATTGCTCCATCATGTTGGTTCCTGTTGAAAAAGTCCATTTCTGTGAACATAAATTTTGAAGATGTCGTTGGAGATTTTAAGGTTATCGCTCCATTAAACAAAAAAATGTTATAAAATCTCTTGTACTTGTTGCACTTAGATAGTTTACATTGTGGAACATATACTCTGAAAGATTTTTTCCAGAGATTTCGTTGAATACATCCATAGTTTATAGGTGCTTGTATGTGCTTGTATCCATGTTTTCAATTTCTTATGTGTATATACATTTATTTATTACGTATTTATTACGTACATGTTAGTATTTTTGTATTACTCTGTCTAATCTGTCCCACTGCATCCGTTACTGCCTCCTGCGTATGGTTATGCAATTTAATGTTTACTTGTTGTATTTCTGCCGCATATTTTGTCTTGGAATGTATGCTTTTATTTACTTATTTTTTGTGCACTTGTTATTGTTATCAGTATTACGTATCAGAATCTCATCATCATAAGTCTAAATTACTACATTCAGTAGATTAGTAATATGATTTTAGGTTGAAAATGATTCATACGATGTTCGTTATCAGGAGGAACTAGGAGGTCGCCAACCCATCGTGCTTTTGCTGGTTGTAAATTGTATACTCAGAAATAAAGTAATTCATTTATATAATTCTAGGAGTTCTGTAATTTCGTATACTGCATTTCCAGATCTAAGAATTTATTTAGTCTCAATCAATTGTATGCAGTTGGCAGTAAATAGTCAGCTTCTGAATGGAACGATACAGTTCAACTATTTCAGTAGTGGCTATCATAAGTGCATAGTAACTAAATTGCAGTTTTTGTCTTTCTCTCGTAACTGTTCTCAACCATAACGATCTTAAACTTTGATTTCTTAGTCGTAATTTTGTTTAGTTAAATAACCATTTTGACCTATAATGTGCAGAGTGACATTTTCCACAAATAGCCCTGGAAGTCACTTGTGTTGTATTACTTTAGGTAGAAACATAAATTATGGAAACGAGGGTGAATGAACTTGTAGATTTTTCACCTCATTATCATTGTAACTTAATAAGCAAAGAAGAGAAAATAAATATTGATGAGTTCGTAAATTGTTTAAACATGTTCTTTGCATACTGCAACTTATATGATGAGTAGTTTCACTGTTCTTTATAAATACGTTTACCAAGTCATTATTTTGTAACATAATATTGACTCAGTTTATTTCTAAGCGTTTTCGTAGGTGGCAGAATAACATATTTAAGTGTTCTAAATTGCAGTCAATCTTGTTCAAGAACATTGCTTTGGATTTGTTACAGAACCAAAGAATCGGTCGAAAGGAGCATTTGCGTATTTTGGAAGTTTGGCTCTCCTTGCAGCAACCACGAAACTAGCCATGAGGCTGTTGGGTTACTTCTAGTCTAGTCCAAGGAGAAGGTGAACGGTAGTGCAATAGCGGGTGCCTGGTAGCACAAATAAATTGATGTACCTGTTGTGGAGGTTACCAGTTACATGTATATGTGGCTAGTGGAAGCAGTTCGAATGATCGGTGTACAAATACAATTATCTGGAAGAAAATGGGAGAATAGTCTTAGGGAATTCTGGTTTAATATTTAGAGATTTTGTATCCACAGCCTTCATAAATTTTGAGTATGTTTGGGAGTAATATTGGGAGATTATAAACAGAAACGTTGTTTGTTTTTATTTATATTATATGTAATCAGTTAAATTTGGAAATAATTTTCTACTTTTCATATTTTTTTAAAGATGTTACCTTATATTATGTATATGTTTAAACCAATATTTCAATTACGTATATCAGGTGTGCCTGAACTGGATATCACTTATGTGACAATTTGTAAGTAAATATGCTGTGTTTTTAAGTATTTACCATTGACTAACAAAAATGATGAATTAAGTCTTCTTTCCTAGTCTCTATGTAGTTCAGAACTGGTTGCGAGTAATTGTTGTTGGTGATAACAGTGTGAGAATCCGTCTTTGGTATCCGCTGATATAAAATATTAGTACTTTTGCATATACAACAAGTAAATCATGACTAGTCAGAAGTACAGTTTTGTACTTTCTGTGTAATAGCTGTAAATGTAGATTTCATTATACAGGATAAAAATTTACTTGAGTCATCTTAATATTATCAATTATATGATATTGAAGTTTTGAAGAATACTACCAAATTAATTTTAGTCAGTGTGTTATTTTCTAATTGTGTTATTTTGCGCTGCTGTTTCTTTACTACGGAATGCGTTAATATGCCAACTAAGTTAATTATGTTATAACTTTATTGACACAACAATGTTCGCTGTGAGATTACCAAATATAATGTGACTGAAGCTAAAGCAGAATGAATGTATTCATTGTCTGCAAGCGTGTATAAAATTTAAATAAATAATATCTGAAGCTGTCGTTATTGTTGTATAAATGAGAAGTAATAAAATTATACAATTACTGTCATATCTTGTAAGTATATTCAGTTTTATTTGTTCTGTTCTTCTTCAGTTAGTTTTGTAATATTTTTACGTAAATCACATTCAAATATTTTTGGAATAGTCAATTATCAATGAAATATGGCTAGTATAAGAAAAGAAATTACGTTATACAGTGCAGAAACGTTAATGGGTTATACAAGAGAATTAATGAGAAATAAATAAATAAAAAGTTAATGCAAAGTTAATTGTCAGTAATAAAAGATGACAACTTGAAAAATATAAGTAAATGACACAAGACTACATTTTAAAGGCAAAGTATGGCAAAGTTGGCCATCCTTTAACAGAAAATGTCTGACTCAGTAATAATGGCATGCTATAATATCTACACGAAAAGCTACCAAAAGGCAGACCAATGCCAATGCTAAAAGTGGTCCCTGATATTTGATAGGAAAGGATATGATATTGGTTATGGAGAAGTGTGTGTGCTCTGTTGTAAAGCGTTCTGAAACAGTTGAGTTGAGTGAGAAGTTAGTTAAAAAACGCTTTATTGTAACATTATCCAATATGAGAAAAAAATTTTGGGAAAAGAAATACAAAACGAAGAATGTTTGTATTTTTGCATGGTTTAATTCTTTGTGTTCGAATAGTTATGTCATAAAACCACTTTTTAGAATATTTTCTATCGGTTCCGGCTGATTGCACGGTGAAACCACGGTACAGCACTGATTACTGCTGTCATCTGCTGTACAGAAATACAATTAAATCTTACCTAGATCACTAAGAGAAATTACAAACAAAAACAATAATAAATAAGATTTTTTGCTATGAATATAGTCTCTAAGTAATGGATATTTTTATATATGGTTCTCAAGGGGTTAAGTTGACGATTAGAAATACAGACACAAGATATTTTAACCAAACAAACATCTAACACGAATCACATGTCATAGTATTTGTCGAACTACTAATACAGCTAGTATAGAATCAAGCATTCCCCCATACGACCATCGACCATGCTACCTTACACGTAGTAACACATTCTCGCCATCAACATCTTGCTACTGTATAATATGAGAGATTTAAATTAGTTTCAAATAACTTCATTGTAAAGTTTCTGAATATAATTAAGTGCATATTTTAGCTATGACATTTGTAACTTCGCATTTGTTGAATAGTCGGCTTCTGTAGAGAATCAGCAATTATCAAATCGAGCCGCTGTCAGGTGCCAGAGGCTTGTCCCTTCATGTCTGCAGTTACTGATGCGGACCACCGAAGGCGGTGATAACTTAGAGATGGGTATAGTAAGGCACCAGGATCTTGCCCCTAATATAATAAAGAAATAGAAATGCCACGTAGATGTTAAGTATGCCATTATGAGCAATGAACGAATAATGCAATCAAAATGAATACCAAACAGACCATTGGACAAGTTAATAAATATTTCCAAAATGTATGTAATAGATGTAGTATATTCAAAAGGAAGTGTAACAAAAACGACGTTATAAAGGAGATTCTGTACCCTCTCGTATCATGTTACAATTAATTCGAAATAAATTTAGCCTTCACCATACACATCAAACAGCAAACATTTGTTTCCTCTCCGTTTTCATGACAAAAAACTTTCCCATTTAGAATGATTTCTATGCGGAGACTTTTACTGGTTTCCGGAAGATTCATTTTCGCAGTGGAATGTTTGAAAATGTTTTACACCATAAAACTCATCATTTACCGTAGTTGTCAATACAATGTATTACGTTTATAAGACTATGAATTTTAATCTAGTACGGCTGATCCTGTTACCGAAATGGTGTATATGAAGAATAGCTAGTCCTGTACAACATACTTCTTGCTCAGTAAACTCAGATCATATTCTTAAATCACCACACACGTCTTCACATCTTGACTCATTCTGCTCCATACTTTATACCCTACTTGGTAGCTTCCACGCTGCCCTCAGACATGCCTGCAACTAAGTCGTAGTGTTCGCAACAGTCTGAAGCCTGGGTTTAGAATTAACTAATAAAATGAAATTATGGTAAACAAAAAGTAAAAGAACATATAGAACCTAAAAAGAAAAACCTTTTGCTTACAATAAAGTAACGAAAATGTCTTCTGTTATTGAGGTTTGATTTGTTAATTGTATTTTATTTTTGACTTAATGTGTTCTACGTCGTGGGTCAAATAAACAGTATTATAAAATGAGTAATGGTCATAACAACTTACTATGACTAGTTCCATTAAACCGGATGTACTGCATTGTATACTGTTTTTATCAAGTAGACAGGTTACTTGCAACATTGGAACCGAATAAGTTCTTAAGCAGGAAAGTTAGAGACGTGCCCAATGTATCACAGTATTCTGTTATTCGTTAAAGTTGAATATTATAAAATTTTATTTCATCGATTTCCTCTGCACTTTTGTTTATAAAATCATTTTTATGAGTAAATCTAATACCTCACAACTGATACATTTTCAGAAAATCATGTTTGTACCGTATTTTAACAGTATTGATTAAAATAACCGTAAGAAATATGTGAGGAAAATCGGAACGTTCAGTAATTTGCATTCAAGTCAAATTACATCATTTTAAAGGTGGTGTTTCTGGTCTATATACTTGTTAGACAACATATGAAGACATTTCTAATGTATTAATGCAAGTATTATTCAAAGAGTTTTAAATCAACAATGAATGTTGAACTGTCTGATGTGTTTCGAGTAGCTGCATATTTTAGCAGAAGAATTTGGATATAAATTCCAACTTTAATCTTTGTACTAACGTAACGCTGAACTGCAGAACGTAAGTGATCTCATTGAATGCATTAATTTCTTTTGTTCTTTTGCAAAAGTAATCTAGTCTTTCTGTTTATTTTTTTTTAAGTATTAAGACCTTCCAAAAATAATGATATACAAGTAAATGTTGTTTCATGTTGTTTCTGGAGCAGTTTTACTGTGTGTCAATCAAATTGTGCATACAGTTCCAACCTGTATAACTGTTCCAGCTTATTTTTGCCTCATATTATTCATTGTTTACACTTTCGACTTTTATGAGGTCCTAATTCTGGACGAGGTAAAAGTGCAATATGAAGGATTTCATGTAATTAATATAGACAGACTTAATAACAAACCAATCTACACGATAACTTGAGATTAGATTGATAGTGTCATTGATCGTCGCCAATAGTAACTTATAAATTGGACATTCTCGTCACAAGAATGCATTAATCGGTTGAATTGTTGGTCTTGATAATCTTTTTCTCGTGTTTTTACATTCTTTGTTATATCTATTTTCTGGCATCTTTTTGATATCAAAGAACATTCAAAAATATGTGATGGAAAATAAATGGACACATGCATATATGTAATCTTTAAAATGAGTCAATATTTGACTCAGTTGAACCGAAGAAGCAATATGTTAGGCAAACTGATTTTTGTCTTTCCATTCCTCAAATAAAAACACATTTATCTGACAAAAGAAGTGGAGCTGCTGGGTTTTTATACTCTTGAGTATAGAAATTTCATCTTTTGTATCAGTGATTATTATTTTATTTCTTTCGTCATATGATTATATTCTAAATAGGACTTGTATTTAAATGTTTGACTTGTTTTGCTGTATCAAAGAATTGGTGAAAGTTTTATATTTGTAGTGTGTGTATTCGTTAAAATACAAATGTGGTCCAAAATATTTTCGTTGAAAGAATCGGTTTCACGTGTATAGTAGAGTTCATAGTATAATATACATGCGTATAGTATGCACTTTACTCTGACATAAGTAAATAGGCACCGGTAGGGCAATACGATTTCCAGGAAAAAACGAACGATGAATGCTAATGGCCGATGAGTATGACTAAGTGGTGGTGTGAATATTAAGTACAGGTGATACCATAGAACTGGCATGTCTGTGAAAAACTGAGGGCGTATCAGAGGCCGCATAATTGAGAGTTGAGAGTATGGTAGAGAAAAAGTCAGCATATTTAAAACTTTCTAACGTTCTAAGTCGTTCTCTCTGTTTTGTTTAAAAGTCCAATTTTTAAAACAATTATTTTAAATCAATTTTAAAACAATATCACGTATTCATTCTGTACACTATGAAAAATAAATTGTTCGAACGTCTTTAGTTTCGTTCAGTTGGGCCACTGCCATGTGCAACAACCCATAAGACTTTGAGAACCACATTACATTATTTGATAAAAAAAATATTTTGACAATGCTTGGATAGTGGTCGACAAAGGTCTCGAAATGAAGTCATGATTCACTACACTTCAGTGAGCCTACTGAGAAATATATGAGTGTAATACCATGATATGGGATACAGTTTTCTAAGGTGATCGTAGTAACCTCTTCCTTTTGCGGTACGCACATTAATGCAGCAAAATATTTAGAGGTATTGCAAGATAGATTGCCACCCTTCTTTAAAACAGACGAGCTGTCGCGGTGCACCATGCATATGGTAGGGCATCATGTCATAAGGCAAAGCTGACTACCTATTGGAAGAATCAAAATGGGTTCAAATTTTGGTATGTCCTTACAATTCCTAAAGTTGGTTCCTACAGAAAATGTTTGACATTCCTTACAACTAAAATTACACAGGTCGCCTGACAGAGCCGTAAATAAACAAGTTACTTAAGGAACTTTGTGAAATGGTGTTACAAGACATGTGAAATGGTGTTTCGACACATGTTACAAGATGTCGACGGTGAACTGGATACCATTCTACAAATGGTTGAAGGTTTACATACTACCAAAGGAGACTCTAACATCAGAAGTGATTCCTTCTGTGCACTGGTACATAGCAATGGCTGCACAGCGGTGCCCACAAGTGCGCCTATGAGATTTTTTTTCTTAGGAGGGAAAGTGGAATAATTTTTCATCGAAAAATAATATAATCGAACTTTGATTATAGCACAGTGATGCTTTTAAACACGACAAAATTCCGAAGTTGAATAAAATTTGGTTTTGTCACAACCATTTTTGATCTCAATTTTTTTTTCTTTCGGAGATAGGAATGGTAAATTAAGGGGCATTGCGCCTCAGAATTTGGAAGGATATGCGTATCTGTGGCCACAGGTTAATATTCGGGTGTCTACTTACGTATGTCAGAGAAAGTGTGTATGAAATTCGAAGAAATAGATGGAGAGTCGAAAGGGGTACGTGAAATTCTATAATCGAGGTAATTTTTCAAATTCGAAATTAGCTTTACTTGTAACTGAAATTGAAGTGTTTTTGAAACGTACGTTATCAATCAGTTGAGAAAGAAAGAAAAGTTCCCATCAAAGATTGAATTGTTGTATTTTAATTCTGTTACCAATAAACATTATGAAAAAAATATATATAATCTTTCTTTTGCCAAATACTCTATCACCTATAATCCAAACTGTTGTCTTAATTTCACAATTCTATTAGCGTTAAAAAAAAAATATGATGAGAGAGACACCAAACGGTTGATTTCATTAAGCTGAATAAAGTGATGTGGGTGAATATAAATCTTCATGTGAGGTTTCGAGAAAGAAAGATCTAAAAAAATACTACCTTGCAACTTATTAAGATAAAATTGATGTTGAACTATATCGTCCTCAATCTTTTCGATACGGCACTACCAAGAGGACAGTATACAGTATGTTAATGACGTACCAAATAGCCCACATATAGCTCACTTTAAGCTTTAATTTTTCTTTTACTATAATATCGTCCAAAGATAAGACCTATATCAATCCGACAAAGCGTTCATCTCTGGTGCATGGGATCCTTGGTTCGATCTCAGCTCGCGCCAAGTGAACTTTGTGGTGGACAAACACCGTGTGCGTGGATTTTCTCGTAGTTCTCCCGTTGCCTCCCACTTTATTCATTCCACCATTTCATTTATTTCTCTTTTCACCGTTTCCTTTAGCCTAGCCGGCATACTCGTGGGACGTAAAACTTAAATATTTCATTTCTATATCAATCCGTGGATCAGATCGAGTTGAACCAAATGACATACTTGAGAATAAATTTTGGGCGTAATTTTCAAGGAAAACTAATTGTTATGGCGCTAAAAGGATGTCATCTGCCCTTAGTTAAAAATATTATCCCAGTATTCTGTTCGTGTTTGTTGCTCATGAAAAGATTATATATGAATGTATGTGTTGTCTGAAAAGTCTGAGAAATTGAAGTAATTTATTTTCTCGTGCACCATAGGCTCTATAGTTCGAATGCGTTTCTCGCGGCAACTGAAAAAAAAAAAAAAAAAAACCTTTAGGCGATTGTTAATATATAAAAATTATATTTGTGTGCTGATATTATTTCTTAACTATTTAATTGGTGGTTGTTCCTTTACATGCCCAATACAATAATGTTGAAAACAGGTTTAGTTTGGATTGAGGTTTACCGGTGGCTTAATGGTAGAGCTATTTGCAAGGGGTTCTAGGCTTATCCTAGTCTAGTTTAAACTGAACATCGAGTTTTGTCGTAATTCTCTTGTTTCCTTGTACTATCTTCAGTCCATTCGTTCTCCCATAATCATTCATTTGCATTTTGTCTTCAGTCTATGAAGGCGTAGCTCGAGATGTTCAAGTGAAGATTTAATTTCATTTTTCAAACTCAAAAGTAATCACGTATTCTAAGAATTACGACTTGGGTAACTAAACTGATGCATGATTACAAATATTCACTTTGACTATTCTTGATGTATGTCTGTTATATGGCATGTTCAATGCACAAAGGAATCAAGTCCACTTTATTATTATTATTATTATTATTATTATTATTATTATTATTATTATTATTATTATTATTATTATTATTATTATTATTATCATCTTAAAGATCTCTATTTGAATCGCCTTTGCGAGCTTAAAAGAATCATGTTTAGATGTAATGAACTCGTATAATGTAAAACAAAAACACGTTAATTTTTCAGGTAGTTAACGTACCGTACAACGTTGTCTATCTTTTTCTCACAACTTTGGTAATAGAACTTCATTCCCCTGTACTCTGAGCGCCCCATATAATGGGATTACTGAAAATTTCAATCGGAACTCGCATCTTCCTCAGGGGGCTTTTTCGTGAAACATCGATAGGAAATTTATCACATCACATAGCGTCTATGGTTGAGGTACAAAGTATCAAAACAAAAACGCTTTTAGTAATAAAAATATGTACAAATATTATCAGCAACAAAAGCTGCATTTTAATGTATTTGTCTTTCTTTTTAAAAACAAAAACCATCACTATTATGCGTAAAACTTTTCTTGGTTCCAAATTTCCTCTTGTGAATAAGGCGATGCATTCAATAGCTTTTCTTCTGCTTATTGACTCGTCGTAAGTATCAACAACAAGTATAACAAACTAAAATTTCATTTTTCTTCTAATACAATCTTTCAATAGTTGTTTTGCACAAAGCAATAATTGGAATTCCTATACAATAATTAATTCATAAGCTTCCTATGATTCTGTAAAATAAAAAACTAAGTGGTTTCCTAAGTACTGGAATTATTACTTTTATTGTAGACCTTTAAAGTCTAATTTTTCCTCTTAATGAATGTATTGACATTAAAGCTTTTTTTCTTCTTAAATTAATAATTCACAGTGTTTATCCAGTTCTTGTTCTTCCGAAATTGGTCTGAATGCTTTTAAGAAAAAGTTAGTTCCTAACACTGGCTTTGGTCAGATGGGAATATGCCGACGTATGAAATAATAACATGTATTAGATTTTCTAAATAGGGACATTAAAAATATGCTACCGTTTCATTTAATTTTAAAGTGACAGATATTAACATGTTAACATAAACAATCAACAACTGAGTTCCTAGTGAATGTGCCAACAGTCATCATTCCGTCCAAATGGAAAGAAGTCACGACATCAGGTGTTCAGGAGGATTTTCGAATTGAACAGACTGTTGTAGAATCTAATCACACAACTCTTATTTTCATCTCTTCATTCACTAACTTAAACTCACGGTCAAGTTGATATAATATAATTATAGTAGTCCGGGTAGTTTCTCGAGGTGAAGATTTAACTGGAGAATCCGAAGTACAAATACTCTCTCCTCCGTCAATTGACATGAAACTTGTGTCGTGCTTGCTGTTATTACGCTCAAAATCAGAAGACTCACTTTCTGGTAATTGGAGTCTAGATACGGAATTGTTCAGGTGACCACCAATGTTTGTGAATGAGTCGTGGAAATTTTCGCGACGTTTGATCATTTTGGAGTATCTGAATGAGATCCTTTCGTAAATGAACATTGGTTGGAATAAGATATCTTCAACCCGTCGGACTCAAAAAAGAAAGAAAAAAAGCAACATATCATATTCTCAGAGACATTTCTTTATCACCAAGATCAATGACAACTATCGACAACGTCTTGCCTTGGGATGAGTGAATAGTCATGCTGTAATAAATAGTGATCAATGTCTATCATCGACCATCTTTGCTCCACGTTCTAATTATTGAAGGGGTCAATATGGTCGTATTAGAGAACCGAGATCTAGGTATTTCGGAAAGCTAAACTGGGCCAGCTGACATGCTCATTCTTGCTTAAACGTGGACTTAAATGTCATCATTATTGTCATTAATCAGCTTAGCACCCCGAAAACTATGGATTCCAGACGAATATCAGTCGTTTTGCACTATAGGGGTGCTAGATTGTCTTCTTCCACAGTACGACATTCCCTCAACGCAAGCGGTATGCAAAATAGTGTTAAAAATAACTGTTTAAGAACTTTATGTATGATTATAATCCTGATTTTATTTGTCTTCAGGAAATAGTCACTGCCGACTTTCAATTTGTTTCTGGTTATAAGAGTTATGTTAACCTTGGTGTAGATCAGCGTTTCCCAACCGGTGTGCCGCGGCACACTGGTGTGCCGCGAATGGGCCGCTGGTGTGCCACGAGGAAATGAAAACAAAATTATTAATTATTAGGAACCTAATTGCAAGACAAAAAATATGTGTATTTAAATTTCACATTACTATGAACCTCTACAATGAAAAAATACTGTAATTGTAATATATTATTGTACATACATTACTACTACATAGATTGTATTTCGAAAACAGAATGTTATTAATATTTAAAATTGTGACTTATTTAAAATTGTGACCATGTTAATAAATTATAAGTTTCACACTGTGTTACTTATCTGTTCATTTTTAATGTTGAAAAAAAGTATTAATTATCATTGTTATGACTGTTTCTTTATTGTTACAGATTATTTCGTAATTTGAAATTTTAAAATCTCATTCTATCCTTCCGACAAAGCAAACACTCATACAAATTACCGCAATTATGTTTTAAAAGTACAAGAGATTTGTTTGTTCGTTCGTAATTTAGTTATCTTCCTTGTGAAAGGTTGGATACATTCTTCGAAAAAGAAAGTGTATTTTTTTGAAAGACTGAGTTCTATATTTCATTGGAATTGTTTTCTATTTTTTAATTTGAATGAAAAATAAGTATAATGATTTACGATGAGGAAAACCAGTGATCGAGCTTTCTTCTTTGTGAGAAGGAGGTCAGTAATGAAAGAAAACAAATACGATGGTATTTTCTATTTACAAATAATAATAATAATAATAATAATAATAATAATAATAATAATAATAATAATAATAATAATAATAATAATAATAATACCTATGAGTGTGCCGCGAGAATTCAAGTTAGACCCGTAGTGTGCCGCAAGTTGAAAAAGGTTGGGAAACGCTGGTGTAGATAATTTTGGAATAGCTATATTGGTAAAAGAAAGGATAGAAATTTCTTCCCTCAAAATGTTGGCGGATGGAAAAGGTATAGCTATATTAGAACCATACAGTTGTAGTCAATATATACGAGCACTCAGTGCATCAAGGTATAGAATGGAAATATTTTGAAGAACTATTCAATCTGCTTTCTGAGCACTTTCATAACATGTTGCTCATTGGTAATTTTAATTGTGTACTTCGAATTAATGATGACTGTATTGGTATCTCATCGTATAGTCCCGCACTTCAACTTTCAACTTTTTGTTACTTAGTCTAAGCTGCTACTCAGTCTAAGCTTAGTCTAGGTTGGCTGTACTATTTACTGTAAAAAAGGATCATATATATATATATATATATATATACTTACGTGTAGAGCAATGGCATCAAGAATCGATCGTTTTTATGCTAATGAGGAATTAGCTATATTGTTTGTTAACTATGATGTCTGTCTAGCTCCATTTATAGATCATATGCCTAAAGCACTTGAATTTCACATTGGTTCACCGTATTGTATTTGGGGATGATCTTACAGTATCATCCCATGGTGTAAATTATACTAAATTTATTGATCAAATTTGTCAGCATTGGTCTTCATGGGTTAATCATAGACATAGACATAATACAACACTTCAGTGGGGCCGATACGTAAAAAATAACATGCTTATTTATTGATTACTTTCAAGAGAGGAATGAAGATAGTGAAAGTATGATGGAGTTTATATGATATGCTAGTGACTCATCCCTATGTCGCCAGTGTCTTACCGATATATGCAGTATTATAAAGGTAAAATTTTGAGTTGTTGTTGTTGTTGATTTTAGTTTAGCGTCCCGTTCAGCAGCGAGGCTATATGAGACGTGGACCTACTGATTAACGTGGAATCCGAACCACATGAGCTCCCGCCGGGAATCGAACCCGGGTCTCCCACAGGTAAAATTTTGAATTCACAAAGAGATAAATTCCGATACTATAGTAAAACTAACACTATGGTAGATAATGAGCGTTTACCAATGTACTATCTCAGCTATGCTAGGGAATGTAAATAAAGTGCTTTAATTTCAAAATTGACTTTGAACAGTTTGCAAGTACTCAATAATCCGAGCATACATTTATACTATTTACCACGAGTTGTATAATGCACCAGAGAACATGGGGCTATTGTCATTTAATTTACGCTTATGTTAGTTAGCGTAAATTAACATTCGAATACATCGACATGTTCATGTAACCATATATCAAAGCGGAGATTCAGGAATTTGTATTCAATTTACACCGTTACAACACCCCTTCCCCGGAATAGATGGAATAGTAGTAGAATTAAAGTTGTTTCTACTAAAAGTTATCTGAAAGTTGTTTCTTATTATTGCCAACGAGTTTACCATTCTTGTCAATGAAATTTTGCATTATTCTTTAACTATTGAGTCATTCGCAATTATATTAGTAGCAAAGTTATCAGTTTCTCATTGTCTTAAGCATTATAGAGCACTGACTACACAGTAGTAGCAGAATGTTTTTTTTTTTTTTTTTTTTTTTTAAATAAGCTAAAGAAACAAAAAAAGATGCTCTCAAGCATCCTGCACCCGATACAAGTAGGATTTATAGAAGACATCAAAATATTTGATGTATTGGTGGATCTTCGCAATGCAGTGGCATATTGTGATTACAGTAAATGTAAAGATGGCCTTTTCTCCACAAACTTAAGGACAGCTTTTGATTTGGTTAATAATGGATATTTATATCAAGTAATGGAAAAACTTTAATGCGTCCAACTGTGGTCACTTAAGTGAAACTCTTGTTTATATTTGCGCGATCTAAAATTCAAGTTAATAGCTATTTAACACCGTTTGTGCCAATCAAGGGATTAGTTCGACAAGGATGTAGATTCTTATCGATCTCTTTAATGTTTACATTTTGCGAATTACATGTAGTGCACATAGGTATTCTTTACTGATCTCAACTTCACAATGCGCTCATATGATGTTATAGTACGAGATGAAACCCATCTTCACATTATTCAAGTAACACAAAATTTTGGGCAATGTAGTGGGGGATGCATCAAAAAATAAAATTATTAGGATTCAGTTCTTGCGATTTTCAAAAAGTCACTTTTCCTATCCTGAACATTGACAGAATAAAGATTCTAGATGTATATTTTTATTCCAATAAATGATCTAAGAAATTTGAGCTATAGCCACTCACAAGGTAAAGGTCTATGTCAATCGTGGAAATTTTGTGGCTATTGTCTTGAACAACAAATTCGGATTGTTAACACACATATTACAGCTCATGTTTGGTACTTAAATTCCATTATACCGTTGCCAAGACACTTTGGTCGTTCTATGCAAGCTGCAGTTTATTGATTTGTTTGGAGAGGTAGCACTTTTAAAGCACCTATGTATGTTCTTGCTCAACCTA
Organism: Thermobia domestica; assembly: GCF_964235325.1. Taxonomy (NCBI): domain Eukaryota; kingdom Metazoa; phylum Arthropoda; class Insecta; order Zygentoma; family Lepismatidae; genus Thermobia; species Thermobia domestica. The sequence continues at coordinate 161,199,047 of NC_137458.1, forward strand.
AAAGTGTTCGAGGTCTCAATTTTTTACATATACATTCTAAAGGCACTGTTTTATTTCTACTTAATTGGAATTACAAATTACAGCTTCATATACAGTTTCGCTAAATTATGTAGTCTATATTGGGTACAGGGCACTGCAGCAACATCTCGCCTTATTATATCGAACCTTTTACATACTGTAAAATATTTGTATGATGTATTGTTGAACTCTAGTTACATGATCCTAAACATGGACTTTTCCAAATATCAGTATATCAAGATCTTGTATCGATCGTATTAGTGTACACAATCTGTTGCAATTAAACAAAAAGATAAATTCCTAACTATAATTGGGATAAAATCTGGACATATATTAATAACGAGATAATAAATGTTAGTCAGAATTGGTACCAAGAGGTAAGTGAGTTGTACATGTCATAATACCAACTCATATGAAGTTACAGAAAATTAAATTTATGTCTATAGGGACAGGTTCCTCTTGCAATAAAGACGACACTTTACAACACCGGTTTTTCAGTTGTGCTTTGGTGGCAGACATTTGGTTGACCTCGCAAATTTCATGTGTATTTTTTGCCGTTGCGGGATTAAGCATATTTCAATGTTAATGCTTTTATTTCCTGACTTTTCATATCATCCTCGCTACATACAAAATAGTGTAATCTGGTTATATGGAATATTTGGTTCAAAGTCAAAAAATAACACTTGCAGCCTATTACTTTCGTCTATTGAAAGAACGATAAAAGATCATAGAAAACATCAAACGGAGACAGTTTGTGAACTACTTATCTGTTGTAGATGATAAATTAAAAATGGCGTGTTCATAACTTCTTGCACTCCACTTTCATGGGTGCTCCCATGCTCTCTGATTAATGTTTTTATATTTGTTACATAATTCATGTTTATTTATTTATCATATATGATGTCTATAAACGTACAATATCGTTGATTATAATGTATATTAGTGTTACTGACAATAAATAAAAAGTGGTAAAAAAAATTGGTAGAGCATTCACTTCTAGTGCGTGGGGTCTCTGGTTCGCATCAAGTGGGCTTTAATGGTGGACAAACACCATGCACATAGGTTTTCTCCGGTTCTCTTATTTTGCCTCACTTTCTTCATTCCATAACTATTCGACGTCATCATAATTTCCTTTAGCCTACACGTCATAATTGTGGGACGTGAAACTGAAAGATTTTATTTAATTGTTTTTGGTATTTCCCATAAAAAGGGAAAAAAGCGGGATTGCAAATGTTATAAGATGGTCATATCTCTAAATCCCTTAAGGTTAGAGACATATTAGGGAAACGAAATTTGGTATTTGAACTTCTTATTCAATACAAGTGAACATGTGTTACAAGTTCCAGAAATTACGCTTTTAAAGAAGAGGGTAATTTCTATATATATATATATATATATATATTTTTTTTTTTTTTCAATTATAAAAATGACTTCGACGCTGTTTGTCTCATTATTACTGGAGAACGGGTGAACGATTTGACATGAATTTTTGAACATAGCATTTGAGGTGACATGGGTTTCTATCATTTCACTTTGAATGAATTGCGTATTCTTAGGGAGAAAAGGGTGTAAATTTTTAGTAAAGAAGACTGTCATTAACATATTCTTCCCATGTGAAGAACGGGTATTTCAGCTAATTATATATAAATGTAATGTACGTATGTGAGTGTATCTACCAGCATAACTTTGCAACGCCTGAAATACTTTCCCGAGCTTGTTGCATGTAGACTTACAATCTGGAAACAAATACTATGGAGATAAGACCTTTAGCACCTGTAGAGTGATTGCAAGGAGATGACGTGTAAAAGTAATCAAAAACGACAGATATTACTTTCGAATTCATAATTTTGGAGGTCGGTGAGATGAATAGTGACACTATGGATACCGTTTAAATCCAAGTTCAACCCCATCGACATGAGTAATGAGAAGGGTGAGAAATAAAATGTCCATATGATGGATATTAATATTGAATCCATAGTCTTCGGGGTCACTATGTTGATTTGTGATAGCCGGGATGACATCTAAGCTAAAGTTTAAGTGAGAATGGGGATCTCAGCTAGCTCAGGAATTGACAGGGGCAACGCCGAATTGTTCGTACATCTATATATATATATATATATATATATATATATATATATATATATATCCTTAAAAAGAGGCATTTTCTGTGTATGTATTTTCCAATATAATTCTGGAATATCTGGAGCAATTTCGACCTAGCACGACTTACAATCTTCAAAAAATATTATGGGACAATACACTTCTATTATCCCTAGGGGTGTTGGTGTGAAGGAGTGTCATGTAAAAATAATCAGAAATCGATATTAGTGACAATCAAAAATTTTCGTGGCTGCTGAGATGAATAGTGACATTCTTTATAATTTAACTTCAAATTTAGCTCCCAATAGAGGTAAAACACCCTTAGTTTGGAATGAAAAGGAAGTGACATGTGAGGTAAATATTATCGTAAACGACTGATATTAGTGTCGAATCCTTAGTTTTTCGGAGTCACTAAGATGAATAATGACACTCCCTAAGCCGCTTAAATCCAAGTTCAATCCCCCTGGCATGGTGGGGATGAGAACAGGTGAAAAATAAAATATCGAAGTAACTGACATTATAGTCGAATTTATAGTTTTGGGGTTGGGAAAACGGCTAGCCCGTTTGAAATCACTTTGAAACATAGTATCCACTTCAAGTTGGCTTTTTATCATGTCACTTTGGAATATTTTAGGAAGGCAGGGTGTTTCAAAATTTATACCAAAAGTAGAGTATTTATGAACTTTTATCATTACAGTTTCATTGAAATGCGTATCTTAAAGGGAAAGGGAACATATATTTTCTATAAAATTATTCTTCCCTTGCGAAGAAGGGGCATTTCAGCTATTATATGCATAATTTACGTTAATGTTCTCAGGCAATCTCAAAAGGGCCTATAGTATGTTCATTTGAGCATATTCTTCAAGAAAAAATACTACTTTGAAGTTTGACTTTGTATGGAACGTACAAATTGTCTATTTTTGGTTCCTATATAAATTGTAATACTAGTCATCATATTTAAAATTTAAATTTATGCGATCGCTTTTATGGGTGGACAGTACTTTGAAACTGTAACCTTCCTTGTAATCTCAATCTTTTTCTTTTTCACATTCCAATTGCAAGTTGTTACCGTTACTTGAAATAGCCCACTTCTTGAAATGCCTTAAACTATCATGAAATGTAAGAGTATTGCAAAATGAATTGTAAGTTATGAGTTACTGGTAATTTATTTTTGTTTTCTAACCTCGATACGAAAATTAGCTTACACTTATATTTCTTCGTGCAATTTCACTGTTAAATATTTCCATCGCTTTGGTGTATATCATTTCAGCCTTTTCTTGTTCTTCCGTGCTTCTGTTATCGATGGGTTGACCGGAGAGATACTCTCTATAAATTGAAGTAATTTCATTGATGTAAGTTCTAAAACCAGCTTTGACAGTCTGATATATTTCAGGATTTAGAAGTGATACATTACTAATTGTTCTCATCACGTAAGTATTAAAAGGAAATTTTATATCAAAATCCTTGTGTTTCTTCTTCTTTTCTTCTGGAACAGATTGACTTTCTCGTTTTGTAGGAATAAGCCATGCGAATTCTTTATCTTTGTTTACTCGCAGATCACACCGATACAAATTTTTGGGACTTGGATGTTTCACTTGGTATTCTACATACCATTTTTCTGTTTCATTCTCTTTTAAGGGATAAATCAACGAATGATATATTTTTCTGGAATCGTCTGGGAATGGATTTGTTTCAAAATACGGGTCTTCTTGCAACTCAGCAAAATGAAGAAAATCCTCGAAGTCGTTTCCATGCAGTAACTCTACTCCACTGAGATCTCTATTCAGAATAATAAATCGTCTTTGTTTCGACGGGACGTACTTCATACATGCACTATCAAAGCAACATGGGTAATCCTCTGGTTTCTGTATATTGTGGTCCCCACATTCAAAGTCAGGATTAACTTCTAAATCTGTTTGACCGTTGCACTTAACGAGAAAGATGTTATTCCATGAATCAACATTTTTACACAGAAATCTTTGTTTTCCTTTCGGCCTTGAAAAATTTGCAATATCTATTGTAGATTCCGATACAGCGTTGCAACCATTACATATCATTGAAGAAAATGTGACAGACCGTGGTTCCACCTGTATCTGGGTTTCTTTACCCGATTCCATGCAATATGTTCCTAGTTCATTAACCTTTATTTTGACATCCTGCAACACATAAGAAAAAAAAAATACAATTAATAACAGTAACTCAAGTAATACCTTCAGAAACTGTGCAAACTTGATGAAATCTGTTAAAAACTTAAAAGTTTGATAACGCTTAATAAGTACGCTACTTAACACAGGTGCAACTAGCTTCCGGTTGAACTTAAGATATTCACTTGTATAATGATAGGACAACAAAAGATAAGAAGATATCCTGAGGTTTCCGTTGGATGAATAAAGATAAGACAGTACAGAGTGTCTATCGGTCACGAGAGTCATGAAAAAGTCACGAAATAAGAAAACGGTCATGAAAGTCGAGAAAAAGTCACGAAATTTAACTTTTGGGTTACGATTTTTGTTATCTGTATAGACTGGAAAATTTTGTTCTGTAAAACGTCAAAATTCACCACCAAAAATGTCTGTGGTCGGCTTTAGATACTACCAAATCGCAAGAAAAGCACGCTTGTATCACATGCATGAAAATTCGTCCCCATTCGCACCCAAACTCGCTCTTGAGAATGTTACTAAATGTTATGGTTTGGTAAAGAAAAGGCCATGAAAAAGTCACGACATTTCATTTTAGAATTTTAGCAGATACCCTGCAGTAGAATGATACAAATTTTGAAAACCAGTTTAAAAAGCGCATAGGTTTTTCCTGGAGTTTGTACATTCTCAGATCACAATCTTCTGCTTATTAAAATGGATATTCATCTGAACATTCTGCCCAGGAGAAAAATAAGAAACAAGAAGTTGAATATTGAAACGATGAAAGATGGATTTCGTTTTTAAGTTTAACGTCCCTTTCAGTAGTGAGGCTATATGAGACGTGGACCTACAACTTAACGTGAGATTCCAATCAGATAAGCTCCATCCTGGAATGTGAACCTTGTCTCCCGCGCCAAAGGCGTGTACACTAACCACTTAACCACGAGGGAGCTTCTCGATGATGAAAGTTGAAAAATTAACGAAAAAAAAATTTAAAAAAATAGTTCAAGTTCAAACGACATACACATAGGAACTAATGATCTGTGAGAGCATTTCAAACATTGCGTGTATCATTATATTGCAGAGGAAATAGTAGAATATTGTGAAGAGAACAAAGGCAAGAGATTATGGGTTATAAAAGAAATGTTAAGGAAGATATGAAAGGAATGGTGTAGGAACAAAGTTGCTCTGCAGAAAAGAAAATTAGTGCATACAACAACGAATAATTGTTAAAATCGTCGAAAATAGGGAAGTCTTATATAAACATATTCAGATGTCAGAGAAGTTTGAAAGAAGAATCAAATATGAACGAAATATATATGGAGGCAAATTTAATGGAAACAGAAAGGAAGGAAAATGTAAGAACTCTATTTTCTAAAGTTCTACATAGTTTTTATGATTATTGAGTTGGTTTTGAGTCTAACGTCCATCCCCTTCAGCAGCGAGGTTATATGAGACGTGAACCTACTGACTAACGTGGAATCCGAACCACATGAGCTCCCGCCTGGAATTATTATTATTGGAAAGCAGCTGATTGGATGTACTAAACTTCAGAATAACAACTAATTAAAAGTTTTTAATTATGGTTTTCGGTAACGGTAATGATAACGTATATGCATAACTGAAACTGTAAAAGAAAACATAAGCTTGAATGTCATGGATGCCACCTCTTGTACGAGGGGAGATCAAAGGAAAAATAAAAAAAGAACGGAATTGTACTCCTGCAAATCGTGTACTTGTAGTAAAGATTGCGCCGCTAGAGTGCTGTAGAAGAACATCTCCTGAGTCAATATGCCAAGTGGCATCAACCGACAACAATGCATGTGATTTCTCTGGCAGTTCTATGTGTGTGTCTGTAGTACACTCGTGACACAAAGAAATGGCAGATTCTCATGAATAACGTGAGGCTGTGAAGTTTTGTGTATGTGTATGTGTGTGTGTGTGTATACACGTACGTACGTACTGGAGAAGAACGCAGTAAAAACTGTTGTGATTATGCAAACAGCCTACAAAGAACATGCTCACAGTAAAACGCAAGTGTACGAATGGTTTGCTTGGTTTAAAATGTGGGAAATGACCGCTAAATCCATGATCTCATCAGGGAAGACCGATACAGAACAATCGACCAACTCGAAGACATCTCCGGGTTATCCTGGAGCTCCATTCAGCGCATTTTGCATGACGATTTGGGAATGCGACGAGTGATTGCTAAGTTTGTGCCCAGACTTCTCACTGAAGAGTAAAGGGATTGTCGCGTTGTAGCTTGTCGTGCAATGAAGAACGCCGTCACAGACGATCCAGTGGTTTTCAACGAAAATCATCAAAGCGACGAGTCATGGTGCTATGGGTACGATACCGAAAGTACACAACAGTCAAAACAATGGAATTTTCCTGACTCGCCTCATCCATAAAAAGCCCGTCAGGTTAAATCGAATTTGAAGACGATGGTGATATGATTTTTGACATCAAAGGGTCTCAGAATTCGTCTCTCAAAACCAGATCGCCAACCAACTATTTTATTTGGAGGTATTGAAACGGTTGTGCAGAAGTATGGCGCAAAAACTTCTTTTCATACTTTTTCCCAGGCAATTCCGATTATTTTTGGGTTCCCGCTCGTACAATAAGAAAAAAAGAAACTTATCCACTTTATCGTGTCTATAGTCCTTATAATAAAGTATATTTTTTAATCCAAAATGATCCTCCCCTTTTTTAAAAAAGCAAGAATTACAAAAAAATACATCTACAGTACACACTAGGTATATTTTCAGAACTTACCATAAAACTACACTAAAAATAAAATCAGATAAAGGACTCTCTTAGTCGTCCTTACTGAAAAAGTCTACTGAATCTACGAACATTAAAGGCAAAAACAGTGAGTGAGGAAGATGGTAAAGTTAGAGTTTAATGGAATGTAGTAATTCAGTTCGGTACTGAAAAACTCCATATCCTACACTGAAAAACTTCAACTCGCGAAAGCAAGGAGTGAAAGGTAAAAGACCTCAGTTTTAGGGCACGAAACTGTGATAAAAACCTCATCATCTTGGATCCAGAAACACCTACACCTTGAAATTTGGAAGTTCACTTTCCCATTAATATGCCAATTTGAAACATTTCCCTTATCAATGTAAGCATAAGTAACATGAAGCAGATTAATCATTTAAGAACATCAATTGACGCATATTATAATAATTTGTAATTCTTCTCCTTTATTTACTGCGTCGAATTTATTGCGAAGTAGCGCTATAACTCTGATGTTTTTCAATGTTTCTTCTTTTTCGTAACAAGTATGCCAAGTATTTACCATATAATGTAAACATTTACGGGTTTTGAACAATAATACTGTGGTAGTCCCCTCCCACAGAACCATGCAGGTGACGTCACCCAAAGGGTTAGCAACACTGCTGTCCAGTCGGCGAGCCTACGAAGCGGATATACACGGAAAGCAGCGAGAGAGGCTCGTCCACTTGGAACTCGACGGTTGCTGGAGCAGGCAGGAGCAAGTAGTGAGCTCCTAATCAAGAAGGAAGAACAGGACGTGCTACATGGCAGAATAAACTTCATAAGTATCTTAGTATATCTGAACAGTGGACAAATATTTAGTTAAATACTTCGAAATATAAAATATTTTAAATTTTGTACTTAAATATTGAGGTCCTAAGCCTAATAAAAATTGTTGTTTATATTCAATTGTTTTCGTTCATCCACCTGCTTGAATCGCATGCCTTTAGCTGTAGCTTTTCTTACATGTGTTTTACCTGCGTTTTAAGTAAGTAATTAGGCTGCGTATTCCTGCTGTTAGCTGCCTTGGCCGACAACGGTGAAATTTTCACTTGTTGTGAGGGTTTGTGGGTCCCCGGATCATTTAATGTGAATATCTCTTCAAAATTATTTTAATTAAATGAGCCGGCGACCACAAATTAAAAGATTATGAGACTCATGTCTCGTTTTCTTGCTCGCAAATCGAGATAACACTGTGTCGTACAAGGCTAGCTAAAGGTCGCCATAGTTTCGACCACGTGGCATGCAGAGTGGATGTCGGTAGCGACCCCTCCGATTTCAGGTTCTAACACGCCTTCACGCCTGTTTTGTGACAAAGGAAAGAGTCAATTTGTGCTATTTTATGATCACGTTTTTATTTTCGGCAGAACTATCGTTGGCATTCTGAGTTTAATTTCTACCTTCATTTTGATGTTCCTTGTACTTTTTATCAGTTTTTCCACCAGATCCCATGGAAGCAATTTCCATTCATGAATATTTGTCCATGTTCACATTTTTCTAAAGAAGTGTCAGTGCATTTATTTTTGTTTTGTTTTGCTTGTATTTCGCGAGTGAAGTGCCATAAATGTCCGTAGTATGTAAGATTTTAGAGCACGCGAGTGAAGTGTATTTATATGTCCGTTTCATTTAGTACTATCAGAAAGTTTTTGTTTGATCACGTGTTCCCATGCCCCCATGCATGTTGGTCTGACTTGCTTTCATATTGATATCAATATAACTCAACTTTCATCTTTTAAAAAAAAATCAACGTAATCTGTACTTTTAGACCATCGATTGTAGATCATTTGTATTCACATGCAGCCCTCATTCTGCAGTTTTTGAGTTTTTTTTCTTTCTCGCGAAGTTCAATTTCAGTCTTTCCTTTGCGACGGTATTCGAATTTTCATGATAATTGTATGTTATTAAGAAGTGGTCAAATCAAGATGGCTATGAGCATGGAAGGGCTTAAAGAAATGATGAAATCGTTAATGAACGATCAGGCAAAAGATATAAACAATCAGCTCAAATCTAACCAGGATGAGCTTACCAGACAGATACAAAGCGTGGAACAAAAACTTTCTGGCTCAATAAAGGATTTAGAAACAAATCTACGTACTGAATTTAGTGCCGCGAATGACGAGATGAAAACGGAATTGTCGTCACTTTGCGACGTTGTTGTTACAGTTATGCAAAACACGGAGAAAGGCCTTGAAGAAACACGTGATTGCACTCAGTCTCTTGACAAACGCTGTACGAGCCTTGAAACCGTAACTGCGAAGAATAAGAGTAGTATCGTGGATCTCGAGCGTGATACAGCACGGATTTCAAACGATACGAAAACCATTCAGGATCACTGTACTAAAGGTTACGAGCATTTAGCGTCGCGAGTTCATCAGGTCGATTCGTCTCTTACTCAGTTCGTGCGACAGTATAATGCACTCTTCTTGAGTTTTTCACAAGAACTGGAAACGTACAAGGCCATCAGCTATAACAAAGCACAATCTGTACTCTCGCAGGTGCAAGAGCTGCGTAACACTACACCTGTCCACGAACCGCCTCCAGCAACCGTCGAGTTCCAAGTGGACGAGCCTCTCTCGCTGCTTTCCGTGTATATCCGCTTCGTAGGCTCGCCGACTGGACAGCAGTGTTGCTAACCCTTTGGGTGACGTCACCTGCATGGTTCTGTGGGAGGGGACTACCACAATACGGCAAGTTAAAGAAGTGTAGAACCATTGAAGTTTAACGTATATATATTCTTTAAGTATATTTAAGATTGTAACAGTATCTTCACAAAGTATCTATTACAGGTGAGCAAAATAAGCCTCCTCCGTAAAAATCTTCTGCAGAAGTTTTCCACAGTAATAATACTTTCAATAGATGAGGATTCTAGTGTATGGAACTTGCATTATCATACTAAGAAAATAGTGCAAGATGAAATTCTGAAAATTTACAGAAGTTGCCAGTATCTGCTGAAGAAGGTGTCAGGGAATACCGAAACAGTACAGTTAGGACTTAATATTACGTGAAATGTTGGAAGCAATAAATATAAGAGTACATTTATAAATTCTAAAGTTAAATTAATTAGTAGTTGGCATTATCGAAATAGAGAGCTTCCTTGTAGTCGAGTAATTAACAAACGCTATTTCTGTAAGAGGATTCCGGGTTTGATTCCCTGTAAGAATGTTTTCACATGTAGTTCGGATCGTAATAAGCTGTAAGTCCTGTATCATATAACTTTGGTAGTAACTATAAATTTCAGGTTTTCCCGCGAATTTAAATATTATCATATAAACTTTTGCTTATATATACATATTAGTACTTCTCTAAAAAAATTTAACCAAATCAAAGAATTCCTTGACGTTTGAAGTTTATTGGATTGTGGCAAATGATGAGAAAAAGGGAGTAATGAAGACGTCTCAAAAGAAGTATATAAATTCATCCTTGTAGCTAAAATAGAGGAAATGAAAACAAGGTTAAGAAAAACTATCATAGAAGTAATTACTGTATACTAGCTGCAGTCTGTGTCTAATCTCATATTCTTTTCTTGAGTAGTATCTCACTAGAGATACTTGCTAGGATCAATTATAATAATACACTTTTCCTGTATTCTGTCAGCTATCTCTTTCATTTTTTTTTAAGGTTTTCTCTACTCTAAAAACACTAACATTTATTATAGCCATTTTTTCCCACTATTTTGCCGTAACTAACACTTCTACTGCAAAACCAAACTTTTTTCCTCTTTAAATTTAATATCAGGATGCTTTCTCCTTATCTACCGGTTACAAATATACAACCGAATTCAGAATGGGAGCAGAGACAAAGTCATGATATTTATTTCACTTTCTTTCGTCTGAAATGTATGTTCTGTGTTATTTATTTAAAAAAAATCGTTTTCGTGGAAAAATATTTCTTTCCTTTGCGTCCCTTTTGAATAAAGATGTACTTTCCCAAATATCAGTGAATTCTCTTTATTTTATTTTTGTATGTTGCACCATTAAAAATAAATAATAACACGTTATCCCTTTAATTTTGAAAAACCTGGTTAACTTACCAATACATAGAATTACATGAAATAAGATTATATTTATTTTAGCTATGTCAAATATTTATTACAAGTCCAAGATTAAAAATATCGTACTCACTATTCACTGTAAGTAGAGCCCAAGGGAGCCCTTATTTCTGAATGTCCCTAAAGAAAACCTTACTTCCCTTCTATAAATTCTATACAATATACACAGTTACTTCTGAAAGGATTCACTTTGAGTATTATATTAATCAAATAATCCTTAACTGCGATATAAACCATTTCTAGTGCTTCCACATTCACTTGAATGAAACAAAGCTTGTTTGCTAGAAGTATTTACTTCTTTTCATAATATTGTATAATATTGTTTTATTTATCAGTTATATGTAATGCTACTTATTGTTACTTGTATTAAGCTGAAAAAGATAATTTCTTAAAAAAGACAAAGAGTTGAATTTCAAAGAACGGTAATGGAAAGAAATAGATAGATTGTTCATTTTTATGAAATGCGAAACGATAAGCCTTTTGTAACGGAAAAGCACATGAACAGAACGAAGTTCTTTTGAAAAGAAACTTTCCAAACACTGTTTACAGCACACGAAACGTCACTATAAATTATTCAAACTTATAACCTCATTTAAAACTGTTCACAAATAGCATAAGAGACCTGTGAAAGAAGAAGAATAGTGTGTCCTAAAGACGGTCCAATATATCAACAAATGAAAAACACAGCATTGAATGGACAAGTAATCCAACACTATCACGTTTCCTATTGACCCTCGATTGATAAGATCGATTAATTTCTAGCTTTCAAAAGATGGAGACTAATAGATAGAAATATTAACAAAAGGATAGTTGAAAATAGCTTTTCATAATATTGTATAATTATTTAAATTTAAATATCGTGTTTCCTCCTTGTTTTTCAGTCGTTCTTGACTTGGTACAAATTTATTAAGCAACCAAATCATATTCGAAAGATATAACAATTTTCAAAATACAAAATGACAACAAAATAGTGGAAACATACTTTCACTAAAAAGTACACTATAATTACTTCCGCTTCCTCAGATAGACAGGGAAAATGTGGAGAAAAGAAAAGTTAATGAACAGAAAAATATTTTGATGTGTCCAGAATAGCGTCATGTCTTTAAGTAGGATCATATGTTATGTGATAGCATTGTCTGAATAAAAGTACGTAAAACAGTGAAGAAAGATAAACTAATGGAACGGGAGAGTCGGTAAGAGTGCAGAGGATCAACGGAACCACAAATGAAGAGAAAACATTATATAATATAGGAGAAAAGGGTTGAATCATACAAGTTTATAATTAGATGAGAAATAGTAATAAACAAAAATTATTAAAAAGTGATAAATAAAGAGTGGAAATAATGCTGAAACCGAAACAGGACCTCCTCGACTCGCGCTAAAACTACCTAATTTTACTGTTTACCAAAGGCCTTCCAATATTCTCACTTTCAATGCAAGAGCTTGAATGGCCCTATTCTTCCACCATTAATCTGAAAAACCGAAAACGTTCCCTCGTAGATATAAGATTAGCATACGTGTCTTCAATGCGAAAGATCCGGTTCGATTCTCGACAATAATTTATGTGATTTCTGATCCCACGTTAAGCCGTACGTCCACGGCTAAAAGGGAGGCTAAACTTCATCCAACGAAGCTAGAAACTTGTCTTATATCCGATTTAATTTTTGCCTTCCGTCATCCCTAACTAAGGTAACACTCTCATTTACACTGTTAAATAGCTTTTATCCACTATCCTTCCTTCCATTTTGGAGAAATTCTAACTTTCCTTTAGAATCACCAACACTCCTGCAACGCTCAAATTTCACCTCTACCTGTTCCAGAACAAACAGCACAACAGTATCTAACCACCCGCTTAAGTAGCCTCAAACTCCTTTCCCCCGAGTCTTTTATGTCTCTCAGAAATAGATGGAAATACTCTTACATTACACCCTAACTACGACCCCTCATTGTCTTAACCGTCTATAATACCCTACCTCATTGTACTCACTCCAATTCGCAAACATTTTCCTTTTTTTCTATAAATTATTGTTAATCACATCCGTTTTCAGCTGTATTATCTCCCATTTCTTGTTTTAATCTTTAATTACGATTATCTGTTAATTACTTTTAAAATCATTTTTCATGAAAATATGTTTTATTATTTTCAACCCTTTGCTCCCAACAGTATAATGTATTTTTTCTTCATTTGTTGTTCCTTTACTCTTCTGCACTGTTGCCAACTCACTAGTCAAATTAGTTTTATTTTCCTTCACTGAACTCCACGTACTTCTATCCGAATCACATGATCATATAACCTCACTTTCTGAGTTCATGGTGCCCATCTGACCGCTTCTCATCTATTTCCCCAGCTCGCGCCAATGGGGTTTTCAGTGGACAAACATCTTGTGCGTGAGTCTTCTCAAGATTCTCCTGTTTCCTCATTCTCCAATTTCATTCATTCTCATCATCACCATCTTCTTTGATTTACACGGAATAACTGGTGAACATAAAACTGATAGATTTCACTTCATTTCTTCAACCATTCCTCCCACTTTTTCTTTTGCCTATCTGGTGAAGCGTTTAGTAACAAAGAGCTTGCAGTGTACTTTTTAATCTACTTGATTATGTTCTCACTATTTTGTGGTAAGTAATGCATTACGTATTAGCACTTGGAGATTTCTTCTAACAACGTACTAAAGGGGCCGCACACACACACATATATATATACACAGAGTGTTGATTAATTCGTTTGTTAATTTCATTTGTTCGCTGTGCAAAAGTGGTATGAGGTAAAGCCGTGGAATTTGGTGTGACTTTAGACCGACATAAGTTTTGTTTCGCCATAAAGGCGTGCCACTTGTACTGAAGGTTGAAGAGAATAGGGTCAAAGATCAAATTTCATTTTTTTCCTTATGGGACTCGAATGTTAAATTCTGAAAAAGCCTGAAAAAAAGTAAATCGAAGTGATAACAAAGAAAAAGCTGTATGGTATGATTCTATGTCGCAAGCCGACCAAATATGCGTCAATCAAGTATCAAGGTCAGAGGTCACGATCAGATCAAGGTCACAGGTCATCTTGAGAACCCACTTGAATACACTGAAAATAACACAATGTCCGTACCTCATCATGTCAAATGGGTTCTCAGGTGACCTGTGACCTTGATCTGACAGTGACCTCTGACCATGACACTTAATTGACGCATATTTGGTTGGCTTGCGACATAGAATTATACCATACAGTTTTTTCTTTGTTATCACTTCGATTTACGTTTTTTCAGGCTCTTTCAAAATTTAACATTGGAATTCCATAAGAAAAAAAAATCGAAATTTGATCTTTGACCCTATATCTCTTCAATCTTCAGTACAAGTGACATGCTTCTATGGTGAAACAAAACTTATGTCCTTCGTCTAAAGTTACACCAAATGCCACGGCTTTACCTAATACCACTTTTGCACAGTAAACAAATGAAATTGACACACGAATTAATCAACACTCTGTATATATATATATATATATATATATATATATATATATATATATATAATTATTAAGTATTCTGCCTTTTGGCAGCGACTACTGAAGGTTTTTTTTTTGTGCCTGAATTTTTTTTTTCACGTTTCTCGATCTTCAGCTTCCTCTTTTAACTCCCAATATTTTCTTCTGTTCTTCAAATCATCCATCAGTTACGTTCTTCATATTCCTCGCTCTTCTTTCCTTCTATAGAGGTATGAAGAAGACATTTTCTTCGCAAGATGTGTCCAATTCAATTGGCCTTCCTACGAAGGATGCTGGGTAGAAACGTCCGCTTCTCTCCTATCTGTTTTAAAACATCCTCATTTGTTACTTTCTCTGTTCATTTTATCTTCTCCATCTTCCTCCAACACCACATTTCGAAGCTCTCTAAATATTTCTTCTCTAACTTCCATAATGTCCAGGTCTCTGAACCGTACAGTTCAATACTCCATTGTTGAATGCTTCTTTGGCTATGGCAATTCTTGATCTTGGCCCTCGTCAAAATACTTCCCAGATACTTGAAATTATCGACCTCTTGAAGTTCTCTCTTGTAATCCTTCTTCGGTTCTGGCTATAATAACCATATCATCTGCATATCTGATCTTGTTAATGATCTGCCCACCAATCTTGAAATCTCCAATTCCCATTAACGTTTCCTTCATTATATATATATTCATATGTTATTTGGTCTAGGAATTAATTCGTGCGGTTGGTTCGCACACATTGAAGCTGTAGTACAAACACAAAATACATAAATACCTTAAGAAAAATATTGTCCATCGCTAGCCACCACTTTCGCCCATCTGTCAGGCAATGTACGGATTCCGTGGCGAAAGAAGTCCTCATCCTTGGAAGCGATCCAGTCAGAGACCCATGTTTCGATATCTTCTGAAGAAGTAAACCGCTGTCCAATCAAATCGTTGTTCATGCAATCGAACAAGTAGTAGTCCGAAGGAGCAACGTCTGGTGAACGGCGGGTGGGGTAAAACTTCCCATCCGACATTTTCTAAATAGGTTTTGACCGGTTTTGCGACATGTGGGCGAGCGTTATCATGTTGAACAATAAGTTTATCATGTCTGTTCTCCCATTCTGGTCGTGTTCTGGCCAGAGCTTGCTTCAAACGCATTAATTGTCGTCGATAACGTTCTCCATTCATAGTTTCACCCGGTTGCAGCAGCTCATAGTACACCACACCTTTCATATCCCACCATATGCACAGCATAACCTTTGCACAGTGAATATCTCGTTTTGGTTGTGATGGACCTGGTTCACCTGGTTTCACCCAGGCCTTTTTTCGTTTAGGGTTCTCGTAATGGATCCACTTCTCATCACCCGTAATAATTCGATGCAGAAACCCCTTTCTGCT
Organism: Thermobia domestica; assembly: GCF_964235325.1. Lineage (NCBI taxonomy): Eukaryota > Metazoa > Arthropoda > Insecta > Zygentoma > Lepismatidae > Thermobia > Thermobia domestica. The sequence continues at coordinate 161,214,989 of NC_137458.1, forward strand.
CTGTCGTTGAAGCAGCAATTCGCAAATGGTTTTTCGTCTTTCAACGTCTCTGTCTTTCAATTCATGTGGAACCCAATGTGACATCTTTTGAATCATTCCCATGGCTTTCAAGCGTTTGGAGACTGTTGTTTGATCAACGCCTAATGCTGCTGCAAGTTGTTCCTGCGTTTGACACGAATCCTGCTCGAGCAATGCTGTCAATTCTTCGTCTTGAAATTTTTTTGGCTGTCCAGCTCGCTCTTGGTCTGCCAAGCCGAAATCACCACTTCTAAACCGTGCAAACCACTTCTGACACGTTCGCTCAGCTAGAGCATGGTCACCATACACTTCCACCAAAATACGATGACTTTCAGTCGCACTTTTCTGCATGTTAAAGTAATGCAGCAGGACACCCCGCAAAAACACTTTATCAGGCACAAATTGCGCCATGTTCACTTAACTACAAACTGGTGTTGTTGACGCTTTAATCCACTGCCCTATACTACGAACGATACGCGATGACAGGGGTTTGCAACACATGTGTGGATACACGGAACTGTGGGACGCTCCGTTCGTTGCGCCATCTCTTGTCCACCCGCACGAATTAATTCCTAGACCAAATACATACGTATATCACATATATATTATAAAGGTAATCAAGAAAGTTCTGTCGCTTTTTACGGAGGCCTGTGTTCCATTGGCTCTCACACTGTGAGTTGAATGCGAATGGAGATAAGGCGAAGGTCAGTTGTTGGTGTGGGTATATCCAACATACTACCTGGTTGTGGCAGTTCAGTTACACCGTGAACTTGCGTAAGGACAGAATGAACATTGGAACTCCACAGAGCGTCATAAGGTCATATGTGCTGTACGAGTTTAAACTGGGGTCAAACGCCGTTGCTGCGGGGCTGAAGATAGGTCTTTGGTGAGGGTGTTGTGACTATGCGGACAGTGT